>NC_138554.1:99745151-100345151 GCF_964273705.1 Natrix helvetica | reverse complement strand
GGGGGGATTGTTTCAATTATTGCTGTGGGGACAGAGTGTATATAGGATAATCTTTAACTCATGGCAGAGCAAGTGGTAGTAATCTGCTAGTGTCATCAACACCCTTTTGCTTTCACCTTTTGGAGGTAAGTACCAGGAATTTGCCTGCTGCTACTGCAGAGTTTGTAATCAATTCTGCAGTACAGGGTTTCATCCATCAATTAAAGTTCATTTTATTTGATTTTGGGAAGAGAGGGGCCTTGGGCAACTATAAATAGACCTTTGGACTAGGTTGTAATCAGTAGAGGAAGACAAGTAAATTCTAGTAACACTGTATATGAATTGCAAGTATCTTGCAGAGATGACTGTCATAATGTTTCTACCTTGACTCCTGGCTTGGGTGCATGTTATAAGTTATTTTAAAAGACAAGCTAATATTTAGCAATTTCTCTGTGAAAATGCCCCGTTAAAACCCTTTTTCAACAATTATAATCATATTTGGGTACTACAGACAGGATCAAAATTTGAATTTGGTACATTCAAAGTCTCAAAAAAAGCATATCAATGAGAGAAACTCTAGAATATTCACTACATGCTGCAGCCATCTGTTCATTTTTCATCTCCCTTGTTTACAACTTGTGGGCTTTTAAAAATTATTCATTTATGTGAACTCTTTACAGCAGAAAGATTTTGTTCCTTGAATCATAGTGGAGATAATATTATACTTTATTATGTTATTCTTTGTATTCATAGTACAGTATTTCGGGACCTAATTGACTATCAAATTATTTGAAATTTTAGTATGTATGGATTTTCAACTAGAATTGTACCTTGGATTAAGAATGATTTTAGTAGTTACAGTACTTCGCATAAAGATTGTATGGAACTTTGAAGGAATTGACTTGGTTGTTTGCATTCATTTGCAATTGTAAAAAATTTAGATGCCAAAAATTCTTGTGTTTTACAAAAAATGAAGAGAGTTTTTTGGTCCTTTATTGATAATATGTTGATTTTGTGTTTTCATTAATGTCCTCTTTCTTTTCATGAAAGAAATGACTATGTGGAAGAAATAGCAATGTCTTGCTTGTTAGCCCTAATGACTCTAATAAGTAAGTGTGTTGAAACTTTTGCCAATGGACTGCAGTGCTGGATATGCAATTATGCAAAAGATTTAACACTATTTTAAGGTCTGGGGTTTTTTGGAACTTTTTTTTAAAAATATAAAATAGAAAGTATCTGTTCTTCAGTACCATGAAAGGACAATAGAAAATGGCTCAATTTCATTAAGCCATCTATATGTAGAAAGAAATCAGATTTCCCATCATGTAATTATAGCTAATGTTCAGAATCCACTGTTATATTTGGATAAGTATTAAATTGTTGCACAAATGAATAGTTCCCAGCACATTATTAATATGCAGCTACCAAATAAATAAGCAAGAATTATAAGGAGAAGAGAAAATGTTGTCTATGAATATATGGGATAGTGTATACATATTCAAATAGTGTTCTTGACAACTGTATGGCAGTCTCTTACAATTCTTCCATATAGCCACCCCTGATTTTAAAAAGTTAAATGTCTGGGATCTGGTTAATATTTTGATGGGAAATCATCAGTAAATTCCAAGATACAGATTAGATTCTGAAGCTGTAAGAATTACTGAAAGGTAATGATAATCCACTTGTGTCATAAAATTGCATAGTTGCTTTCATGACATCACCAGAAATCAGACTAAACTGGAAGTACACTAATAAATACTAAACTTACAACCATTTGCTTAGTAATAATTCAAATTTACAAAAGCACTGGAAAAAATATTCAAGACTGCCCCTTGTATTTAGAACCATTACTGCATCCCCATAGTCAAAACCCAGGTGCTTGGCAACTGGCATGTATTTAGGATGGTTGCAGAGTCCTGGTGTCATGTGATCATCATGTGCAACCTTCCCAGCCAGCTTCCGATAAAGTCAATGTGGGAAGCTGGAATTGCTTAATAACCATGTAATTCACTTGACAATTGTGGTAATTTGCTTAACAACCATGGTAAATGGTTGTAAAATTGAGTGTGACTCACTTAACAATTACCTTACTTAGCAGTGGAAATTCTGATTCCAATTGTGTTTGTAAATCAAGGAATACCTATAGATACATCAATTCTAGTTCTCAGTTTCTGTGGCCTTGATTTCCCTTCCACAGAGACATCTGAGGGAAGGGCCAGCAACATAGAAATGGTGGTACAACCTGGTGATAAAATCCCTGCTCCTTTTAGATATCTATTGCACGTGTATTAAAAGGGGCAGAGGGTTGCATGCCGTATCTCACCCACTATTTTAACGTCCTTGGCTTTCCTCCATATATACACCTAACTTCATGTCTGCTTTTATATTGTAATTCTGTCCTGTACATTCTGCAATGTATAAATAGAGAAATATGGTATTTCTTTTGAGACCCTTTAATGAGTTGCTATCAGGAAGGCGTGCAGAGAAAAAGGGAGTTGCTTCTCTGATCCCCTTCTTGACGTCATCTGGGTCATCAACTGCCCATACATTACTAAGTAAGAATCATTGAGGAGAAAACCTACTTCAACATGATTTCCCCAGATTTTAATACCAGTATTGTTTTATCATCTCATGATATCTTTTATTAATAAAAAGTTGAGGATAGTGGGACTACATTGGTGATAAGATCAAAAGCTTGTTTTCCCCAGCACTCTGCATTAGTCTTTACTGGGAGAAGAAGGTTTACTCTTTACAGGGAGAAGTCCTAGAAACAATGATAAACCACTGAAGAACTTTGCTAAGAAAATGTTGATGAAGATTCTCAATCATCCAGTTACAGTTGTCTATAGATTGAGATATGGCAACTGGACTTTTTTTTTTTTTGCCAAAAAACCTGCAAGGACCAACCCAGGCAGCCATCAAGAGTCCACACTTAAGTTGAAGGGAGTAACAACAACAAAAAGTATCAATGTGTCATGGCATAGAAAGACATTTGAGGTAAAACACATCTCTCTCTCCCCCCCAAATTACCCAATATTCACATTTATACTTTAAAAAAGAAAAGAAATTGACTACAACTGTGAAGCAATGTAGCGCTTACAGAAATGAATGTGAGCAAAGAGTGGCATCTTTGTACAGGTAATCCTCGGTGATCAATGGTAATTGGGATGAGGAACTCGGTTGCTAAGCAACACGGTCATAAAGTGCAATATCGCTTGTCTATTCTGACTTGCAACAGTTGCAGTCATTAGGCAAACTCCATGTGGTTATTAGGGGCAACATCACATGATTGCCAAATGTAATCTTCCGCTAGCTTCCCCATTGATTTTATTTATTGAACTTAATAATGAAGGTTACAAATAGTGACAAATAGCAGAATAATAGAGTTTGAAGGGACTTGGGAGGTCTTCTAGTCCAACTCCCTGCTCAGGCAGGAAACCCTATACCTTCAGATAAATGGTTGTCCAATCTCTTTTTAGCAGCAAATGATGATTGTGAAATGCTGCAAATGCTGTGACCAGTTGCTAAGCCCCAAATAGTGATCATGTGACTGTGAGGACTCTGTGACAGCCATAATTTCAAGGATAAGTCTCCTTGTTCAAGATTGTAGCAGTTGTTGCATGGATGATAGTTAATTGAAGATTATCAATCTAGAGATCTGCATGTTGGCATTGTAAGTACAAATAATGCCACTGTGGTACTTTTATTAGTGCTATTCTTCTACAAACCTACAGTTATATAGTGCAGTGGTCTCCAGGTACTCATTGTTAATGATTATTGGAGTGCAATGTGTATAAAAAACAATATTAGACAAATTTTTCCAATAAGGAATAATGTTGTAAGTCACAAGGCAGCTGACACCAACATGTTCTAGGTTGTGTATTGAGTACCAAACAAATGATGAATATTAGGATAAAAATTTTGTATCAAACATGATGAGTACCAAATTCAATGGGTTTCAAAGCAATTGAGTTCCAACATACCACTGTATATATTTGATACTATGTTTCAGGTTTACAACATTTTTAAAATATAGCTACTTAGTCTGATTACTTCGCATTTGTGAATTTTGTGCAGATATGCTAAAATAAAAACCTATATTAACAAAATATATGGATCTTGAAGATGTTACAGTAAGTTCCAGTGTTAATAAAATTAATTGATATGATAATTTTATAATTTATTTAAAAGTAGTCTCGTTATAAATTTGTACCAATTTTAAATATATTTAATTGCAAACATTCATGATGCGTTTCAACAGAATATCAAATAAGCACATTTAAGAGAAAATCATTGTGTCTTGTTTATGAATTTCCCAAATAACTAATTTTTTGGAGGGAAGAAGTATTCAAAAGTGTATGGAGGTATGTGAAGTCATGTGATCACCATTTGCAATCTTCCCAGCTGTTTCCCATAAGCAAAGGAACTAGAGGAAGCTGGATTCACTTAACGAAAATGGGATTCACTTAATAACTGCAGTGATTCACTTAATAATGATTAAAAAGGTTGTAAAATAGGTACAACACCCTTAACTGCCTTGCTTACCAATGGAAATTCTGGTCCCAACTGTAGTAGTCATAAGTTGAGGACACTCTGCATATGTTTTCATTTGTTTGCCTATAAACCATCTATACAAGTCTAGGGTTAGATTGCCTGCATTTAATTTAAAGCAATTGTATAGCTATACTAGTCAAGATAAAGTAGATAATCTATATTACTTAGTAGCTGTGTTTATAAGAATATTGTCCGATAATTTTGCATGGTTGGCTTGGAAAAAACTACCAAACCGTGATTTGTTCTGTATATAGGGAATAGAAACAATAAATGATTGCAAGGAACAATTTATCTGAGACAACTTTTCCTGCAAAAGATTGTAGCAAAGTTTCAGCAGCAAATTAGTTATTCACTGTTTAATTGAGCAAAACAAAGATTTCTCAAAGCTTGTTAAGGGGATAAAATATATTCTATTGTTATAAAGAAAATGTTGATGTAGAAGAAGAGCAGGCAGAGCTATGGGAGCAGAGTTAAGTGCATGAACTCTATGGGAATGTAGCATGGGGGAATTTCCAATGAACAGTGTTGATTTAAAACAAACAATTGGAAATTGGCAGGTGGTGCTTTGTCTCCAGGGCTTGAGTCCTTAGGGTATATAGAGACCCACTTTTTAGTTATACTAGTAATTTGTGTTCACCTTGCTTGATACCCTGTATTTTAAATTTTGTAATGTGTACAATTGTTTTTATTACATTTTAACTGTTCACTGCCCAAAGTTACTTTTTGAGATAAGGGGCCATATAAATAGGATAAATAAGTAAACCTCTCCAAATTTACTTGATGACAGTGCATTCATATAACACAAATATGGCTAGTGGTTTTCAGAACATGGGAATAGATGTGATCAGTGCATTATTTATTAATAATTAAGAAACTAGTTGTCATTTGGTAGAATGGAAAATAAAATACAAATAAAGATTACATTCTTCCTTCTATTTTGCTGATTGAAATAATTTTTCAGTTCAGATGAGAAATACAAGTTCGAATGGAAAAGATGGATTGACTATATTCAAAATAAATATCGGACTAAAAAATTTCAATTAGCTTATGAGTGAAGGAATAAGGAATGTTACAACTTATCTAAAGTTAGCATAACAAAAGGGGAATAAAGGCACAAGAGGAGGTAGGATGTCGAATTCAGTTAGCTTATGTTAGCATATGATTGTTAAATGTTTATACCCTATATTTTGCTCTGGGAGGTTGGGGGGAGGGAGGGTGGGGGGAGGGAAGGTGAGGGGGCAACATTTGTAAAATTTATTAAAACTTTTAATAAAAAAAGAAATAATTTTACCAATTTTCAGGTTTATGTACTTAGCAATCTTTGGATGGATTTTCACATCCAGTGGTAAGTCTAGGAGTATTATTTTGCACAAATTCTCCCTTTCATTATTTTCTGTGTCTGCTACAGAGCAAAGTAGCATTCATGAACTGCTTTGGTAAGTATTTGCAAAACAGACTAAAGGAGATTGAAAAAGCTGCAATGATTCATAGTATGGCTTCTGTTCCATTTCTATTTTCTTCCTCATTATTATTACCTTTGATTTAACCTACATTTTTAATCAAAAGTTATTTCTATGAAACAGAGAAAAAGTGCATGTAGTTTCCCCCAAAAAATAACATGATGAAATGATGATAAAGTTGTAATAGCAACTTTAGATTTTCTTATGTGCAGTATAAGGATGTGTGGATCAGTAAACATTATGACTGTTTCATTATTCCCTTTGATGGAAAACAGGTTAATCTGTTGATTCATTGTATGTTTCTTAGTCATATACTAGTGTATGCTTCCATTCTTCCAATTGTGGACTATTTTTCCTCCTTATTTTTGCATGCTACTCACAGGTGCCATCCTTCACATTATCCCCATCTGCCTATCAACATGGAAATGAAGTTCTGTATTGCCATTCAAATCATTGGGGCTTAGCTACATCCACTATTTTAAACTTTAAATAACATCAGATCCAAGCAAAAAGCAGCAATTGAAAGTGAAACCTTCTAAGCAGCTTATAAATATAACATTAAAGAGCACCTGTCATTTCAGATTCATCATGGCAGCACCTGTTAGCGGGCATCCACTCACCTGCTGCCTGTCACATCCCTCACCTTGTGTCACTGCTGCATCACCAGTTGACCCATTAAATTGAATGGAACTGTTGGTGAGACAACAGCGGGTCAGAGGAGAAGCCCCTGCTGGATAGAAATGACAGTTGCTCTTTAAAAATTATGATTTGAATCAAGTTGTTTTAAATCAAACCTTTTTACTAGTGATTTAAATCAACTTGATTTAAATTAAATCCACCCTGCTTTATTTGCTTACACCTAATGGACAGAACCTTTGCAAATAGCATCTATAACCTTCTAGCCCACTAGATACATCTTAAGAGATTCTAGGGTAGCCCGAACCTCTTCCCTACTGTCTCATCCAGCTCAGGGCTGTGCTGTCTTTCAATTTGGACCACCACCACTCCGGGAAAGTTCTGTGTTGCCAAAACTCCCCCCCCCCGCCAACTCCAGGTGCACATTCCATCATATCTAATTTCTCTAAGCTTGAACTGAGCAGCATCAAAATACTCCTGCATAGGCATCATCACATGGTCATACAGGAACTGGAATGGAAAGAACCTGCCCTCTGCTTGCCCCATCCCTTTATTCCTTTAACCTCTTTCCAAAGTATTTCACCAAAACAATAGCTCAGTGATCCCACATATTGCTAGGTTAGTGATATAACATATTTTAAATGGTATATACTTAGTTGTGGTCTTGAGTTAGGTATCTGTAGTTAAGATCAAGGTTTTTCATAACCACTTTGTAAGCACATGGCACAACATAGGAGCACAAGCACATCAGGACTGGATTCAACAGTCCACCTGCATTTAAAAGGCACAGGCCACTCATTTGAAGATAGCAAAATCCACATTTTGGACAAAGAGGACCGCTGGTTTGAAAGCGGGATCAAAGAGGCCATCTATGTCAAAATTGAACAGCTTTCTCTCAACAGAGCTGGTGGGATACAATATCATCTATCTCCAATCTACAACACAGTCCTTTCAACAGTTCCAAGAAGGGTCCACACCCATTTGCACTATTCAGGTGATCCTGATGACACAGATAAACCTCCAGGTGACCTTAGTGACTCGCCAAAAGAATGCAAATGATCAGTTGTCTGCAAGGAGTGTAAATCCTTCCATTCCCCACTATCCAGTCATAGTTGAAGAAGCTTCTTGGATGAGAAGTGAAATATCTTCAAAGAAAAAAAAAACCAGAAAGTCCGGTTGCCTCTTGAAAAAGTACCTTTGGGTCTAGAACAGCGATGGCGAACCTTTTTTGGCTCGCGTGCTACAAGTGGGGGGAGCGCGGGGGGGTCGTGTGCGGGCGTGCCGCACCCATAATGCAATGCGCCCCCAGTGCGCATGCGCGCACAACACGCCCATTTTTGCATGATTTTTTCGCCTTCCCCAGGCTCCAGAGGCTTTATAGGAGCCTGGGGAGGGCGAAAAGAGCCTCCCCCCCCGGAGGCTTCAGGGAACGTCCGGAGGCTTCCCTGAAGCCTTCGGAACACTTAAAACCTCCCCCCCCCGGAGGCTTCAGGGAACATCCGGAGGCTTCCCTGAAGCCTTCGGAACACTTAAAACCTCCCCGCCCCCCCCCGGAGGCTTCAGGGAACGTCCGGAGGCTTCCCTGAAGCCTTCGGAACACTTAAAACCACCCTCCGAGCAACCCGGAAGTGACTTCCGGGTTGCTCGGATGGTCGTTTTAAGCGCTCTGAAGGCTTCAGGGAAGCCTCCGGACGGTCCCTGAACAGGCACGAGACGTGCGTCTCCATCGCCCGGGCCCGGATTGCCTCCGCTGCACGGCGCCTCAGGCTTCACATCGCTGCCGCCGCCACCGCCGCTAGGACGGGCTCGGCCGCGCCGCCCTTGCCTCCTCCTCCTCCTCCTCCAGCCGCGCCATCGCAAGGATTAAGGCGAAAGGGGGAGGACGGGGAAAGCGAAGGGGGGGTTGTTGTCCTCCTTCTCCTCCTTTCCCCCTCCGGCTCGAACGTGGCGCCGGGGCCCGGCAGGCAGCGAACGAGTCGGAGCCTGCCGACTGGAGGAAGAGGGTGAGAGTCGGGTCCTGTGAACGGCGGCAGCAGCGGCGACAATAGTCGCAACTCGGCTGCCTGCCGCCTTTCCCCTCCTTTGTCTCCCAGCCGGGGCAGCCCGCCGCCGAGTTACGACTTTTGCCGCCGCTGCTGCCACCGTTCACAGGACCCGCCTCTCACCCTCTTCCTCCAGTCGGCAGGCTCCGACTCGTTCGCTGCCTGCTGGCGCCGCGTTCGAGCCGGAGGGGGAAAGGAGGAGAAGGAGGACAACAAAGCCCTGTTCGCTTTCCCCGTCCACCCCCTTTCGCCCTAATCCTTGCGATGTAGTAAGGGAAGCCTCCGGACGTTCCATGAAGCCTCCGGGGGGGGCGGGGGAGGCTCTTTTCGCCCTCCCCAGGCTCCTATAAAGCCTCTGGAGCCTGGGGAAGGCAAAAAAATCATGCAAAGCCCTCTTCGCTTTCCCCGTCCACCCCCTTTCGCCTTAATCCTTGCGATGTAGTAAGGGAAGCCTCCGGACATTCCATGAAGCCTCCGGGGGGCGGGGGAGGCTCTTTTCGCCCTCCCCAGGCTCCTATAAAGCCTCTGGAGCCTGGGGAAGGCGAAAAAATCATGCAAAACCCTCTTCGCTTTCCCCGTCCCCCCCCCCTTTCGCCTTAATCCTTGCAATGTAGTAAGGGAAGCCTCCGGACGTTCCATGAAGCCTCCTGAGGGGGTGGGGGAGGCTCTTTTCGCCCTCCCCAGGCTCCTATAAAGCCTCTGGAGCCTGGAGAAGGCGAAAAAATCATGCAAAGCCCTCTTCACTTTCCCCGTCCCCCCCCTTTCGCCTTAATCCTTGCGATGGCGCGGCTAGAGGAGGAGGAGGAGGAGGCGAGGGCGGCGCGGCCGAGGCCTGATGGACTTCCCTTCGGCCGAGCCTGTCCTAGCGGCGGTGGTAGCGGCGGCGGCAGCGATGTGAAGGCCGGGTGCAAGGACGCCGAGCCTGAGGCGCCGCGCGGCGGAGGCGATCCGGGCCCGGGCGATGGAGACGCACGTCTCGTGCCTGTTCAGGGACCGTCACAAGGCTTCCCTGAAGCCTTCAGAGCGCTTAAAACGACCATCCGAAGTCACTTCCGGGTTGCTCGGAGGGTGGTTTTAAGTGTTCCGAAGGCTTCAGGGAAGCCTCCGGACGTTCCCTGAAGCCTCCGGAGGGGGCAGGGGAGGCTCTTTTCGCCCTCCCCAGGCTCCTATAAAGCCTCTGGAGCCTGGGGAAGGCGAAAAATAGGTTTTAAAAAGGTGAACTCAGCTGGCCAGCGCGCGCATGCGCGCTGGCTAGCTGACAGGGCAGCGCCTCGCGTGCCCTGACAAATGGCTCCGCGTGCCACTTGTGGCACGCGTGCCATAGGTTCGCCATCACAGGTCTAGAACTTTACCTAAGGGTGACAAATATGAATTGTTAGATGATTAATCGAGCAAATGATTAAATTAAAAAGAAAGCTTGAAATAGAACTATATTTTATATAATGAATGATTTTATGCCCTAAGCCTAAATGCTATTATGAAAAGAGAAATTACTAGAAATTATGGCTGTAAATATTGTTGAATTTAAAAGAGAGACAAGTTTTTTTTTTTAAATCATTTTTTATTAACACAGTACAGAGTTCTATTAATTGATCTTCGATAATAGCTTTATTATTACAACTATATGGCATAGTAAGATATGGCTGAAGGGCAGTTTATATAGGTTGTGCATGTAATCTGTATAACTAGATGCCATTAAGTTCCAGATTTCTGAATTACTAAAATCTACATTTCAGTCCTTACCTCTCCCCCAGTAAATGCAGATATTTTTTCAAGTTTAGAGAAAGTAAAGAATATGGTTTATGTTAGTTCAAAAAATAAGTCCTGTTCACTTACGTGAATTTGAACAGGATTAAATATGTAGACTGAATAAAATAAACCTTAGAATTTCTAATAAGAGTTTACACATCATTGTGTACTTTGTGCTTTTTTACTAAAAGGAAAAGAGAAAAAGAAAAATCACAACTGATGGGATTTGGGGTTCAAATTTTAAAATTTGCCACTTATTTCAAGATTTGCAATACGAACTGATGCAGCTGAGATTGAGAAAACATTTGTCTTGGTATCTAACTTTCTAAAAATATTTGTCTTGGTATCTAACTGTTCATAGTTATCTTAGAATCAATAGTCAGTTTTCATAGTAGTCAGCAAAGTCATTTGTTTAAAAGAATTTGGATTTATAAACATAGTGAAGACCTCTTATTTTTTAAAAGTTATTTCTATTTTATTTTTTTCATTAGCTGGTAATCTCTTGAAACTTTAAAGAGTGTTATCTCCATTTTAAGGTATGCTGTTTTGCATGTCTGAACTTTTAAGAAAAAAAAATTGGAGAGATTAGTTTTCTACATTCTTGTCTACAGTTGTTGGGATTTGACATATCATTGTCTTCTGAACTAGTAGTTAAAAGCTTTTGGGGCCATTTATCTGAAAACTGCAGTTACATGATTTTTGAAACTCTGCTGTTTCAGAAGTCTTAAGCTATATAATTATATGATGTAAGTAGGAGTCTTAGCATTGATGAAGCTTTTGATAGATAGCAGGACCATTTCATTCTCTAACTGTAATTCAATGTTTATATAGTTTTCTTGATTAACAGTAATGGTAAGTTTAGCTAGAAATTAAACTGTACAGTTGGATTTATCCTGGATGATGAACAGCTTTTTCAAAAATCTCATCCTGAATTATCTTCTCAGAAATCCAATTATTGTGAGTCTCAGGGCTTCTAGTAGAATTTCAGGTATGAATGTTTAAGAAATCTTGTAAATACTATTGAATTGAGATAAATGTTTTCAATTAGCACAAAAAAGGATGCTGCAAATTATGACATATTAAGTTACAGTTGAAGGGCACCTTACATATATTGCACACCTAACCATATAATTAGATACACAGCTGCTTACACTGATTATTCCACTCAGTTGGATAATGAAAAGTCTCAATAAGGGAGAATATTTGTAGCTCAAAGTTGAAATGAAAAGACAGCAAGCAAACAACTGAGCTCACCAAGAATTTCCTCATATCAACACTTCAATGTGTTCTTGGAACCCAACTTAAAACAATGGACTCTAAAGCAGAATGGAGGGATAGCAGATATAAAATAATGGAAATTACATTGGGAAAATAACAATTTTGAAATAGACAGCAAATTTTTATTGGGTAGCCATTCTTTGAAAATTTTTTAGTATAAGCTTGGATTTTAAATGTTTTTTAGATTGTGAATATGTCAAATAAGGTGTAGTTGAATACATTTTGAGCAGCCGAAATTAAATATGCAAACCTCTTTCTAATGAAGTTATACAGAAGATATCCTTTCACAGCAGCTTTGTAAAGAAGACTTTTTTTTATCTCCATATAATTATATAGACTGATAAGTGCTGCCTTTGAATGAATTCTAACCCATAAAATCTTACACCTCCATAGATAAATGTATAAATATGAGGTTTAGATAGTAAAAGTTTCATCAATAATGCTGGAAGTTTTCAAAAAGCCTTAAGGAAACATTTATAGGTAACTCTAACCTAAGATTTTTAAAACATGATTTCCTGATTATTCCCTGGCAGACTGGTTTGCACATGCTGCAAGACCATGAAGAAATCAGTTACATTATGATTTAACATGTCAGAATTATTTGGAATATTTTCAAATTTTAAAAACTACAGGTTATATTTTCTAGAAGCTGATATATTTACACAAAATTATATACAACATACTACATAGGTTTACAAAGAGTAGTAATATTCTTCTTTTCGTCAAAAAGTCCTAGATTTGGTACATATCTTTCAGAAAAAAAGAAAAAGCATCAAACTCTGGAAAGCTGTTATTCACTGAAAAAAATATCTCAATTTATAAAACCTTTTTGTAACTTGAATAATGAAGTCTATTTACCTTTCTATTATAGGCATATTCATATGATTTCCTGGTTGACTGGCTTGAGGCTGCAGTTTTTTAATGTAATGGGTGACCATAACATGTCCTAAAATAGATTGAAGCCTAGAGGGAATTTTGACCTAGGGATAATTCTCAGGCTTCACGTCTTGTGACAGAATAAAAACAAAATTGTCCATTTAGGGTGAGAATGCTGAGTAACAGGAGACTTAGTAAGTGTACTTGGATGACTACACTTACATAATTAGAATCACAGTACAGGTGGTATATGAGTAATAATCCTACAAAAGGTTACTTTTTCTGTGTCATATTTTCTAAAGTATAGTAACAGTTTTTGTTGCATTACAAGATTTCATCCCACCTTCTGCATCTGCTGAGTTTTCTGTAATAGCTTATAGAGGTAAAAGATGTCATAATTACAGTGGATTCTTAGCTATGGTACCAAAGTCTTCCCTTCAAGGGAGTTATGCATGTGACTGAACACTAAGCATTTTTGCATTATTGTAGGATGGAGTGGTGTCAAACTCTCGTCGTCACGTCATCACATGACATATTGTGACTTTTTTCCTGTTTGTTAAAGTGGGGGTGGGCATAGCTAGTGCGTGACACATCTGGCCTGCGGCTGGGAGTTTGTCACCCCTCTTGTGGGATAGTTATTTGGAATTGAATGTGGACAAATATAAACTAAATGATTAGGCTGCATTAGAATTATAACTAGATAACTTTGAAACCTTTGTGTAATCAACATCATTACTATTTTTAATTGGAAGAATTTGAGTGCTTATGTAGTAATGTCTGTGAAATCATAACTTACAATGACTACTGTTTTCATACTTTTTGATTATGACTCTTGTAGCAATATTGAACTATCTGTCCTGTTTGAATGTGCCTCAAAGCGTATCATTTCCTTAAAATTATAGAGTTACTAGTTTGTGGGGCAGCATGGAAAAATCAACTACAGGTAGTCCTTGCTTATTGACTGACTTGTGCAGCAACTGATCAAAGTTACAACAGTGCTTAAAAAAACCTTGGTGACCAATCCTCGTATGTTCAGCAGTTGCAGTCAAAAGATCACCATTGGTATGCTTTGCAACTGACTTACAACATTCGGAGTTAATAGGGAAGGCAAGGGTAGTAAAATCATAAGTCTTAAACATGGTTTTTTTTTTTTGCTTACCAACTTAATGGCCATATGGTCATAAGCCTGTCACAATCATTTGCGTTTCTACTTAGCAACTGAGTAGTGCTTAGTGGCTGAGTTACCAATCCCATTTATGGTTGCTAAGTGAAGACTATGTTCCTGTGTGCACTCCAAATTGGATGTTATTATCAACATATTGTGTTGCATCTTCATTTATAAATTGTTCATTGAAACATTTTTATTCTTTTTTTAAAGGATCTATCCATGGAGCTCTCTTTTTGCTTTTTCCTGTAGAGCATGCCTTGGGTGGAATATCTGAGAGATTGTTGATCCCAGCACTGATCATCAGGAGTCATTGCATGTTTATTCTGTTCTCTAGGCCTGGTTCTTAACATCCAGGGAGAAACTTATTTTTGATGGATAAGCTATCATGTGCCTTGCATATTTGAAAGTTGATAAAGGTAATAACTGTAGTTTGCCTTTTGGAAAATTCTTATAGTGCTTGTATATGTAATGCATATCTATAATACTGTATTGGATACAATCAACATAACCTTTTATGCCAACAGAAAAGGAAGTCCTTTTTTTTTTTAAAACAAAATTTTATTGGTTTTTTAAAAAAATAAATAAGGAAAGGGGTAGTGGAATAACTTACAAATTTGGGCAGTTACAGTATGCAGGAGGTGGTCCCTCCCCCCGTACTCATACATTTCATTTATTAATACATTAGATTATTACAAATCGATGATATTTTGTCAGCATATAAACTTTTATTTTCAAATAATTTCAATCACTTTACATCAAACAGATTTTCTTGTTCATTTTTGTGATCTGAGTTTTCTCGATGTTGCCCCTTCTCCCCCCGCCAGCAGAGCTCCGGCCCCTCCCGTGTCTTGTGTATCTGGTGTAATATCATCAGGCTTATCTAGGAGGGCTCTATTTTTTTCCATAAAGGCCTGAGCCTCTATGGTTGTATTAATTCTGAGTCTTGTGTCCTCCCAGAAAATTAGCATACCTTCAGGCATCAGCCATCTGAACCACACCCCTTTTTGGTATAATTTCTTCACTAATAGCGAATAGTTTTTTCTTCTCTCTCTCACTTTCTTAGGGATCAGTTTCAGAATGGCTATTTCTCTATCCTGGTATTTTAGTGCTTGCCCACTTTGTGCACTCAGAATCTCTTCTCTTGTAGTCTTTCTAAGGAATTTAATGTGTACTTCCCTTGGAACATTATGTGTTCTAGCGTATGCTGAGTTTACTCTATAAACCAGGTCCATGTCCCACCCCATCTGTTGTTTGTCTTTTTTAATGTATTCAGCCAAAAGGTTTGTCATAATGTCCCTTAAATCTTCATCATCTGCCTCGATCACATTTTGAAACCTAAGGAAAAAGGACATTCTTTCAAATTCCATTTTTATCTGGTGGTTCTCTAGCTCTTGGTTCCCTTTCTGCAACCCCCCCACCTCCCCCCTCATCTCAGCCGTCTCCTCCTCCAAAAGATCCAGTCTCTGTGAGTTATTAATCGCCCAGTCTTGGTTCTCTCTAAGCTGCTCATTCATCCCCTTGAATTGATTTTTTAAATCCTCCTGTCCCTTTAAAATCTGTTGGAACATCTGCTGAAAGTCCACCTCAGAAGGCTTGGGTTGAAGCAGGGAGGTTAAAGTCTGTTGTCCGCTGGGGCTGGACGCTGAGGATGTCGGGGCGGAGACTGCAAAGCCCGGCTTCCCCGGGGGTGGTCTTTTGGGTGGCATTATAGTGAGCAAAGAGATAACAATGTCAATACAGAGAGGAAACAATTAGGGAGGAAAACCGCCAAGGAGGTTACGAGGCAGAGAGTCCAAGCAGATAGGATCCTTTTCTATATTCAGCTCCTGGCGATAAAGTAATAAAGTCCTTTGTTCCAAGCCCAGAGTCCAATGTAACAAGAGATTTGTCTGAGTGCCACGGAGACAAAGACAAGATGCCTGAAGCTTCTATGGGTGGAGTCACGTTTCAGTGTCTATGAAGACGACGGAAGTGTGCCATCTTGCCCTGCCAGCTCCGGGATCAGAAGGCAAAAACCAGAAGTTTTCAAAGTTTTCAGATCATCACCTCATTTACACAATTGCAATCCAAAATCTGCCTTTGCTATGAGCGTGATTTCGTTTCATGGCTCCCCCTCCTCCTCCTCCTCTGGGGGCAGAGAGCAAAACCGTTTAAAGCCGCTTGTCCAAGGGGGGGGGGAATCCCCCTCCCTCCAGTCACGCTTCTCCAAAACAAGTTGAAAGTCAGTTTTAAAAAGCTGGCAGTTTTTTTTCCTTTCAGCCAAGTAAGGGAACGGGGGAAAGTTTCCACCTCACCACACAGCAGCTGTGTCCTTCAAATCTTGCTTTCTTCCAGCTGCCTCATCGCGAAGACGCCGCGGTGCCTCCCCTCTTGCCTCCCGGTGCCTAGGGCGATGCGGGGAGCCCCCCGGCTGCCGCCGACTCAGGGGGTCCCCCGCTACGCCGCCCCCTCGGCAGGAGCCTTTCCAGGGTGTCCTGTGCCCCCAGATCAGTGGGGAGCCCACCAGGAGTGCGCGGGGCAAGCAGATCCCGGAGCTGGCAGGGCAAGATGGCACACTTCCGTCGTCAATGTTTTTTGCCAGCTTTAACAAAATAAGCTGAGGTTTCTCTCCCACCTGCACCCTGCCATTAAATGGGTATTGCTCCCATGTACATATGCATGCATGCATGTATTTACTTATTTATTTATATCCTGACTTTTTATTTTTATCAATCTCAAGATGGTAAACATATCCAACACATCTTCCTCCTCCTATTTTCCTCTCAACAATAACCCTGTGAGATGAGTTGGGCTAAGAGAAAGTGACTGGCCCAAGGATACCCAGCTGGATTTCATGCATAAAGCAGGACTAATCAAATTGATATTGATATTGAAACCTACATTGAACTATGAATTCAAATCATAGTCTAAAGATGTATTGGACTTATTACTATTTATTAATTACTTTATTAATCAAATTTATATATCCATCCATCTTGTGAAAAGTGACTCAGGGTAGCATACAATAATCAAATAAAAAAGTAGAAGTATAAAACAATCATTATCTAAAGCCATTATATAATAAGTATTTATTAATCAAATTTATATAACTGTCCATATCATGGAAATTCACTCTGGATGGCATGCAAAAATCCATTAACAGTAGAAATATAAACCAGTCATTTTCTAAAGCCATTATATAATAATTATTTTTAAAGCATTAATTAACGAGGGGTGAATCATCGGCTTTCCAAGCAGCATATTTCTAGATAAGCAGAAAATAAAGCCCGAGAACATATTCTAATGAACAACTTTTAATATGAAAGAAATAAAATACAAATCTTACTATCTAAATCTTACATTTTGGCAAGAGCTATATTGCCCACCTCCTTCGGCAGGCGAACGGAAGATCAGAAGGAAAGTAAAAGAATGTGTGACGTATTATGTCATGCGCAGTAAATCATTGTCAGATAAGAAACTGTTCAGTCTGCTGTATAACTCAGAATATAAGCTCAAATTGACAAACCAATTAACGCAGTGACACCCCTTCTTTTATCACTTGGGCTGATATCATCAAATCATCAAATAAGGCACATCTTTCACAGATACTCGTGTTGAGCTGCTGGAAGTGGTTGAGCATGTCAGCAATTTGATCATGTGTAGATACATATTGCAATTTAACAAAACCTTGCTTAACTGTTTTGCGTTTCAATAACGAATGTCAATGTGTCTGCACCTAGAACCTGTAAAATGTGACTCAGAAATATAAACCACCGATTCATTATCTTCCATCACGGTGATTGGTCGAATCGTACGTGTGATCAAAGCATCAAACCATGTTAGAGAATTACATGCATCTGAAACACAAGCATATTCAGCTTCAGTAGATGAACACGAAACAAAACACTGTTTTCTCACTTGCCAGTAAACAGGACATCCATTCAGGAACATCATGTAACCTGAAGTACTTTTGCGTGATTTCTTATCACTTGCCCAATCAGAATCAGCATAACAACATAATTCTGCATAATCAGTGTGTTCTAGCAATAACTTCATGTGTTTAGTGTGTTTCAGGTATTTCAATAACTTCTTAACGCATGTCCAATGAAATTGTGTTGCCTTACCTACGTGTCGTGATAAGAGATTAACACTAAGTGCAATGTCGGGTGTGGTTCAACTACTAATGTACAACAGTGACCCAATGACTGAACGATAAAGTGTTTGGTCCTTGAATTCAGGACTTGGTTCATGTGTTAAGTTGTGAAAATCTGTTTGCATGGGTGTCTTTGTTGTGTTAGCATCTTTCATGTTGCAATGATGCAGAATGTGGTCAATTTTCTCCTCTTGTGAAAGACTAAACCCCTTCTGTGTTTTGTCAATCTGAACACCTAAGTAAGTGCTAATGTGACCTAAATATTTCAATGTGAAGTATCTCTGCAAACTTTTAGCAAAAATTTCACTCATTTTCTTATTTGGACCAATATAAACAATATCATCAACATAAACAAGAATTATCTCATGTGCATTGTTAGATCTTTTTGTGAACACGCATTCATCAGTTCCGGACTTAATAAAGCCCATTGAATTTAGTTTGTCAGTAAGACATAAGTACCACATTAAACCTGACTGTTTCAGACCATAAAGACTTTTGTTCAGGAACCAGGTATCCCCTTCTTGCTGTCGGAATCCTGGAGGTCCTGTCACGTAGATCTCTTCATCTAGGTCAGCATATACCGTATTTTTCGCCCTATAAGACGCTCTGGAATATAAGACGCACCCAATTTTAAAGGAGGAAAATCTAGAAAAAAAAGATTTTGGGGCTCAATTGCCACTCAATTTTGGGCTCAATTGTGGTCATAGGTTTTCTTTCTTTGTTTGTTTCTTTCATCTCTCTCTCCCACTTTCTTTTTTTTCTTTTCTTTTTTCATTTTTTCTGCCTTTCTTTCTCTTTCTCTCTCTTTCTGTTTCTCTGTGTGTCTGTCTGTCTGTCTCTCTCTGTGTGTAGCTCTTTGTCTCTCTCTCCCTCCCCCCTCTCTGTCTCTCTCTGTCATTCTTTCTGTGTGTCTGTCTGTCTGTCTCTGTATCTCTGTCTCTCTCCCTCCTCCCTCCTCCATCTGTCACTCTGTATGTGTGTGTCTCTCTGTCTCTCTCTGTCTAGCTCTTTGTCTCTCTCTCCCTCCCCCTGTCTCTCTCTGTCATTCTTTCTGTGTGTCTGTGTGTCTATCTCTGTATCTCTGTCTCTCTCTCACCTCCCTCCTCCATCTGTCACTCTGCATGTGTGTGTCTGTCTGTCTCTCACTCTCTCTCCCTCCCTCTCTCTCTATCTCTCTGTGTTTCTCTCTCTGCCCTTTCTCTCTGTCTGTCACTCTGTGTATATGTGTGTCTGTCTGTCTGTCTGTCTGTCTGTCACTCACTCAATCACTCACTCTGTGTGTGTGTGTGTCTCTCTCTCTCTCTCTCTCTGTGTCTCTGTCTGTCTGTCCCTCTCTCCGTCCCAACTGGAGAACAACCTTTTCTGTCCCCTTACCAGCCCATCCGGGAAGATGAGGAACGTGAGGGGGATCCCTCCCCCCCCCGGTGGATGGGCTCCGAAGATCGCCTGCTTAAAGATCGCCTGCGAGGGAGATCCCTCCCCCCCCCAGCGAGGCTCCGCTGGGGGGGGAGGGATCTCCCTTGCAGGCAATCTTTAAGCAGGCAATCTTTAAGCCTTCTCTCTGATCGCTGCCTGCTTCAAAAGGACAAGGCTCCGCTGGGGGGGAGGGATCTCCCTCGCAGGCGATCTTTAAGCAGGCAATCTTTAAGCCTTCTCTCTGATCGCTGCCTGCTTAAAAAGGACAAGGCTCCGCTGGGGGGGGAGGGATCTCCCTCGCAGGCGATCTTTAAGCAGGCAATCTTTAAGCAGCGCGCCTTCTCTCTGATTGCTGCCTGCTTAAAAAGGACGAGGCTCCGCTGTTTCGGAGCGCGTTGCTTCAGGGCGCCCTGAAAGCCAGCTCCTACATGCACAGCCCATTCCCCCCCAAAAAAGACCGTTTTCTTTTTAAAAAACGCCTCTGCAGACGATCGTGAAAACCTGCGAGGTTGCTTTCAGAGGGGAAAGACGGGCAGCTGTGCAAAGGCTTGTTTTAAAGCTGCAGGCTCCAAGGCTGCCCCCTCCCAAAGCAACATCGCAGGTTTTCAAGATAGTTCGGACAGGTGTTTTTTTTAAAAGAAAACCCTGAAAAAGCCGCAAGATCTGGAGAGAGATCCGGCCAGCCCGAGAAGACATTTCTCAGAAGAGATCTCGCCATTTTTTTGCATGGGGCATGCTGCAAGGGGGGGGGGAAGTGAAGACCTTTTCCAGCTGGCGCAAAGGACTTCCCCGGACTTGCTTTAGTGAGTACGGGCCCGCCCCGATGCAAAAAAACGCCAAGGACTTGCGAGTGAGTGACAGGGGCGGGGCTTCCGCGTTCATTGACCAACCAGCAGAAACCCACCACTGCCCAGGTGGCTACATTCGGCCTATAAGACGCACCCAGATTTTCACCCTCTTTTTTGGAGTAAAAAAGTGCGTCTTATAGGGCGAAAAATACGGTAGATAAGCTGTGTCCACATCAAACTGGAAAACTTCTAAACCAAGAATAGTTGCAGTGGTTAAAGCAATTTTTACACTCTCAGTTCTGACTGTTGGTAAGTGTTTGTATAGTCCTCAGGATAACGTTGAGCGAAACCCTGAGTTACAAGTCTGGCTTTGTACAATGACTCACCATTCGGTTTCTACTTGATTCTGTAGACCCATCGAGTGCCAATGACCTTTTTGTTTGCTGGAGGTTTTGCAGGTGTAAATACATTAAGTTTCTTTAAACTGTCCATTTCATCCTGCATTGCTTCATACCATTTGTCTTGCTCGGAATCAGGAAGCTGCTTGATTTGTGTGAATGTATCAGGAGGAAGTGTAACATTGCAAATCAAAGGCAAGGGTGTTTTTGTCAGTTGCCACGAATATCATTGTGGAGGGATTCCTTTTGTGACCCTCTTGGAACGTCTCGGAACAACAGTCCATTCTTCTTCTTCCTCGTCCTCACATTCGTCGCTAGCATCAGCATCTGCGGCTTGCGAAGATGGAACATCAGGTTGTGAAGAAATGGTAGAAGGAATATCTGCCTGTGAATATTGGTCATCAGGCTGTAACATCATCTCTAGGAAAATAAACTCCAGGATCATTGGAATGAATCCTGGACCAGTCAATATCTTCCTCAATATTAGCAGATTGTGAAATGACAATTACATGTTTAGGGTCAATAAATTTGCTCCATTTTGAATTAACATCAATACCCATAAATCTCAGTCTCTTTGCTACTGGACCTCCTTTTCTTCTTTGATCTAAGGGAATGTTTACCATAGTGTATGAACCAAAAATGTGGAGGTTCTTGAGATCAGGCTTATAGCCATACATCATGTAGAAAGGAGTTTGATTTATTACACTGCTCCAAGTATGGTTGACAATGTAATTTGCATATTTGATAGCTTCACCCCAGTATATGCTACCGAGATTGGCATCTTCTAGAAGACAATGCATCATGGTTTGTAGAACCCCTTGTCTTCTTTCTGCGACTCCGTTATGAGCCGGTGTATATGGAGCGGATATCTGATGAAGAATTCCATTCTTACGCATCCAGTCCTGGAAACGCTGAGACATGAATTCGGCACCACGGTCACTCTGGATTCTGGCGATGCGAACTTGGTATTGGGTAGAAACAAAAGCTGCAAAGTCTTTAAAGATCTGAAAGGTCTCAGATTTCTCTCTCATAGGATATACAAATCATATCTAGAATGATTATCTACAATTGTCAGAAAATACTTTCTACCACCAATTGTTGGTGGGAAAGGACCCACTATGTTAGTACCAAATCAAAAATGCATGTTGACAGGCGTGTAGCGTGTTTGGGAATGGCAGCTGCTTTGGATTTAGCTTTCCTGCAAACTGCACAATCCAAAAACACCTTAGATCCAAACCTTTTACGAACTCCGGCATTTTTCTAAGAACATGGAAACTGGCATGCCCCAATCTTCTATACCACTTGTGGATACACCTGGAATGCAAAGGTTTACCAGTTAGTGAATTTTCAACATTAACAGTTTCATGAGGAACCTCAGGCTTGCTCTGAGCAACCTGCTTCTTTTTTCTCTGTTTGTTGGCTTTAGGAGCCTTTGGAGTAGCAACCGGTTCTCTCTCTGAACCAACTCTCTCTGGGCCTGTGCTGTCCCCTTTTGGAGTTTGCATACTTGCCTGTGCTCTTGGCTTTAAGTAATAAACACCATCAATCAGCATGGTTTCAGCAACAATATCTCCATTTTTAACTATGTAACTTGCTTTCTCAAGGTGGAGAACCTGGAACTTTAATTCTCTAGACAAGTGACTTTGACTAAGCAAATTACTGGTTGCTGAAGGTATGTAATAAACATCAGGGATGAATGTATCGAGCTCTTCAACGTAAACAGTTCCTTTTCCCATGACCTTACAAGGGTGGTTGGAGAAGGAGTACAATTCTCGATATTCGGGTTCCGGCTCGCTCATCTCTGTGAAAAGTTCCTTTCTGTAGGTAATGTTAAAGCTGCCCCACTGTCCAAAGTCCACAAAAGACGTCTGTCGTACTCTGGGTCAGATTGTGGAACATTGGTTATGGCCAATGTTGCGAGTGGAGTTTGTGGATCACGCCTTGGACCACGACAACCTTGTCTTCCGCCTCTACCTCTGCCTCTGGAGTCTGTTCCTCTGGGCTGCTATGTGACGGGAGCTGGAACTCGTTGGGGACAATCCCAGGTGTCATGTCCCATACGGTTGCAGATGTAGCATCTTGGCATCCTTGGAGCATGGACTCTTCCTCAGAAGGTACGTCTAGCTGGAGCTCTTGACGCTGGCGGCCGTTGCAAATGTGATGTGGCTAATTTGATAGCTTCCTCCTCAATTAAAAGTCTGCATACATTATTAACAGTGCGTTGAGCAATAGGCACGTAGTTAATCTTTGGAATGGCATCTTTCCATTCATAATTCAATGAGTTAATGATAATGCTGATCATTTGGATATCATCAATAACATGGCCTCTTTCTCTCAATTCACTTCTCATTCCTTTCAGTTTGGTCAAATGTCCACCAATTTGTTCACCAGGTTTCAACTTTGAACCATGGAACTCAGACATGAGCAAACATGAAGATTCAATTGAAATGGGCCTGTAGCAATCTTCCAAATGGGCCCAAATTTGTTGGGCTGTTGCATTAGGTGAAAAAATAACCTGCAGTTCAGTTTCCATGGACATTAATAATGTGCAAGCCTTAGTGTCTAAGTCTCTTATTGCAGGAATCCATGGCTGGGCAGGAGGATTGAACACCATACAATGGGTACCTTCTCTGCGAAGCAAGAGTGCAACCTCACTGATCCAGGCTTTATAATTCTGTCCTGACATCTTCAATTTGGACTCACCAGTCAAAGGATTGACAGAAAATGCCTGTTGAGGAATATGCATTTGAGCAATTTGCTGTGCATGTAAATATGCTGGTTGTTGAACCAGGGGGCGCTGTAATCAGACCTGTGGTCTCTGTATTACAGGTGCAGTTGATGCTTGAGCAGCAAAATTAACTTGGCTTGCTTGAGGGGCAGACATTTCCCTTTGCTGCATTAAATATTGCCTTGTTCTATCTCGACGGGCACGTGCAGGAGGTGCTGAAAATTGGGTCAGGGAATGCATTTGTGGCCTATCAGCCTGAATACTTGAATGGCCTACAGACATTTCTGAAAGAGTCTGTTGCATTGCCTGAAAATGCTTGTCAATTTTAAAATGCATGTCTCTTTCTTTTAGAAAATTATTTCTGCTAGGAGATGGCAGTGCAGCTTCACTTCTTGGCTGCAATATTTCTGCCTGCGTGGCATATATTTGAGAACAAAGGAGATCACGTGGCAATTGTGACATGTGCATATCTCTCTGTTCTGATTTGCCTGACACAGTAACCACCAGGGGGTGTGTCTTAGGCTTTAGAGAAGAAGGCAATATGGCGTATTCAGAAATTTGAAAAGCATGGGAGTCTCTCTTCTCTGACTTGAGCATGGAAAAAGCTCTTTTGGCTTGGAGAAGCTCATTTTCAAAAAACTCTATTTTATTACGATAGCTTTCCATATCTTGCTCAGAAGTCGGGAGATTCATAAGTTTCTCTTTCTGCTTGGAAGTGAATTTGCTCTAGCGGCAATGAAAGCTTTGGTTTAGCCCTGAACATTTCAAAATCTCTTGGAGATATTTGGGAGCATGCATAATCAGAAGGGAGTATCATTGACCTCGGTCAGAACACGTCTTCTTCAAAAACAGCTTTATCTTCTTGAGACTTTTCTCCCATGGCAGATTCTCCACTCGGTCCGGCTGCTGAAGTTTGGAAACTTGGAAGCCAGCGTGAAAAATTTTCTACCTCTGTATCAGAGGGGAGGGAGCCTTCGGAATGTGTTCCATCTCTGTTTTTCTTTTTTTTTCTTCGGCATTGTTAAAAAGTGATTTAATTGGTCCTGAGTCGATTGTAAATCATTCTCTCTAATTAGACTAGTCGCTTATCTCTTGGAGATAGCTAACAAGGAAAAAGGCGTAAATTAACCATCCTCTGCTATCATTTGTGAAGGAGGGAGTTTCCCCCCTTTAATTAACAAGGTGTGAATTGTCGGCTTTCCAAGCAGCATATTTCCAGATAAGCAGAAAATAAAACCTGAGAACATATTCTAATAAACAACTTTTAATATGAAAGAAATAAAATACAAATCTTACTATCTAAATCTTACATTTTGGCAAGAACTATATTGCCCACCTCCTTCGGCAGGCGAACGGAAGATCAGAAGGAAAGTAAAAGAATGTGTGACGTATTATGTCATGCGCAGTAAATCATTGTCAGATAAGAAACTGTTCAGTCTGCTGTATAACTCAGAATATAAGCTCAAGTTGACAAACCAATTAACACAGTGACAATTGCTACAATGTCTTGGAATCTGATTATACTGATTATATTGAAGTACATTTGTCAAGTTTAGTGGATGTTAAATTAATAAGATTATTTACATTCCATGAAACCTAGCTGAATATGGCTCATAACTGAAAAACGCATGGGAAGCCACAGGAAATACCAGAAGCAATAGGCTAGACTTACCATAGAAAAACATTGAGAAAATCAATGGTAAACAATTTCCATATTGTTGTCAAGAAAAAAAACATGGAATTTTGCTCCACTCAAGAATTTGCTGAATTCAGAAAGATTTTGTTAAATTCCAAAAATTAGCTTTTTAAGGAGTTCTTATTTTTCTTTTATAGAGAAATAATTGTTGATTGCTAGTATGGTATGTTCTAGTTTCTTAATGGCATCAGACTGAAATTATTTTTTATTTCTAGTTGGAAATAGCTGGTAATTATTTATATCACAAATGTAGACACACACACATAGAGATTTATAATAGAGCATTATTTAAAGAAAAGATAAATGAAGGATTTAACATAATGGTTTAGGATAGTACATAACTATAGTGGTAGTAGGAAGAAGGACCTTGGGAGACTGGGCAAAGATACATTGCCAAGGAAATGGTCAGATAACAGACAGCTTAGCCCACAACTGGATAATGGGTGGTGTAAGAGGCTTAGAAGTCACTCTCAGGGAAAAAGTTGGGTTGTAAAGGAAATGGGCGTGGAAGGATTGTACTCAGACTTGAAAGCTTTTGTCAATGTAATTTTACAATGAAGTAGAATTAGCTCATCTGGTTGTGTTTCCTATCTAGTTAATCCTATGAGGCTGACACCAATCTTGCAAGTCAAGCAAACCCCGCCCCAGCACCTATGCCGTCTCTTATCTAACAATTCCTGTGGTAATGTTTCTTTACTCAGTCTCTCAAGGTCCTTCCGCATACTATTACAATAAGTCTGCATTGCAAACAAAGGGAGTGTGCCTTGTTTAAACAAAGTTAGGACTATGGTCATAATATTCTTCTGTAACATAAAATGACAATTGAGGAATGATTCATCCAAGGCAAAAACTCATAATGACTTTTGAACCAGACTCTTAGTTATACAAAACAGAGGAAGCTGTAATTACCACAGGAATTCTAGCCTTCTTGACCTCAGCTGTAACACTTAGCAAAAATAGAGTTTCGAACTCTTCCATAGAATTCAGAGAGACATGTTGATGTTATTTGGGTAGTTCAAACTGAGAAGTGGAGAAACTATGGTGTGGCTGAAGTTAAAACCTGGTATTTTGCAAATTAGAATGAGAGAGGCAACCTGGTCACCCTTTCTTCAATGTTTTGAATTTCATGCCCTATGATTCCTAACTACCTATGGCTAATAAGGGATTGTAGAAGGTTATTTGAATAGTTGAGACCAGATCAAGTTTTTATAAGGAAGGAATTGCTATATTTGTTCTGCTATTGGTTATATTGCTACACTGTTTATTTTTGAAATGCATTCTTTTAGTTGATTTTTATGTATTGTGGATTGCTCTCTCTTTATATGCCCTGTTGATGAATCTTTGAAAGTTAAAAAAATGAAGTACGCAATGTAAATATCAACCTTGCCTATTGATAATATGTACTGTCTGGTGCAAAAAGAAAAAGCTTAATTCCAATCTAACATAAGGTTGTGAAATCAGTGTAAATAATAATAAGCATGTCCAAATTATTTTACTGGGAATGAAGTGCAACAGGCATTATGGTTTCATCTCAGTGTATTTCAGTGGTGGGTTGCAGGTGGTACGCTCCGGTATGGGCGTACCGGAGCCTGCACGCAGCACCGGTGCGTATAGCTCCTATAGCGCCTGTGCAACACTCCGCCGAGCAGCTGGAGCATCGTGGAAGCTTGCAGAGGCATCACTGGAAGGTAAGATGCATGCAAGCACTGCGCCCGCCTTCATGTGGAGGACACCAGGCCCCGTTGCAACCATACCGGTTGCAACGGGATCCGGAACGCACCACTGGTGTATTTGGATTAGGATTGGACCAATAGCAAAATCTGTTACAAAACAAAAATATGATTTGATTTCAGAATCATCCCTCATTTACAGTCCCTGGTATCTCCAGATAAAAGAGGAGCAGAGCTGCTCCCTGGGTTGACACTGCTAGATTAGGTGGGCCAAAAATCTGATCGTTAAGTCCCAATTTAGAGTCTTATTACTGATAGTCACATTTTATGAACAATTGTCATAATCCAAAAAATAATTATAAATACGTACCAGTAGATGGTTCCATCTTAAATCATTCTTTTGTTTTTGAACAATTTTATTAAATTAAATATAAAATAACAGAACAGGAAAAATTTGTGGGGAGGGAATAAAAAAGGGAACTAAGGAAAAAGTGATAAGAAAAAAAGTGAGGAATTGACTTCTTATTTTCTTCAGGACAGACACAAATATATAGTACCTCTTATTCTAAGTTGAAACGAAAACATAAAAACTTCATGTAACATATATAAATTAATAAATCAAAATAACATTAATATATATATAATAAAAACCCTTTTACTCTTAAGTTTAAACATAAATTTAAAGTATAGGTTTAAAGAATATAAGTCTAATAAGAATAAATATACCCAATATTAATCATAACAAATCTTATCACCGAGACCCAAAATCAAACTTTCATTTTTATCTTTCTCATGCAAAAAAATCCAAAAATGGTTTCCAAATAGAAACAAAGCAATTTTCTGAATCCTTGTTCTTCAACACTTTTATTCATGAAGAGGTGAATGAAATGGTTATTAGATTATAAAGGATATAAAGTTGTATAATACTTCAAAAACCAGAAATAAAATCCAAAACAATATTGATACTTTTTGAAAAATTGGCTAAAAGTAACAATTAAATTTAGTATGGAGAAATGAAAATCATACTGAAGATAAATGCACAGAGGTGGGATGCATGATACATGATTTTGTAGTAGGACATTAAAAGGATCATGAAATTGTAGTTCATCACAAACTAAATATGATGGAAATAATACTGGTTGTTCCACAGTGGTACTCTTGTTATCAAACATTGGGTTTAATTTTGGGAAAGGGTTTAGATAAAGCTGAACACATGCAGAAAAGGGCAAAAAGAAAAATTGAAGGCACTAGGAATGTTTAGCCTTGAGAAAGGAAATAGTGGGAATAGTCAGTTTGGTCTAGTGGTTAAGGCATCAGACTAGAAAACTGATACTGTGAGATCCGGTCCCATCTTAGCCATGAAAATCGGTGGATGATGTTGGGCCAGTCCATTTCATCTTTCTCAGCTCAACTCAGGGTTAAAGTGTGTTGGGTATTTTCACTACCTTGAACAAAATAATATAGGCAGGATTACAATAAATAAATAAATAAATGGATCCTTTGTGCTCTCTGAGCTTGATGGTTTTCTTGGAAACATTTCATAAATTATTTTAAATCTATTTAAATGTAGAACCATAAATAAATACAGGTAGTGCTTGTCACACTTACAGCTGTTGCAGCATCCCCATGGTCATGTGACCACAATTCAGAGGCTTGGAAACTGGTTGACATTTATGACGCTTGCACTGTCCCACAGTTATGTGATCACCTACTGCAGGGGTATCAAACTCGCAGCCTGTGGGTCGGATGCATCATATGCTGGCCACCCTCATCCCCATTTTAGTGAAGGGGGAAAAGTTGCAATATGTCACATGACAACGTGTCATTGCGACTTTGACACCCCTGATCTATTGCAACCTTCTGACAAGCAAAATCAATGGGGAACCCAGATTTTCTTCTCTTGGTGTAGGTAAAGCTAGTTTTAAATAAAGCTGGTTTAAAATAAGAAGAAGGCAGCTACTGAAATGTCCTTTGGTTAAATATAGAGGATGGATTTCTCTCATCACTGGATGTATTTAAGCATTGGAGATGCTTAAATGTACTGGATGTATTGGAGAACACCAATAGTTTAAATATTGTGGCTTGATTATCTATTTGTTTATTCTAAAAATAAGTCTGTTCCCTATTTGGCTGAGTTATGGAAATAAAGTTTATTGCTTTAAATGAACTTTGGAAAGAAACTGTGAATTCTAGTTTCTAGCCAATACAGTGATATTACCCTAAACGTTTCAAAGCCGAAGAGCCAGCGCTGTCCGAAGATGTCTCCGTGGTCATGTGGTTGGCATAACTAAATGCCAAAGACTCACAGAACGCTGTTACTTTCCCACCAAAGATGGTTCCTATTTTTTTACTTGCATTTTTATATGCTTCTGCTAGGTTGGCAGAAGCTGGGAAAGTAACGCGAGCACACTCCATTACAGGGTGCTAGGGATTTGAACAGCTGAACTGCCGACCTTTCTGATCGACAAGCTCAGGATCCTAGCCACTGAGCCACTGCTATTACCCTAGAACAGTGTTTATCAATTTCAGGAACTTAAAGATGTATAGACCCAGAATTCCCCAATCAGCATAAGTTGACAATTTCTGGAACTTGAATTTCACCCATTTTCCAGTAGAATTGAGGGAGGGGCTATGCGTGGGTATTCTCAAAGCCTGATTGGTCCAAAGATTGAGGGAAATTTCTTTTAATATCCTCCTTTCCCTGTTGATTCCCAGTTTCCTCTCAGTCTTTGGTCCAAGCACTGGCTTTGGTTCCCTTAGAGGAAAAGTATTGGAAAATTATACTCATTCAAATTCAATTAATTGGCTTCTATTTCTAAAATTCTAAATTGAATTGAGGTGCAACCCTCAGAGACCGGGTCATCTGTCTCAGATCGGGGTAGGAGAGCCGCTCCGGCAATTTCCTCCTACCTTGGGGCCTCAGGAGCTCTGTCCAGTCCCTAGGTAAGCAGGGGTGACAGGCTCCCTTCAGGCAGATCCATGGGAGTGGCTGCACAGTCCTGGAAAGAGTGGAGAAGCGGCGCAGCAGCCTGCAACTTCAAAGACAAGCCGCAGCTTTAAAAAGCAAGCTGTGGCTTGAAAAGACGAACCGTGGCTGTTGGAGGTGAGTCTCCGGTGGCCATTTTCTCTGCGCACGTGGAGGCGCATTTTCTCTGCACACGTGGAGGAGCGTCAGGCCTGCATCACGGCCACTAATCGAGGCCGGCAGGCATCAGGACAGTCCTTGGTAGCTGAAATCAGCTCCCGCGGGGCCGCAACACCAGCAGCCATCCCCATTGGCCCAGATTGACTCTGAGGCAACATGTGAGTGTGCGATGGCGGTTGCAAGGCCCGAAACAGCAGAGGCCTCCATGGAGGCCCAAGGCAAGTCACAGAAGGGGTGATGGGCAGGCCTAGGACCAGGACAGTGGCCTCTAAGCCTCCGGCTGCACAATGCCTCTCCAGAGCCATAGTTAGGGATGAGCAAAGGTTGCAGCGAGCCCTGGAGAAACAAATTGCCAGGGTGGAGAAGCAGGCCCAAGCCACCAGGCCCAGCTCCCCCAGCAGGCTGAATAGATCCAGGTCACCTCTTAGGTCCGGTTCTCACCAGTCTGGTTTCCTTCCTAGAGGCTTCAGCCCTTCTTCTCCCTCGGTTTCCCCTGCTGGGCCAAATAGGCAGACTAGGCAGGAGGTTTCACCGTCCCCTCCGATGACAGTCAGGGACGACCCCTTGGAGGGCTCTTCTCGGGATTTCTTTCCACCATCAGGCCTTGCTTCCCAGGTTCCACCCTTCACAGGACCATCTAAGGATGAGCTTGATGACCTAGAACTTCTCCCCAAGAGTATCAAGAGGCTTATTTCTTCAGCCATTACTAAAGGCATAGCTATGGCCATTTCCAGAGGGAGTGCGTGCCCCAAGGCGAGGGTAGGCCTCGTGTGGATCACCAGACTAGACAGTCCTCCTCCAGTACCCACAAGCAGGAGATTGCCAGGCCTCCTTCTGCATCAGTGGTTAGCAAGGGTTCCATTTTAGGGGAAGAGGCCCAACAGGATATGGGGTTCTCAGAGGACCAAGTCGCAGTTCCCCCTGATCCCCTGGCCTTCCCTGGTCTTTTCTCTTCATGTTTAAAACTCTTTTACACAAGGCCAGAAAGACCACTAAGATTGGGAGAGGGGACCCTGCGGTTTCCCAGCCAAGGGATCCAAACTTGGCGATGTTTTCCAACACTACTATATTCCTAGAGGTGGTCAAGAATCAGTGGGCCGCCCTTCCACCTTCCCAACCCCGGGATCAATGATAGCTGCTTCTACAACATGGAGCAGGCCTTCTTCCAGGCCCTGCAATTACTGCTGTAGACACACCAGTAGCTGCCCTAGCTGCTTCCTCTGTAGTGTCATGGGATGCAGCCGACAAATTGAAACTGGAGGACAGGCAAGAGGAACTTACATTACATAAGAACTTTAACACTTCCGCTTGGGTGATTAAATCTATTGTAGCAGCCTCCTACTTCAACCGCACAGCCGTCATGTGCTTGTGGCAGTTGCAGGAATACATTCCTGTCCAGGATGAGCATCTTCTGCAACATATCATGAAGATCATTGGGCCACACAGTTTTCTGCAGATGCCACCCTGGATTCTGTTAAATACGCATCCCAAGCCATATCTACCTTGGTGACTTCCAGGTGTCTCCTTTGGCTGTGCAGTTGGCAGATGGACAATAAGTCACTAATCTCTTTGGTGAATCTCTAGACCCGATTCTCATAGACAACAAAGACAAGAAAAAGGTCCTACCTTCTAATGCTAAAAAACCAGACACTTGCCTGACTTCCTATCGCAGACCTCCTTACAGGGCACCCGAGTCAGACTACCAATAGCATAGGTATTTTTCCTATAGATCTGACAGACAGGCTCAATGGCCCTTTTACCAGGACAGGGATACCAGGGCCAGTCCAGGCAGCCTTTTCATGGGGGATGGGGGGGCGTCCCTTTCGCAAGGGGAAATGACTCCAATCTGAGTCTCCCCATAGGCAACCGCCTAGAGCAGCTCGTGGATCAGTGGGACCAGATAACATCAGACGCCTGAGTCAGGTCGACCGTCAGGAATGGCCTGCGCCTGGAATATCTCTTTCTGCCCCGACGTTCTTCAGGAACTTTTCCCCATCTTGGGACCCGATCCGGAGCCGCTTCATGACTAGCCATTTATCATCTGCTGGACATTCGGGCAGTAGAGCTGGTTCTGAAGGCAGAACACAGGCTGGGTAACTACTCCAAACTGTTTGTTGTCCCGAAGAGCTCGGGGGAATGGAGGGCAATTCTGGACCACAAATGCCTCAATTCCCACCTGGTCTACAGATCTATCCTCCAGGGTATCAGGCGGGGGGATTATCTTGCATCCGTGAATCTAACGGAGACTTACGTCCACATCCCGATTCTGCAAGTCCATCGCAGATATCTAAGATTCTCCCACAACAGGCGCTACTACCAGTACCGTGCCCTTCCCTTCGGCATAGCCTCAGCCTCATGCACCTTCACGAAGGTCCTGGCAGCATTGGCGGATCACCTACGATCCACCCCGGTGAGACTCCAATGCTACCTCGAGGACATGTTCATTCAGGCCCACTCACATGCACAGGCGATTCACAACCTCTACCATCCAGAGACTGCAGCCCCTGGGATTCTCTGTCAACTTTCCCAAAAGTCATCTCTTGCCCACAACTTGAATCCTTCATCTGGGGGTGGTGATAGACTCAGAGGCGGGACTGGTCCGTCTTTCCCCGGAACTTCTCACCAGTCTTCAATCGCTGGTGCGTCAAGTACACGCAAGTCGTTCAGTTTCCATCCTGACATTGGCCGGCCTCCTAGGTAAGATGGTATCATGCATAGGAATAGTGCCCTGGGCACATCTACATTCCAATGGGCTCTCATCCCATACCAACGCAAATGAATGAGCAATTCATTAAAGACAATTCCTCTGCCAGTGGAAGTACGTCTGTACCTGAGGTAGTGGCTTTCTCCGGCTCTGCGATATGGATCCAAGTTCTGGGAGCAGGACTGAGTTACGATCACAACAGATGTGAGCTTGTTCAGTTGGGGAGCCCTAATGGACTCCAAGTTGGTGCAGGGTCGATGGACGATCTCAGACCTGTGCCACAACATAAACTGGTTAAAGCTAAAGACAGCTCGCCTAGCCCTCCCACACTTCAAGGACTCGATTGCTAGCCGGCATGTGCTCCTCTTGATGGACAACATTGCCACAAAGCCCACATAAACCGTCAGGGGGGCATGCACTCCAGGAGTCTATGGCTGGAGGCCCTGAAGCTTGGATCCTTGGCGGAGAGACACTTGGCATCAGTGGTGTCGGAGCACATCTAGGGCACGGCCAACCACCAGGCCAACTGGCTAAGTCGCATGACAATCGACCATGGCAAGTGGCAGCTCCAGCCCGAAGTATTCCAAAAGATCTCTCACCAATTCGGCACGCCCCTGGTGGACTTATTCACAACCCCAGCGAACATTCATCTTCCGAGATTCTTGTCACACTTCCTGGCTCAGAGCTTGGAAGGAACGGACGCCCTCAGGAGCAGATGGTGTCTGGGGCTACTTTATGCCTTCCCCCTTTCCCACTCATCCCGGGGACCCTGAGGAAGGTAGTAGTTGAGAGGGCAGACATCATTCTAGTAGTTCGTCATTGGCCCAGACGGCTTTGGTTTGCGGACCTTGTCCAGCTCTCCATCTCTCCCCTGTGGAGGATTCCTCCGGAGAAGATCCGGAAGGGGGAAGATCCCCCTTGTGCCAGGGGGTCCTAATCCCCAGTGGCTACACTTGACTGCCTGGCAGACTTTGGACCAATCAGGCTTTGAGAATACCCACACGTAGCCCCTCCCTCAATTCTACAGAAAAGAAACATTCAGGTAAGGACCAACATTCTTTTTAAAGTTCCCAAACAACTCTATTACCTCAGAGTTGTGTATAAATTTAGATATTGTACAAGTAAATGTGAGAAATATTTTGTATGCATCTTTTTGAAGTGAGTTTGCCCCAACTATTAAAACAGTTCTTATGCAATTTATTGACTTTAATCTAGATAATGAACTTGAATTTCTTGCTGCTACCTACACAACTGCTACTCCTCATTTTTTTATTAATAAAAGTGCATTATGTTCCTGAAATTTGAGTATGGTTGACAACAATCTTGGCTTATCAACTAAAGAAAAAATGCTGTCAGAATTCCTAAAAGCATAATGTAACTGTCATTAGCCTCCTACACAAGCTTTTCAAAGAGAACTTGTTTGCTAGAAGGAGATGGGAATGCATTGATTGTAAAGTGTGGTTATAGCAACGTTTTTAAAAAGCTTTTATTGTATGATACATGTTTATTTTAAGAATGGTACCACATAGTTAAAATTTTCTACTTAGTAATATTTTTCCAGAAAATATTTTTCTCCTTTCAAGCGAGGACATATTAAGAACGTAGGTGTTAGTGTTAGTTAGTAAAAACTATTGTGAAGGTAATGTGTAAGTGGTTCATGAGCTCTTGAAGTTCTGTTTTTGAAGTACTCCTTATGGGCAATATTGTAGAAACTTTTATTTTTAACAATCTCGTTATTTCCTGTTTGATGTGCTTTGTCTTTTAAAAACGGTAATTAATTTTTCCTCTGATTGCTTCTGTTCACTACAGAAAGCAAGCCTAGGGATGTCTGCTATACTCAATTACTGTGCTTTGTTTCCAGTGATGTCATAATTATTAATCATTGTTAAAAATTAATGCAAGCACATTAATGCACATTAAATCACTATTGAGGATCAATAACTACCATTCTGGTCCAGTGCTTTTGGCTTGACCTGTTTTTACACAAGCACTTTTTATATGCAAGTTGCTTTATTGCACTTACACATACATACAAAATTAAATACATTTGAAGGATAAAATTAGTGTGATAGGTAATCTTCCACTCATGAGAGCAATGGGGACTGGAATTTCAATTATTAAGTGGTAATGGTCGTAAATTGAGAATCAGACCCAATTTTATGGATGTTTTATGGCAGTCATTAAGAGAATCAAGATGTCGTAAATCTAAATCACATGGTTGTTAAGTGAATCACAAGGTTGTAAGTGCGAACCTATTCTCCTGAAAGGGTGGGTTTTTTTTTGCAAAACATACTAGAAATGGCAAAAAAAATGTCAGTCAGTTTCCATAATGGAGTCATGTGACCATGGGCAGAGGATGCAACATTTTGTGATGGCTAGAAGTACTTTATGGGTTGTAAAGCACCTTTTCTGAGGCAACTATTATCTCCAAACAGTCATTAAACAAAGTCAAAGACTACCTGTAGTTACAAGCATCCCCCCCCCCTTATATTACAGTAATTACAATTAAACCAGTAAAGTTGAACTTAGAAACTGAGTTGAGTAATGGAAGTATGGAATCTTATCTCAGCATGTAGATCTACACCCTAATGTAGGCTATTTACTTTCATAATATATATTTCAACATCTTCTTTACTTTTCAATAAATTGTGGTTTATAAATAGACACATGGGTTGCTATACATTGATTGGCACTTTTAAAGGATTATGTCCTTTACATCATGAGTGTCAAACTCAATTGCGTCATGGGCTGGATCGTGATGTATTGCGATGTATTTTTTGCCTTTGCGGAACCAGGATGGGCGTGGCCTGCATGTGATGTAGCCGCCAGTTTAAGAGGCCTGTTCTACATACTTAAACAATTCATAACTGTCTGATGTGTATCTAGATTTGTTTAATAGGCAATGAATGGAAACTGACAGGATTAACTCCACCTTTCTACAATCTTTTCCATCCTGTAAGGAAGTTACCACATTGATGTTTTTCTGTCTCAAAAGTAGGTAAAGAAACGGTTGAAAAGCCATCACCCAGTCCCAGTTTTATGAATGCTCAAATATTTATCCCATATACAGCTAGGCCTTGCTTAACAACTAGAATTGGAATCAGCAATTCCATTACTAAGCAATGCAGTCATTCCATATAAACATCATTGCCGTGGTCATTGGGAAGGCTGGTTATAAAGATATTTTTTCAGGGGCATCATAAGTTTGGTTGCTAAACAGGACAATCGTTAAGCCAAAAACTACTTGTAAATTTGTTAGCTTTAAAGTGACCAAAAGATTTCTTAGTGTTTTTTTTTTTAGTTGTTAAAATCTCTCTCCAAACCACCATTAAAGGAGAAAATAATTGGGGCTTGGCCTTTAAGTGGCTGGTCACTTTTATTAATTATTTTAATTATTTATATATTTACTATAATAAGTCTGAAGTATTTTATCTGTGTTTCTTTTCAGTAGCAATGCAGCAGGTTTTGGATAATCTTACTGATTTACCCTCATCATCAGGAGCTGAAGAAATAGACCTTATTTTCTTGAAAGGAATCATGGAGAATCCTATTGTAAAATCACTTGCTAAGGTATGAAATATTTATTTATTTTAAATATATAAATATTTAATAATGGAAATTATTAATTTCCAAATGGTGATTTCACCTTCTCGGGTACACTAACTAGCCCCTTGGAAATCCCTTCTGTATCACATGAGGAGAATTGATTATGGAATAGTTTTCGAGAAAAGGGTAAGCTGCGGGGGACTCTAGAACATCCCAAGAGTGCACTGCTGCAGAATAAAAAATTATTGAATTGTAACAATGGGAGGGGTTTGTGTGTGGGGGGTACTAAATATTTTTTAGATTAAGAAGAGGAAGAGATCCTACCTGGAAATTTTTTTCCCCATGTCCATCCTAACCCCCTCCTCCCAAAATATTGGTAATGACAATAGCAGCCCTAACCCCTATATCCGTGATGGCAAACCTATGGCACGCATGCCACAGGTGGCATACGGAGTCATATTTGCCGGCATGGCAGCCCTCAGCTCCAGCGCGAATGCATGCCCAGGCCAGATGATTTTCAGCCTTCCTGAGGGCCAGGGGAGGCTGTTTTTGTCCTCCCTGTGCTTCAGGAAAGCCTCTGGAGGCTAGAGAGGGCGAAAAACAGGCCCAATGGCCCAACCGGAAGTTCATTCTTGAATTTCCAGTTGGGCCATTTTTTTTGCTCTCCCCAGGTTCTTACCCTCTGGAGCCTGGGGAGGGCAAAAATTTCCCCCCTGCGCCCGGGAGTCACTAATGCATGTGTGAGGGGGGGGTCACTCACACATGTGCAGGTAGGTGGGCATGCACATGCGATAGCACACACAGTTTTGGCACACCTTTAGAAAAAGGTTAGCCATCACTGCCCTATATGATAATGCCAGATATCAATAATGACTTCTTGTGAATTTTCAGAGAGTTGGGAGGCTGAATTAGGGGTACCAGTGGCATACACATTGCTGGTATCTAGTTTATGAGGTAATATAATCTGATATGTATAAGGGTATGAAGATTGGGAATGCATTCTTCTGATCATATAGTGGATCAGATGAGGACCCTCCAGACGTAATTATTTTAATTGCTGTGGTAATTCTTGAGCAACCATTAAATATCTGCAATAGCATTTAGACTTACGTATTGCTTCACAGTTCTTTACAGTCCTCTCTAAGTGATTTACAGTCTATTGTTCCCAACAATCTGGGTCCTCGGAAGGATGAAAGGCTGAGTCAACCTTGAGCCCGCAAGAATCGAACTGCCAAACTGCTGGCAACCAGCAGTCAGATGTAGCCTGCTCTACTGCATTCTAACCACTCTACCACCACGGTTCTTAACTTCATCTTTTAGATTTCAGGAAAAATTCATTAATTAAATTCATTTATTTGTTGTATCAAAAATAGCATGTGAAAAGATAAAAGGAGGGTAGATGTTTATATGCATGGTGAGTTATAATTTGAAGTTTCAATATTGTGTTTCTTCAGTACTCAATGTATGACCACAACTGAGCCCAAAATTTATGTTGCTAAGTGAGAAATTTGTTAAGTGAGTTTTGCCCCATTTTACAACTTATCTTGCCACATTTATTAAATGAATCATTTCAGATGTTAAATTAGTAACAAATTATTAAGTGAATCTAGTTTCTCCATTGACTTTGTTTGTCAAAAGGTTGCAAAAGGGGATCACTTGACCCGAGGATACATTAACCACCATAAAGATGAGTCAGTTCCCATACAGCCAAATGTAAATCACATGACTATGGAGCTGCTGCAGCAGTCATAAGTATGAAAAAAGGTCATCAGTCACTTTTTTTTAATGCCGTTGTAACTTTAAATAGGCACTAATTCAGCTGTTGTTAGTTGAGGACTACCTGTACACACTTAATAGATGAATGGCAGTTTCTTCTCCAAAAGGGGAATTATTATTTATGTAATCCTCAACTTAAAACATTCATTTAACAACCATTCAAAGTTACAGTGCGGCTGAAAAATGTGACTCACATTTACACCTCTCACAATGTCCCTAAAATCACATGATCAAAATTTGGTTGCTTGGCAACTGGCATGCATTTTCATTCATTGCAGCATCCTGAGATCATGAGCCTACCAGTTGCAATCTTCCCAGCTGGCTCCAACAAGCAAAGTCAATGGGGGAAGCTAGACTTAACAAGTTAATAATGCAGTAAAAAGATAATAAAAATGGGCATGACTCACTTGATGATTGCTATGTAGTGAATTTTGTTCCTAATTGTGGTTGTAAGTCAAGAACTCTCTACCCTGACCTGATGAAAGAATGACCTGAATTTAGTTGCCCCCATGTTTCTAGATATCAGATCGAAAAAGATAAATGTGGATATTTATTATTGTGTTCTCAGTTGTGGTTCAGCTGAAGATAAACTTTTGGGGAAAAAATCCTTTTGCTTTTGCTAATTTGGATACAGTATGTATGATTTATACTTCCTTGGTCTCATTTACTTTATATTGAGTTTTCAGTCTTGAAGTAATGCTTCAAGGCTTAGGAACTGGTGTCCTTATGCATTTTTAAAACAAAAAAATCAGACTTCTATGGTAAAAATAGGCACCATAAGGAAGCAGATGTAAAATAATAATGACTCTAATTTGCTAATTTGGTTACCCTAAGAAGGTCACTTTTCAGCATACACCTATTTCATACTGATACATATATTTCAATGAAACATTTTATTTTGTAAGATATTTAGTCTTTATAACCCAAATATTACCTGTGGTAAGAATCTCTACCAGAATCTGAAGCATAATTGTGCCTTACTATTTCCAAAAGGCTGTGTATTAACCTTATTATTTTACTTCGGTTACTAGGAGCAAAAACAACTATTCAGAAAAGTATGTTTGCATGCTTTATTTAACAGAAGTGCTGTTTTTTTCAAGGATCCTGCAGCAAAGATAAAAATCCTAAATTGCACTGCATGAAATAACAATTTGCAGAAAGTACAATATAATTGGTCTAGCTGAGTTGTTATCAAAATACCTAGTAAGCATTGTAAAATCAATGGTAAATCAAAAACCATTTTCTTGTTAGTATGACTTATTCTAATTTTCATAGGCTCATGAACGATTAGAGGATTCCAGACTTGAGGCTGTGAGTGATAACAATCTGGAGCTGGTCAATGAGATTCTTGAAGACATCAGTCCATTAATAAATAAGGATGAAAATATTGCCGAATTAGCTGGCATATTAAAGGAGCCACACTTTCTGGTAAGTACATTTTCTAGTCTTAAGAATTAAATATGATGTTGGATAGCCATTTGTCTGAAACGGTATAGGGTTTCCTGCCTAGGCAAGGGGTTGGACTAGAAGACCTCCAAGTTCCCTTCCAACTCTGGTATTGTATGTAAATATATTTTTATTCAATTGCTGTAAAACATGAAAATAGGTAGGTTTTTTTAAAGACAACTTTATGGTCCAGATCTAAAAACGATTGTGTTAATGTTAGACTGAAGTTGATATAACTTCAGGTGCTTTTGGTCTTGGAGTGTAAATATATTTTGATTGATTAATAACTTTAATTATCATTTCTATTTAATTTAATTCAGATTAGAGCATAATTTAGCTTTTCTTCTGAACTAGATCACATTTGTTGTTTTGCGCTGAAGAAAACATGCTAGAATGAGCAGTCTGTACAAAAATTCTCTGTATGATGAAAAGAGTTTATCATATAATGTAGTTGCTGTTTATAAAATTGAGAAGTTGCCCTATTAATATTGTAGGACCATTCTGGATTGTGAAGAAACAGCCTTCAAATTATTCAGTGTAACTGTTGGCCAATTATACCTGGAAAAAAATGTATTAAATGTATCATCTCATCCATTCTCTATTTACAGTCACTCTTAGAAGCTCATGATATTGTGGCATCAAAGTGTTATGAATCTCCTCCCTCTAGCCCAGAAATAAATAATGCTTCAGTGAACAATCAGATAGTACCAGTAGATGCTATTCGTATACTTGGTATTCATAAAAGAGCAGGGGAGCCTTTGGTAAGTATGACTTCCCCTTTCCCTTTTCAATATGAAATGTATTTGACAGACTTGAATAATCTGTCTGTGTTGTTTCTTTAATTAAAATTATAAGATGGCAAAATACTTCTTGAATAGACACTAAAATATAAACATGTAGTGAGCATAATTCTTTAAATATCTGTTTTTATATATTGAGGCAGTCCAGTGCTTTTGTGAGACTGCAAGCTTTTATGTGTGAGTGTATATGAAAGAAGGAATAATCAAGTTCATTGAAAACAATGATATGCTTCAGGGAGAAGAAATGCTAAAGATTTGCTTTCATATCTCTATGCATGTTCTTCAGCTAGTAAATAGAGTAGATGAATAAATTTGTTAATAAGTTAGATAAAGATTAAAATAATTGTGTTCAGTAAGTTGAAAATGTGAAAATCCATATTTATAAGTTAATTCCTTGTATGAAATCCTCTTTTGCTTTGGGATTTCAGGATCATAACAGTGTACAAGTTTTAACAGTTCTTATGTGATGTCAACTAAAAAGAAATCACAGTGTTAAGATTCTAGTTCTGAAATGGGTATAAATGTTTCAGAGATAAACTCTGATGCCCTTCAAATGTTCATTTAGGGTGTGACATTTAGGGTGGAGAATAATGACCTGGTGATTGCAAGAATCCTTCATGGAGGAATGATAGACCGACAAGGTCTCCTACATGTAGGTGATATCATTAAAGAGGTTAATGGTCATGAAGTTGGAAACAATCCAAAAGAATTGCAAGAACTCCTGAAGAGTATTAGTGGTAGTGTCACTCTGAAGATTCTTCCTAGCTACAAAGATAATATTGTTCCCCAACAGGTTAGTAGTACTATCCTTGATTTGAAGCTATATAGTGAATGTTACTTTGTTTTCTTTCCTAGGTCTAATCAAATATGTTAATTAATATAGCTATAGTCATATTTAAAGGTGACAGCTGTCTGCAGTTAATATTTTGCTAAGAGCCACTTAAAATATATATGTAAATGCACTGTAGTTAACAGGAATTTCATTCAGAATGCAAGCATTTTATAGCTGCAGCAGACTACAACTCAAGTATATGAAAAGATGCATGTTACTATCTATTATTATTATTAGATTTGTATTCCCCTTTTAAAATATTTTTGGCCAACTTAAGGCAGCAAACAAATCTAATGTTCTTCCCCTACAACACTACCCTATGATGTGGGTTGGGCTAAGACTAGCCCAAAGTCATCCAACTGGGTTCCATGATTGAGCTCTAGAACTCACAGTCACCTAGTTTCTAGGTGAGCACCTTAATCACCTTACACCAAGCTGTCTCACTATTGAAGATGAAAACGAAGATGTTAATTTCTGGGCAACAAAATGCAATAATTTTAGTAGTCTTAAAAACAGGATGTTTGGTCAATTCCTTGAGAATAAAATTATACATTACATTTTATTGGTTTTTATTTCTTTCTGCCCTATGTACAAATTGCACACACACCACACATCTTATTTTTACTAGTTTTGTTCTGTAAGTTTTTGGCTTAGAATTTTATGTCTGGAAAGAACACCCTATTACTCTGTGGTTAAATTATGGGGTCAATGACTGTATTTTCCCTGAAGTGATCAAATATAACTGCAAATGGTCAACGCCTTTACTGTCATCTGTGTGTGTGTGTGTGTGTGTGTGTGTGTGTGTGTCAACCAAACCAGGCACATTTCTAAGATTTTTGGGCTACCATTAATGGTTCTTCTCTATAAGAAGGTTAAGTGGAACGATCTAGCTAACTGTAGACCAATTGTTATCTAAACAATGAATATGAGTCATGGACAGATTCATAGAAGGAATCTTAGGGTAACTTTAGGAATGGATAATGAACTGTTGTCCATATTCTGGTACTATAACAGTTTGTTCAGAAATATATGAATAATTTGAATCCATCCTTATATCCATAATATTTTGACTTTAGTCACTTTTGATTCCATAGTAGGAGGATTCAATGGGATAAACTCAAGAACACACCATGGACAGGCAGTTCCTCCAGCTAATTTTGTATCTCTATGCTGTAAGGTGTATAATAATCAAGAGCTACTCTCTAATGAAATATGGATGCAACATAGAATGTATCAGAGATGTATTTTAGCCCTTGCCTTGTTTAATTAGTTCATCAACTCTGTAATTGAAGTTGTGAACAAATCAGATAGCCATGCACTTAAACTTGCAGGCTGCATACATCGATACTGCTAAATGCAGATAATGCAGTCCTTATTTCCCACTGTGCTATTGGTCCATGGAAGGATGATTCCTTCTATGAGATGAAGTATAAAGGGAAACTTTAGAAAAGCTCATATAGGCAGTCTCCAGATTATGGAAAAGATTTGTTCCCAAGTCTGTGCTCAAGTTGAATTTTTAGGTTACTCGGGTGCATATGGTTCTTATTTATCATCCTTTAGTCAGATTTGAATATATAAAATGTCAGAGATGTTTCAGAATATTTATGAAAACAGTGTTTTCATGAATATTACAAAGTAGTAAGGGCATTTTTTCAAACTCTTGTATTTAAGACATTTTTTTTCATATAATAGAGTTTATAATAGAGTTTATATAATAGACTTCTCAGCTGCCAGTATTTTTAAATATTTGGGAGTTGTTTTCTATTGTAAGGGAAATAGGATGGCCCATCATGATTACATCTGTCCAATGATTTGAAGATCTGTAACAGCCATCATATGATTTTTCTTCATTAAAGGAGATGGTTTAGTTTGAGATATTTTGAAATTTTTCCAAGCTAAAATGCCCACCTGGGGCTCTATGATGAGAAAAATATTCTTGAGATAGCCCAGACTAAATGTTTAAGGACTATACTTACTACACCCAGATAAATTGTCGATGTCTTCCTTAGGTTAGAAGCCTAAAATTTGAGATTAAGACATGGCAATTAAGACTAAATTACTACTTAACTCCATTTCTTTTCCTTAGGACAATGGTGGCACGTGGAGCCATTTGTCAGGGCACGTGAGGCGCTGCCCTGTCAGCTGGCCAGCGCGCATGCGCACGCTGGCCAGCTAATTCCACCCTTTTTAAAAACCATTTTTCGCCCTCCCCAGGCTCCAGAGGCTTTATAGGAGCCTGGGGAGGGCGAGAAGAGCCTTCCCCGCCCCCCAGAGGCTCTCCGGAGGCTTCAGGGACCGTCCGGAGGTTTTCCTAAAGCCTTCGGAATGCTTAAAACAACCCTCCGAGCAAACCGGAAGTGACTTCCGGTTTGCTCAGAGGGTCGTTTTGAGCACTCCGAAGGCTTCAGGGACCGTCCGGAGGCTTCCCTGAAGTGACTTCCGGTTTGCTCGGAGGGTCGTTTTAAGCGCTCCAAATGCATCAGGGAAGCCTCCGGACGGTCCCTGAAGCCTTCGGAACACTTAAAACGACCCTCTGAGCAAACCACTTCCGGTTTGCTCGGAGGGTCGTTTTAAGCGCTCCAAATGTGTCAGGGAAGCCTCTGGACGGTCCCTGAAGCCTTCGGAGCGCTCAAAACGCCCCTCTGAGCAAACTGGAAGTGACTTCCGGTTTGCTCGGAGGGTCGTTTTAAGTGCTCCAAATGTGTCAGGGAAGCCTCTGGACGGTCCCTGAAGCCTTCGGAGCGCTCAAAACGCCCCTCTGAGCAAACCGGAAGTGACTTCCGGTTTGCTCGGAGGGTCATTTTAAGCGCTCCAAATGCGTCAGGGAAGCCTCCGGACAGTCCCTGAAGCCTCCGGAGGGCCTCCACGGGGGGCGTGAGTGGCTCTTTTCGCCCTCCCCAGGCTCCTATAAAGCCTCTGGAGCCTGGGGAGGGCGAAAAAAACATGTAAAAATGGGGGGGTCGCGCCTGTTGTGCGCGCATGCGCATTGGGGGTCGGGCATTGCATTATGGATGCAGCACGCCCACACACAAGCCCCCCTGCGCTCCCCCCACTTGTGGCACGCGAGCCAAAAAAGGTTCGCCATCGCTGCCTTAGGACCTTACCCATTAATAACAACTGAAAACTTTCCACTAAACCTGAATAATCTTTTTGGGGAAATGGGAGAAGGTTGGCATATGACAAATATCTCCTATAGAAATATTGAAATTCAGACAAATAGTTTAACTTTAAAAAAACAGCACTGGGTTGTTATAGAGTTGCTTGGGAGTGGCTAATTAGCCTGCCTGTAGTGACATTTCCCAAATTATGGTAAGGTGGTTTTGAGCTAGGTATGTAATATAATCCCTTTGGCATTTCTACAGAGAATATACTTTTAAGACCCATTAGAGAAACATGTCTGCCGTTACAGAACAAGGGATATTGAAGTAGCCCAACATGTGTTATTTTGCTGCGACATTTACAGATGTATCCAATATATATATATATATTCTGTCTTTTCTTCAACAATATCTTAGTGAATTGGCAATTTCTATGTTATTTTCAGATGCTACATCTTCCATTATTCAGATGGTAGCAAAATATTGTGCAGCAGCAGTGAAAATGAGGCAGCTAATGTTGCAAAGTCTTCCATAATTATAGCTCATGTATTAACCATTCTCAGGCCTTTGAGTATAATAATGTTTATTATTATGTTTCTTCTATATCTCAGATGTCAGTTTTCCATTTATTTTAAAATCTTATATGTAAAATAATATTTATGCTTAAGCAGTAATAACAATTTTTTGAAAGCCAATACTCTGTGGTTGACTGAGTTGTAGCCTAGTCCAATCTCACTACATAAGAAGTAATTTTGTCTTTTCAGAACTATGATTTGCTGAAGAAACCTAAAATGTTTTGATGCAATATTTGAAAAATATTACATTGTAAGAATTCCTGTGTTGGAACTTTCTGTAGTATCCATGTTCACTGCTTTTTAGTCATGCTTTGTTCAAAAGACTGTTTCTAAAAGACGACTGACTGTAAGATGTGGAATAAAATAAATTAACTTTGAACAAACATTAAACTATGTTTAAAGTATCTTTAAAATTGTATTTAAAAGAATTGTTTCATTGTTTTAGTAATCATGGAATTGATTATTTAATGTAAAGGCAAGTCACTTTGTTACAACACTAATCAATTGTAACCTTTCAATTTATTGCATTGGGACAAAGTTTTCTTCTGTGGCAGATGGCAGAATCTTCTATGCAAGTTTGAACTCTTAATTAAAATATTGGTTTCACTTCAGCTCACTTGACTGCATTCTGAGAATAAAGACATCTAAAAATAATTGGGATCACTAAAACACAAATTATAAGAACATAAATGACCATACAATAACTCTAATAATTCATTTCAAGGGATTTTTACAGCTTGAATCTTTACCAGAAACTTAATCATCTTTCAGAATTGTCCTCTGGACCTTTCACTTTGCTAAAACAAAGAAAAAAAATGACTAAAATCTTAAGCAAGTGACAAAATTGATGAGCTATGTAAGTCTGTTAGAATAGTTGTTCTTAAACTATTTTTAAAATTATGTTTCAGGTATTTGTGAAGTGTCACTTTGATTATAATCCCTTCAATGATAATCTAATTCCATGCAAAGAAGCCGGTCTTAAATTTTCCAAGGGAGAAATTCTTCAGATTGTAAATCGAGAAGACCCAAACTGGTGGCAGGTTAGAGATTGTTAAATGTAATACAAAATTTCAATGCATTAATCCAGTCTTCTATATACATTCTGCATTTATTTATTTTTTTAAATACTATTTTGTACGCTATGAGGAATTACTGTTAAATATAATTTCAGGCAAGAGAGCTAGTTTGGTATAGTGGTTAAGAAATCAGTTCTAGTTCTATCCTAAGAATAAAGTCAGCTAGGTGATCTTAGGCCAGTCACGTATTCTCAGCCCTAGGAAGAATGCAATGGCAAACCACTTCTGAAAAAGCTTCCCAAGAAAACTGCAGGAACTTGGAGGAAGGGATGAAAAAAAAAAAAAACAGGCAGAAATTCAGAACTGTTTCATGAAAGTAGAGTCCTTCCCTCCGCTCCTTCCGTGTACAACTGAAGACCCACCTCTTCCAACTATCTGGCCTGGCTCAACCGTAATTTTCTCGTACCCCTCCTGACTGTCTGTTTTTAACATTTTGAATTTGGATTGTACATGGGGTTTTATAATTAGGGTATTTTAATGGTTTTTAATTGTCTATGTATTGTATCTGTTAACCTCCTCCGAACATGTGTGTCTATGTACTTATGTATGTCATGGATTTATGTAAATGTTATATGTTTTTACTCCATTGTACGCCGCCCCGAGTCCTATTCGGAAAGGGAGCGGCTAATAAATTTAAATTATTATTATTATTATTAGTAGTAGTAGATCCTTAGGCTATCCCTTCTATATGGTCAAATTATAATTCTGTCTGTAAAAAGTAATACAGGCTTGTCTTGAGATCATGTGCAATTCTGTGCTGTTAGAATAACCAAATTATACAAATCAGCACACAGATGTACTGTAGTATTCAGCTTAGCTGGCCTGGCCCAACTGTAGTTTTGTGTCCCTCTAGCCTGTATTTTAAATTGTTAGGGGTAGGTTTTTAGGTTGTTTTAATTTTTAATCATACTGTACAGCCTAGTATTTAATTTGATTTTACGGGTATCTAAGAATATTTAATTTTGTATACTGTTTTTATTGTGTGGTCTGTACACCGCCCCGAGTCCCTTCGGGGAGAGGGGGCAGTCTATAAATTTAATAAATATAAATTTAATAAATATATATAGTATAACATATTTTTCGGAGTATAAGACGCACCAAGGTTTTGAAGAGGCAATTTTTTTAAAAAAAGTAGGTAGGTAGGTAGAGGGATAGAGAGGGAGAAAAAAGAGAGAGAAATACAGTAGGTAGGTAGGTAAGGAGAGAGAGTGAGTAGGTAGGTAGATAAAGGGATAGAAATGGAGGGAGAGAGAGAGAGAGAAAGAAATATAGTGGGTAGGTATGGGGCGGAGAGAAAAATACAGTAGGTAGGGAGAGAGGAAGAGAAATAGAGAGAGAAATACAGTAGATAGGTAGGGAGAGAGAGAGTTGATAGGTTGGTAGATAGATAGAGAGAGAGAGAGAAATAGAAAGAGAGAAAAAATACAGTAGATAGGTAGGGAGAGACAGTGAGTGAGTAGGTAGATTGGTAGGTAGAGGAATAGAAAGGGGGAGAGAGAAATACAGTACCATATTTTTAGGAGTTTGTTTGTTTGTTTTTATTGGATTTATATGCCGCCTTTCTCCCAAAGGACTCAGGGCGGCGTACAACATTAAAAAACACACATCCCAAAAGTTAAAAAGAAATTAAATACATATCCAAAAAAAAAACCCGAATTGATAGGACAAGACATTTAAAAATGAGTTAAAATTAACAGGCCAGGCCGGCTTGCTGGAAAAGCCAACTTTTTAGGGCGCGTCGGAAGGACCGGAGGTCAGGGATTATGCAAAGCTCCGGGGGCAGCTCATTCCAGAGGGAAGGCGCTCCCACAGAGAAGGCTCTCCCCCTGGGGGCCACCAGCCGACACTGTCTGGCCGATGGCACCCTGAGGAGGCCAACTCTGTGGGATCGTACTGGACGGTGGGAGGCTACTGGTGGCAGTAGGTGGTCTCGCAGGTACCCTGGGCCTAAGCCATGGAGCGCTTTAAAGGTCATAATTAATACCTTGAATCGCACCCGGAAAACAACCGGCAACCAGTGCAGGCCACCTAAAAGGGGTGTAACATGGGAGCACTTAGGTACCCCCATGACAACCCGCACGGCCGCATTCTGGACCAGCTGAAGCCTCCAGGTGCTCTTCAAATGCTCCGAATGTAGCCGTCTGGGTCGTCTGGAGAAAGGGCAGGTGAAGCAGGTGCTGCGGAGATTGTGATGGCTGGAAAGGAGAGACGTTTCGCTTTCGGGGCTCCCGCTTGGCTCGGCTCCCGGGAGGGCTCAGGCAGTGGTAGCAGTGGCTCCTCACATTGCTGGGGAGTGAAGTCATTGTGGCCATTGTCTCCCTTGAGCTGCCCACCAAATCTCTAAGGCATCTTTCACTTTCAGGAGGAGGAGGAGAGTGAGGGTTGAGTATACCAAAGACTTTGAGTAACTGAGAAAGAAAGCTGAGCTTGGAACCTGATGAAAACTGCTGCCCAAAAAGCACGACTTTCTTTCCCAGTTACTCAAAGGCTTTGGTTTAAGGAGGCGCTGCTTTAAGCCACCCTCCTCCTTCTCCTGCAAACAAAAGGTGCCTCAGAGATGGTAGATTCCTCAGAAGATTGGGAAGTTAAAAACCTGAAATGGGGTACAATTAAGCTTTATTCAAATTTGAACTTTAGTCCGGAGAGATTGGGGAGAGGGTGGGTGGAGGAAGGGAAGAGGAATAATTTATCTAGGAAGACTTTTATCAGAATATTAGATTAGGAAGTTAAAAACTTGGAGTGGGGTACAATCAAGCTTGATTCAAGCTTCATTCAAGCTTGATTGTATCGAATCTCTGCAGCACCCGCTTTACCTGCCCTTTCTTGGGAGGTTCCAGGCGGCAGAGATCGCGATAATAGCACTTTCGGCTGGCAGCATGATCTCAGGAGCCAAAGCCTTTGAATCAAGCTTGATCCCATTCCAAGTTTTTAACTTCCCAATCTAGGGTTCTGATTAAAGCCTTCGTAGAGAGATTGTTCCTCTTCCCTTTCCTTCCTCCACCCCCACCTCCTCAATCTCTCTGGATCTGCTTATTGCTATTGCGCCCAGCTACCGTATCTCTTTGCTGCATGACAGATCTGACACACACACACACGATCTGTCATGCAGCAAAGAGATACGGTAACTGGGCGCGATAGCCACAGTAGCAATAAGCACTGCATAACAGATCCAGAGAGACTAGGGGGAAGGTGGAGCAGGGAAGAGAACCAATCTCCTCTGCATGAAGACTTTTCCTGACCCTCGATCTCCACTTTCTCTCCGGAAAATTGCTATTTGCATCGTCGGGAGTTTCGTTAATGGAAGAAGCGTGGGATGAAAAGGGAACTTTGGAATACCAGAGCGCCATATTCCTGGAGCCTGGCAGCTGCCACATTCTGAAGTTTCCTTTCCATCCCGCACTTCTTTCACTAGCCAAAATCCCAACGATGCCAACTTTTTCTGGAGAGGAAGTGGAGATCGAGAGTCCTGAGAAAAGTCTTTGTACAGAGGAGATTGGTTCTCTTCCCTTCCTCCCCCCCCCCCCAGTCTCTCCGGATCTGTCATGCAGTGCTTATTGCTGCTGCTGCTATTGAGCCCAGCTACTGTATCTCTTTGCTGACAGATCCGGGCGGATTTGGTGTGTGTGTGTGTGTGCATGTGTGTGTGACAAGGCAGCCTTGTTTCCTTTATGCTTCCCTTTTGCCGCTCAGGCGTCGCCACGAGGAACCTTTAATCCAAATGGAATCTATCCCTACCACTTCTCATCAAAAGGGCCATTCCCAGCCAAGCACAGCAACAGCCATTCAGCACCCCCATATGTCTTTCCCTCCTAGCTGAAGAGAAGAAGCAAGCCAACTGCCGCTCCTTGGGCTAAATGGCTCACCGTCACTGCCAGTCTGAGGGAAGGGAAAAAAACAATAAAGCGCTGAGGGAGCTGTTTAGTCCTGCCTTGCCGGGGGAGGGATAGAGAAAAGTGGATTTGAGATAAATAAAAGGCTTACTCTTTAAGAAGATCAAGCCCCACGTGTCACATTTTTGCCCTCCCCAGGAGCACTTTGCAGGCCTCCCAAACTCTGCATGCCCCATTTTTCACAAAAAACGGATTTGGGATGCCTGCAGAGTGCTCCTGGGAGCTAGGGGGGGTTGGACTTTTTAAAAAAATTTACCTCTTCAAAATCTTGGTGTGTCTTATACTCTGGTGCATCTTATACACCGAAAAATACAGTAGCTAGGTAGGGAGAGAGAGAGAGAGAAGATAGGTAGGTAGATGTTTCCAGGTGTATTTATCCATGTGCTGGAGAAGGAAATTGCTGACAATCTGCAGCACCTAAGACTTTGTTTCTGCTGGCACATTACTTGATCAATGTAATTCTCATCAATCAGTTTAAGAGCTTTCCAAAAGGAAAAAAAAATTTTTTGCACTCTGCAAACATCCCAAAAACGGCCTGTTTTTCGTGAAAATGGGCCCATTTAAAAAAAAAGAGAGAGAGAGACATGAATAGCCTTGGGGGGGGGGGCTTGCAGAATGCTCCTGGGGGTGCCTGCCCCAAACAAGCAGAAAATCGCCCATTTTTTGTCAAAAAAATTTCATGCATATTTTTATGTCTTATGGAGGCTTAGAGTGCTGCTGGGGGTTGGCGGGGCAAAAAATGGCCTGCTTTTTGCTCATTTCTGCCCTCCCCAGCCCCCAGGAGCTCTCTGAAAGCTTCCACAAGGGTATGCACTGCCATTTTGGTGAAGGGGGGCGGGGCTTCAGGAGGCAAAAAATGCTGTATTCAGTATATAAGACGCACCAAGATTTTCAGCCTCTTCTTTTGAGGGAAAAAAAGTGCGTCTTATACTCTGAAAAATATGGTACTTATTAAATTGTTAGAGAAATACATGGATATTAGTAGCCTTTACGAAATGTGTGAGTAAAAAAGCCTTCATGCTTTTGGGACGGGTTTGTGTGGGTGTGCACGCGGACACACATACACACACACACACACACTAAAGGGCACATTCCTAATTTTTTTGTCCATTGCATTCCAACACAGCTAGCCTTGGGTTGTTGCTATGGGAGGGATTATCAGTCTTGATATTTCAGGAGAAATACAAATGGGATTTTTTTTAAATAGAATTCATCTAAGCATTTAGAAAGGGGATATTGCTACTTTATTTTTATTTCTGCTTATATTGTTAGATATAATCAAGATAAATCTGCTTCCTTAGGATATATTTGGTTTTTACAAATCAAATGGTCTATATTACTTAAGTGATCAGCATTATGTAATCTTATTTTTAAGCATAGATGGCCAGGAATTAGGGCTCAAATGACAGAAGATGTGTTATAACATTTTAGTATCATTTTGGCTTGCTATGCACCTTGGTATCTAAAGACTGTGTACAAGTCTTTGGAACATATAAGAAATTATGAATTAAAGTTCATGTCTGTTCATTCAATGGTTTAATAAAAATAAAGGGAGGAAATTGTATTTATTTATTTTTTTAAATGCATTTTTAATATGTACTGCTTTAGGACTTCACTTAGAATATTTACTGAAAAATAGGTTTTGGTTGTTGAAAGGTGGGTGGAATTTTTTTAGAACAGTCAACTGTTCTTATACTTAAACATTATGTTTCCGATATCTCGTCTACTAGAGTGTTACAGTGCTTTGCATCCAACTTGTTTATATGAATAAATTTGAACATTAAATTGCTTTTGGCTACATTACAACTTTATTGTTGTTAGTTGTGAAACTGTGTCTGACTTTACAACTTGTAATTACAGTACAACATATAATGTAAAAATCAATTTTGTTTCATACTTAATTTTAATTCAGGCCAGCCATGTCAAAGAAGGAGGAAGTGCAGGACTTATTCCTAGCCAGTTCTTAGAAGAAAAGAGGAAAGCATTTGTTAGACGGGACTGGGAAAATTCAAGTAAGGAACTCAAAAATATCATTTTGATTATGTACATTCTTCAAATTTCATGCATTGTTAATAAAGGAATACATTATTGTCCATGATTACAAATTAGTAATCAAAATAATTTGCTTTCTTTCTGATTCTTGAATCTTTTCTGCCATCTGCTGGTACTTAGATAAAATTAAATAAGGGAGTATTATAACCATAAGTCTAAACAATTTATTATAGTTATATAAACAAATTTAGCAATTACAAGCAGGGTGATATGGCTTTCCATGGAGTACATTAAGACTTCGTTCCAAACCAACATAACGAATTGTAATTTCAAAAATATCTCATTTGTTTTTAGGTCCTTTCTGTGGGACAATAAATAGTAAAAAGAAGAAAAAAATGATGTATCTCACAACTAGAAATGCAGGTTTGTGAATTTCAGCATTACATACTAGAATACAAAGAAATAACTTGGCAAGAATATTTAGAAAGTTATTTATATTTATTTAGCGTAATAACTACTGCAAAAAAGATAGTAAAATTGGGTGTGTTCACAGGCTGACCATACAACAACTAATATGGTATACAATCATACTTATGGTCATATATCAAGGACTATCGGTATCTCCAGTGGCTACACATACAAATCTAGGAAGTGATTCCAAATGAAACTGATCTTTTCTGAGTTTTCCTACATGTAGACAATTTGATATCCCTTGTCATAGTGTAAAAATGTATATTTACACTGTTTTGCTAATTTATTTTATAATTCAAATTATCCTTGAACTCACAGATAATTTAGCTTGTCATGTTTAGCAATTTAATTCTAAAGTGAAATGGGGCACATTAATGTTTTTTTTTTACTACTGTATTAAATAATTTAGGAGTCCTATGTTACAAATTATATCTAAGTTTCCCAGAAGTAACTGGGAACAATGGGCTCCTGTACAGCACTATTTTTTTAAAAATAAAATAGCCATACAGTAGTAGAAATCCTATTACAGGAAAACATTTTTTACTCCTTGTGACAAGCTGCAGCTGTTGTATATTACATCATTCATATAATTAGCAATGTTACTCTGTTGATCCATCTATATTCATAGTATATTCATCACTTGAAAACTATTGTATGAAATCAGAGGTAGAATCTGAAGAACCAGGTTATATGACCTTTCACCCAGTGCTTTCCCAAAATTATCAAATCGTAATTTGTAATGTCTCTAATATTAGTAATGTGTAATTAATTTTAATTAAACTTAAATTTACATTAAATCAACTGTAATGGCCCAGTCCTATCAATTTATTACAGAGGGCTTTCTGCCATGACTTTCAGTGGCCAAATTGGATACTGACCCCCTCCTGAAAATACATACATACATACATACACTACCTTCAATGCTGGAAATAATAAAAATGGATATCACCTTGAAAACCTTACTTGGCTAGCTTACCTGCGTCTTCTTGAAGTAATTGTCCATTCTATTAAATAGGGTAAATGCATTGTAGATGCCTTAAATGTCTTAAATAATATCATGTAATAGGGGCCTCAGAGGCTCTAATCCTAGTGGCTAACCCAACACTTTGGACAGCCTCCCAACTGAGAGTCAAGAAGTCACAAATTGATTGGGTTGAGAATAACTGTCTCAAAATCAACCAATGAGCTTCATGGGTGATTGGCGGATTAAATCCATAGAATTGTGAAATTTATATTGTTCGCATTGCCTTGATTTTAACATGTTCTATTGCATCTAGAATTTGATCGACATGAAATTCAAATATATGAGGAAGTAGCAAAAATGCCTCCATTTCAAAGAAAAACACTAGTCTTAATAGGGGCCCAAGGAGTTGGCCGAAGAAGTCTGAAAAACAGATTTATTGTACTGAATCCCACAAAATTTGGAACCACAGTCCCATGTAAGTTTTTATAACACTCTTGTTTGTTTGCTTATTTTACATAGATTCACTAACATATTTCTTTGATTCCTAATAACCTTAATCTCAGATAGACATTATGAAATGAGGTAGTGTAATGACAAATTAAAATCTTCATCATCATCATCTTCTTAGCTATTGTCTATCCATTGCAGGATAGACTATCTTTTGCATGTTTCCAACCAATATGTGACAACATCAACAAATATTGTGGGCTCAATTGGCAAAAGAAAACTCAGGATCGTATTGGTTGGAAACTACAGGTAATCCTTGAGGTATGACAGTGTGACAGTGCAGGGCGATTTTGCTTCCAACAATCAATTGGCTTGCAAACGCTTTTCACACTGACAGTGAAAGATTCTGGGGGCCGTGATATCACACGACTTCAGGCACCCATCTGCTTTTGCAGAGAATGGATGCTTGCAGTCATGAGAGATCACAACCCCCAGAACATTTCATTCTCGATGCGTGAAAAGCATTTGCAAACCGATCGGATGCTGAACTGAAATCAGAGAGGTTGCAAGGGAACTGAGTCTGGCACGGTAGGATAGTGTTAGGTACTGGTGCGATTAAGCACTAGCAATGAACCCCAGGTCGAGGTTATAACAGAGCAACCCTGTAAAGTATACGCAGCGTGCGATAGATAAAGCAACCACACTGAATAATGGATAGTAAAGTAACAAAATAAACTTTACTTTTTGAAGAATATAGCAAAATCCATAAACACAGCCAAAAAGTCATACACAAAAAAAAAACAGTCCAATACTACCAAGATAACTTGGATACAAGTAGCAAATAACTTACACACAGTAAGTAGTAGCAACAGTAGTAACAGTTAGACAGCAGTTATCATACATCAATCAAGAGAGAGAGAGAGAGAGCAACAACATCAGCTGCAATTTAAATGCTGTAATCTACTAATTAGCAGAGCTCCTCTCTTAAAGATACATAACATACCTTGTGCAATATATTGTCTACCCAACTTGTTGGTTACACCCTAACATTCTCCCCTTTGGGTAGATCAATATATCCACTCACAATGTAAGATGATAACCTTCACATGATGAGGTATGTTTCACTGAACTTTCTGCCTTAGTGAAGTTGTCTGCTAAATTGTCTTCAGTTGAACAATATTCCAACTTTATCAGGCCATCCTTAATGCTTTGTCGAACATTAAGATACCTCAAATCAGTATACTTCGATCTCGTCTTAATAGCTAAACTAGTCGCCATTTTTATTGCTGCCTGATTATCTTCATAAACAGTAAAAGGTTCATTGATACTTAATCCCATATCTATAAGCAACTGCTTATAATATATGAGCTCAGTACATGTCAACGACAAACATGAAAACTCAGCTTCCATTGTGGATAAGCTTATGTGTTTCTGTCGTATCGACTTCCATCCAATCAGTACACCACCTAGCATAAAGGCTATGCCGGAAGTTGACTTCCTATTATCTATAGCAGCTGCAAAATTCGCATCAGCATAAACAGTCAAAACTAAATCCCTATTCGGTTCTAAATATAATGCATAGTGGATAGTTTTCTTCAAATAACGCAGCACACGCTTTGCTGCTTGCCAATGCCTCTCTGAAGGACTATCATTGAATCTAGCCAGTTGGTTCACACTAAATGATATATCTGGTCTAGACCAATTACTTAGGTACATTAGGCTACCTATCAAAGATTGATAGATTCCCTTATCAAAACCAGTACCCTCAGTAACCTCAGGTTTAAACTCCAATGCCATTGGTGTCTTTGCAGTCTTACATAGCTCCATGCTATATTTCTTAAGTAAATGATTAATTTTACCAGCCTGCGACAGCTTAAAACCTTTACTGGTTCTAACCACGTCTAAGCCCAGATAATGCTTAATTTCACCCAAATTCCGGATTTTAAATTTACTCTCTAATTGTGAAACAATGTCAATAGCTTCCTGCTCAGACCTAGTAATAATAGCTATATCGTCCGTGAACAAAAGCAACAACGAGATCAAACCATTTTTCACCCGTCTAAATAAACAAGGATCAGCCAAACCTGGAATAAATCCCATAGCTTTTAGTTCATTTACTATACATCTGTTCCACTCAAAACCGGACTGTTTTAAACCATAAAGGCTCTTTTTAAGTCTCCAACAACCAGTCTGGCCATTAGAATCCACACCTGGTGGCATCTTCATATAAATGGTATGCTGCAATGGAGCATGCAGATACGCTGTTTCAACATCAATATGGGTAACATTACACCGATACTTAGCAGCCCACACCAATGCTGCCCTCAACGTAGAGGCTTTCAAGCTCGGAGCAAAAACCTCATCGTAATCCCTCTCAGTTTGGGAAAACCCTTGAGCAACTAAACGAGCCTTATAAATAGCATTGCCAGCAGCATCGTTTTTTAATTTTAAACACCCATCTACAGCCAATTGCACTCTCCCCTGAAGGGAGCCTAGCTTCTTCATAAACCTTCAATTCCTGTAAGGATTTCAACTCCTTCTCCATAGCTGTTTTCCACAATTTCTTTTCCTTTTCAGGATACAGCCTTAACTCTGCAAAACTAGAAGGTTCTATGCTAACTTGCAATACTACACTGGCTTGGTATCTGTCGGGTGGATGCCTGTCCCTAGTAGACCTCCTAGACAATACAGGACTTGCAGAATCATCCTGTTCCACCTCACGAGTAGATTCTACATCTACATCTTCCTCCCTTTTCAGAGTAATAGATGGACCATCCTGATTCTCTAACTGCTCATTTGGTGTATCATGATTAACCAAACGATCAACATCTATATCATCACAAACCTTATGAAACTCTTGTTCTAGCTTCTCCCAACCAACATGTTCTGAAAATTTAGCACTAGCACTGTGCATAATTCTCCGAGTTCCAGGTTCCCAGAACCTAAACAATCTATGATTGGAATTGTACCCAACAAAAACCATCTTCCTAGCTCTGCTTTGATCCTTCCGTCTAGTCTGTGAGGGAATATGCACCCAAGCAGGGACACCAAATGTGTGTAAATAACTCAAATCAGGCTTCCTACCATGCCAAAGAGTATAAGGAATCTTACCATTAGTTGAGTTAACTACTATGTTCAGAATATGGTTTGCACACATTATAGCCTCACCCCAAAGCTTTTCTGATAAACCAGAATCAACCAGCATAGTTCTGGTCATTGCCTGCAATGATTGACCACGTCTTTCAATAAATGAATTATGTTCTGGCCTGTAGGGGGCAGAACGCCTATGTTCTATACCAGCATTCTCCAACATTGATGTAAACCTATGATTAGTGAATTCAGACCCATTATCAGTGACTAGGCAAAGTACTTTTTTATCCATCTTACGTTCAACAAACTTTAACCATTTAGTAAAATGTTGGAAAGTTTCTGCCTTTGATTTCATTACATAACAGAAACCATACCTAGAATAATGGTCCATAATGCTGAGTATATAGCAGGCACCTCCTAAGCTAGGTTTCTTAGGGCCAATTAGGTCTGCAAACACTACATCCAGTGGTTTAGATGTCTTGAATCCTTGAAACCGGTTTGCAGGGGTAACCTTACTTTTAGCCTGGTTACAGGCATTACAGTTAAGATATTTTGAACAAGGTTTCAAATTGATTCCATTAGATAGAATAACAGTTTGACGTACCATTTTAAAATTTACATGGCCTAAACGTCTATGAAGTAGATGTATACAGTTATCATGGGGCTGTTTATTCTTATAACCAGGTTCAGAACTCGCAATATTTAAAGAGTTCTCATATAGAATAAATAAATTATTCTCCAAATTGGCAATAACACTATTACCTTCCTTTTCAATAATGCATCTATCATTCTTAAATGTTACTGTAAACCCACATTTCACAAGGTCTTTTACAGATAATAGGTTAAATTTCATTTTAGGTACATATAACATTTCCAATTTTTCATTAATACATGGACAATAAGCTGTACCTTCACCTGAAGCCTTAATTTTCCAACCATTTGCTAAGGAAATGTGCTGTTTGCTAGCCTTCATAGTAACAAACCTTTCTTTAACCTTAGTTATAGAATGGGATGCGCCACTGTCAACCACCCAGAAACTATGGTTTACAGCCTTATCTACCTTAGCTACAGTTACAGTAACATTGTTGCTTTTTCTTTTACTATTAGCAACACTCCTTTTCTTGCTATTTTTACAGTTCTTAGCAATATGCCCCTTACCACCACAAGAATAACATTTCTTAACAAAATTTACAGTTGAAAACTGTGTTTCTTCTTGTGATTGATTGTCTCTGAACTGAACTCTATCCTCTCTTCGTCTGGACTCTTCAAGCAATCTCCCGGTAACCTCAGATAATGTCAGTTCATCTCGTGAAAGAACTTCCAATGAGGAAACAAAAGAGTCGTAGCTTTCATCAAGCGATGATAGAATAATATACACCTGTTGAAGCTCAGAAAAAATCAACTCTTTTTCTTGCAAATCCTGCAAAGTTTTCTTCATGAAGTCTAAATGAGCCAACATATCACCACCTTTTTGCAAACGGGCTCTAAACAGTTTCCGTGTGAGATGAATATGAGCACCCACACTGTCCCGAACATAAATTCTCCGCAATGTGTTCCAACACCTAGCAGCAGACTCTTCGCCACGAATATGGACCAGTTGGTGGTCATTCAGTGTTAGTCCAATAATGCAGAGAGCTCTCTCATTGTCCCTGTTAAACTGCGCAATCTTCTTCGCATCCTCATTATCAGCAGGATCCCAATCTGTAACATCTGGTGGGTTCTGAACCACAAACCACAGTCCTTCTCTACGCAGAAGTAGGGAACACTTCAAGGACCAGGAAACATAGTTGGTTCCATCAAACCGGGTAATCATGGAGAGTGCAGCAGACTGTTCTTGTGCCATATTCACAAAAATAAACTATCCAAAAAGTGGTGCTTAAAAAAAAAAAAATTATGGTTAAGGCAGGGCGTCTGGGCCCATAACCAATGTTAGGTACTGGTGCGATTAAGCACTAGCAATGAACCCCAGGTCGAGGTTATAACAGAGCAACCCTGTAAAGTATACGCAACGTGCGATAGATAAAGCAACCACACTGAATAATGGATAGTAAAGTAACAAAATAAACTTTACTTTTTGAAGAATATAGCAAAATCCATAAACACAGCCAAAAAGTCATACACAAAAAAAAAACAGTCCAATACTACCAAGATAACTTGGATACAAGTAGCAAAAAACTTACACACAGTAAGTAGTAGCAACAGTAGTAACAGTTAGACAGCAGTTATCATACATCAATCAAGAGAGAGAGAGCAACAACATCAGCTGCAATTTAAATGCTGTAATCTACTAATTAGCAGAGCTCCTCTCTTAAAGATACATAACATGCCTTGTGCAATATATTGTCTACCCAACTTGTTGGTTACACCCTAACAGATAGTAGGGAAGCAATTGCGTAGTGATTTGGTATCTACCATGCACACTTAAAGATCAGCACATTCAATTAGTGAATGCATGGCCAAAAGGAAGTTTTCACATTTACTTTATGTAATTTACTCCAACAAATCCTTGGTTTTCAAATGTAATTGCCAGGCTCCATTACATCTGTAACTCGAGGATCATCTGTACAAGTTAAAATATGAATAAATGCACGTGAAGTTGTGTAACTAGTTCATTTTTTCTAATATTGGCATGTTTTACATATTTGGTAGTAAAATAGTATCAGCAAACATATGGTAATTGTGCTTCAAAGCATATTCACCTGGGAATAAACCTTATTATAAGTACTTCCAAGCACTCTTTAGGATGCATTACATAAGGAATTCTATAGATTGGAATTTAAATTATTTGTATGCAAGTTCATTTAAACATTTTAATTATAAATAGTTGGTAAAATACTTGTTTTTTTCAGATGCAGATGGGAGAGTGGCAGAAACTGCGTGAACTCACAATGAAAATAAAAATGCAAATTAAAATAGCTCTGCAGACTAAAAGCCTAATTTCTGGAGCTTTTATGTGACCTCCTGCAGCCCCCAATCCTTCTCTCAGGTTTATACCTCAAGGTTGAAATATTATATAAGCCATGGTGGCACAGTGGTTAGAATGCAGTAGTGCAGGCTATTTCTGCTGACTGCTGGCTGCCTGCTGTTTGGCAGTTTGAGTCTCACCAGTTCAAGGTTGACTCAGCCTTCCATCCTTCCGAGGTTGGTAAAATGAGGACCCAGATTGTTGGGGGGCAATAGGCTGTCTCTTAACTGATTAGAGAGGGCTGTAAAGTGATTAAGTGCTATTGCTATTTCCTGAAACATAGGAATTATTTTGCGAGCTATAACAGGACACCATTCTTGGGCTAAGAGCCTTTCTACTAGTACAGGAAATCTACTGTATTCAGATCTTTGTGTCTTTCTGTAACAAGTTCTTAGATAAAAGCACACCTGGCTGTATCTTTTGTACATTGTTGTTTGCTCATATATCAATTTATTTAGTTACATCACGGAAACCAAGGGATGATGAGAAAGATGGACAAGCATACCGGTTTATGTCACGAAATGAAATGGAAGCAGATATTAAAGCAGGAAGATATTTAGAACACGGGGAATATGAAGGAAATCTTTATGGTACCAAAATAGATTCTATTATTGAAGTGGTTCAGACTGGAAGAACGTGTATCTTGGATGTGAATCCACAGGTATGCTAGTGTAATATTTTAATAGCCAAGTATCAGTGGGAAAATTTTGCATCTGATCAAGTTGGAGAAACTTTGTAAGAGTTGGGTTTTCTGTAATTACATTAATTTGAGTAGTGAGCAGCTTTCACAAGAGGGCTGGGCTTTCAACAGGACATGGGGACCACATCATCCCTTGTTGTTGCCAATGATGGCCAGAAAAAGCAGTATTGGTCCTTTTTCTATTTTAGCATGTTTTAAAAGTCATTTTCACAAGATTTAAGTGGCCATTCTGACTCTTAATCCCCACCAAGTCTCTACGCGTGAAGAAATAGTCTTTAAAAAAATTCACTCATGCCTACCTGAAGAAATTTGCAAGTTGTGGATTTCCCAGTTGTCTCTCGGGGGGAGCTAGAACTTACATATTTGAAATGAATGCTCCCATAACCTCACTGTATGTGTAGAATTGCAAAGTGGCTTATAAAGTTGAGCCAAAGGCCATCTGGAATGGCATTTATAGCTTCATAATGATTATTCTTGAGCTTACGTTCCCTACCATTACTGCACTTTTTTCCATCTTCTTCAGCCAATATTTGCTACTGTCTCCAAAGGGTGGAGATTGTGGCTGTAGAAACAGTAGATGGATAAAGAATAAGCCTCTTATTTCTTTTATTGTTTGAGGTTGACTTCAGGTAACTACATGAATAAGTCATGTAATTTTCTTAGCAACCTTTCAGAAGGGATTCACCATTCTTATCTACAGCTTAGGGAAGTTGACTCAAGGGCAGGACAAGAACATCCCCCCCCCCATTCTTAGTCCAGTGCTTTAACCACGAGACCAAACTAGTTCTCTTAATCTCTGGAGATTTAAAGTCAATGGCAGTGGGAGGGAAGCTTCTTTGCTTGGAAACTGTATGCTTATACCTATAGTAGAAAATTTGAAAAGAACTCAATTACAATAATTAAAAGGTTGGAGAAGGGAGGGGAATTAGTATGAATTTATTCCTGCCCTGCCTTCACTCAGCTTTGGGAGTTGTTCCCTTCCCCCAGTCTGACTTATCCTACAAAATTTGATATGGCTATGAACCCAAATTAGCTTATGCAAATTATTGGTTTAGTGTAAATTCCAAAGGAGGCTTTGTTGGGGAGGGGGATGGATGCCTATCAATGAGTGTTAACTCCGGGTGACTTCCTGGACAGGTTCCTACATTTTTTTCTGGCAAGATTTCAGAAATGGCTTATCATTGCCTCCTTTCCAAGAAGAAGAAGAGTGAGTGAGTGGCCCAAAGTCACCTAGCTGCCTTTATACCTAAGGCAGAACTAGAACTCACTTAATTCTTCAGCATGTTGTGTGGCAAGTCACTTTATATTTGCATTTACTTATTTTGCTTTTTTTTAAAAAAAATGAAATGAACACTGAAATATTTCTAATGCTATTTTTGCTACTAAAATGTGCGCAGAAATACTTGAAATGTAACTATAATATGGTAACTGTAACCTGATAAATACACTATGTGTTGTTAGATTACAAAAGTTTAATAACTAAAGAAAATCCCCCCTATCATTAGGTGCTATCATTTTGAGAAGTATATAACTGAATTGAAATATAGATTTAGAAGTCACTTAACTATAATTTTGAGCAGCTTACAGTTTAAGAAAACACTACAGAGAAAATTTCTGACACATCCTGAGAACCATATTCTGTATCTCACCACCATTACTAAGTCCACCACTAATATCCTGGGAGAACTGCCATGTTTTTAAAGGCTTCCAGAACATCCTCAAGGTAGCGCATGGATCTCTTGGGGTGTGTAGTTTAAGAGGCTGAATGCAGTGACAGAAAAAGCATAGTTCCTGTGTCCTAATAGATGGCATCATTTGAAAGGACTGAAGCATGTTGTCTATTAAATAGTGAAAAATACATATTACCCCCTGTGCTTACACTGACACTGTCTATTATACAAAAAAATGAATGCATAACTTAATTCTTTTCTTTCCAGGCACTTAAAGTGTTGAGGACATCAGAGTTTATGCCCTACGTAGTTTTTATTGCTGCTCCAGAACTTGAAACACTGCGTGCAATGCACAAAGCTGTGGTTGATGCAGGAATTACAACCAAGCTTCTAACAGTAAGGAAAATTATCATTTTAAAAAAAAATATGTATGAGTAATCTAGTTTATTTTATCAGCATTATTAAAGCTACACTTATATAGTATAGGTCATCTTCAGACTCCTTTCCCTCTTTCTATTGGCCATTTGTAGTTCTTGGACTTTTACTAAACTGTTTAGGCATAGATTATTGCAGATTTTTATTTCAGTTCATTATAACTGCCTCATCTATTCCAGAAAACTTAGTAAACTAAGTAGTTTGTTGATGTGAGGCAAAGAATGTTCTTGATGTCTCTCAATACAGTTTTAAAATGTATTATGGAGCAAGAAGTTCTTTTAATTCAAATAACATTCCTAATCTAGTTTCTTAATTGAAAAGTGGGATACATTTCTAGATACTGTAAATATGTGTTGTTATCTGTTGCTTATGACATAGCTCCTGCATTTAAATATATGATGCTATATTTATCCATTTAAAATTGCCAGAATAGTATGCATTAAAATAATAGTTTGGATTCAGATTGTGTTAGAATATGGAAGACAATGGGATTGGTAAAAAGCTAATAAGAATAATTTCAAATATCAAATATAATTCTGAATATAATTAAATCTAAATTTAGCCTAACAAGTGTGTGAAGCTCTAAGAAAGAAAGTGAAAAATAATTTCATGTGTAAACTATCAGGCAAAATAGCTAGATAAATCAGTGTCACTGTAGATGGTCTTTATGGCACCTTAATTCTCAGCTGATACAGTTTTATAAATAAACACCTGCATATTAAAATGCCCAGGAAAATATTCATTGACAAGTCTGTTCATTTAGGTAAGTGATTAATATGATCCATACAGTTGATCTAGCACAAAATGTAGCTGCTTTGTTATTAATTAAAATACTTAGAATTTTTCTGATGAAATCCAGTATTGTAATAAACTTATATTGAAACATTTCTAAAGTAAGATTTTAAAGTATGCAAATTATGTGCATGTTTAAAGAGTTGTGCATAGCTATGAGAATCCTAAAGCTAGACTGTAACGTAACTAAGATCATCTGTTGTACCTAAATAGCTGTTTGTACTTTCACAGATTCCTGTATCATTATATTTTTAGGAATTAATTTTAAATACTTTTTTCTATTTAAAAAACTGGTCTTGTTGATTTCTAAAGATTTTTTTAAATGCAGTTAAATGCAGTTTTAAATCTGACTCTACTCATTTGCTTTTTATAGTAGTTTTATTTTTAATATCTGTCAATATTTTAATAGGATACTGATTTGAAGAAAACTGTTGATGAGAGTGCACGGATCCAGAGAGCTTATAGTCACTACTTTGATCTGATTATTGTGAATGACAACCTAGACAAAGCTTTTGAGAAGTTGCAAACTGCTACAGAGAAATTGAGAATGGAATCACAGTGGGTCCCAATTAGCTGGGTATACTGAGTTCTTTTAAAGATGAAACAAACGTCATGTAATGTTGAAACAAACACTATACTAAGAAAATATTGTACAGTGGTGCCAGATCCTTGGCAGGACCCAATGTTTTTATTTTATGTATATTAAAATAATAGTATGCTAGTCAAAAAATTTTATACAAAATGTTGAAGGGAAAGTGTACTTAATATGTAATTTATTTTAATTTTTCTAACTTTTTACAAATAACCTTTTTATTCATATCACATGAAGGAAATGCGTTGAAGCATTTTTATAAATGTTTTGATTTACTACTTTGCCTTTATTCATCTAAAGAACTTTCCAGTCATTCATTTATACATTTGATCTTACATTTTCACTGTGATACGGAGAAAAATACTTGAAAAGGTTTTTGTAAAACTCTGTTTTAAATCAAATGTTTCATCTGATTAGTTTTTATTATTTAGATATAATCCTTGTTCTAATAAGCATATCACCTTGACATAAGCAGAACTTTTAATAAAGCAACCAGCACTGAGCCATGTTACTGAAGCATATTTGCTTAATGTTTATCCATGTTTTGCAGCTGTTTTGTCTTAGACAGATGTACTGTAGACTTTTATGTAATTCCCTTTTTACATAAATGTAAAAGCAATATCTTGAACTTTCCCTAAGAGACCCTTTTAAAAAGCCAACATTTCAACCCATTCAGTAAGTATTTTTCAAATAAATCTCGTAATGTAAATTCATTGTGTTTGAGGTAATGGTGAAGTAGCCTGAAAGAACCTCGTGCTACAGAGTCGTAGTGAAGAGCTCAGCATGTAGAATGTATGTTCTTAGTTGTGGAAAACTCATAGCTTAGAGGAACAAAATCTGCTTTTTTATTATGACCTCGCTCTGTATTTGTATATCGTTCTATGACGACTGGCTTTTAGTTTATACCAGAGTATTTATGAGTGATTTTGTGTGTTATAAAAACGTGATGTAGTGGGGCTTTGAGCTGATCCTTTGTGTTATAGGCTTTATTCACCAAATAGTGTGTGAAACTAAAATTATTGTCAGATGCTAAAATTCAGTGTTATTTATCAAATAATTTATTTTTGTTTCACACTCATGTTTTAACAGTGTTAGCCAATAACTCTTCCCTTAGTTAATCATGTTAGGTTCATATTTACTGATTACATAAATGCATTTCTGATACATATTCTATTGAGGGGATGTAGATATGGATGAGCCACACTGGCACAATGGTTAGAGCGCAGTACTGCAAGCTACTTCTGCTGCTCACCGGCTGCCAGCAGCTTGGCAGATCGAATCTCACCAGACTCAAGGCTGACTCAGCCTTCCATCCTTCCAAGGTGGATAAAATGAGGGCCCAGATTATTGGGGCAATATGCTGACTCTGTAAACCGCTTAGAGAAGGCTTTAAAGCATTGTGAAGCAGTATATAAGTGCTATTGCTTTTACTAAGAGGAAATAATCTGATGATTATATTTTATATTATGCCTGCTGTTATAAATAGAGCCATCCATTGCTAACACACAGAGGACCTGAGGTGGCTATCATCTCCCCATTTCATTTATTTTGCATATGAGTTTGGTCACTAGGATTACAGAACTTATTTTCAATACCAAAGTATCATACACAGGATGCCAACAATGAAAAAATATTGGAAAAGGCCAAGACAGTACAAGCTAGCTTTTAAGTATTTTGGCTTTTAAGATGCACAAGGAAACAGGGTTTCAATAATTTTTAGTTTATATAGAGAAATGTTGATACCAAAAAGGTATTGTAGATTTAAAAAACCCTTTGTGGTATTTTTTTAAAGACAAGTATATTTTGTAAATGTTATGCAAATTGCATATCTGTGTCTTAATTGCTATTGGTATTTAGAAATTAGCTTCTAACAATATGAAATATTGTACAGAAATTTATTTCTGTTGCATTAATTCTGTAGATAGGCTGATGTTAAGTATTTAAAAATATGTATACCTAGGTCTGGGAGGAGGGGGAAATTCCAGTACCCAAAATGACATTTTACTCTGTAATTTCAATGTCATTGTAAGGTTATGAAGTGGGATAAAGTGTAAAAATGACTATACTTTTATTGAATATGCTGTTTGAATGGAGATTGAGTGGAAGGCATTATTGAATCCTCAAGTCAAATAACTGTTTCTCATTCCTTTGTTTTCTAATGTTACATTAGATCGCATTCCAGTTGGTTTGTTGCTACTGCTCTTTGCTAGATGAAAGTTTGGGCTGCATTTTAAGTAGCCATGATTCTGTTCAGATTCTACCTGAACTATCTTTTTTAAAAAATAAAATGTTCTCAAGCAGAATACTCAATCTACTCCTGTCTTATTTTGTTTCTAGCCATTGATCTGTATTATCCACTCCTGTTGGAAAGCAGAAGGTTTTTCAAATTGGCCTTAGTTCAAGGAGAGTATAGCAAGTGATTAAAGGAATGTGATGTTAGTTTTAAGGCTCGGAAGCTCAGTGCTGTCAAAAGCAGGAAGGAAGAAGAACAAAATATCAGTATTTGCCTTAATGGCTTTCTAAAGAAATTGTTAACAGTAGGGAGTTGGTCAAGAAACATTTTATATTTTCTCTGGGCAAGACTTTTTGTTCTGGTACTCTTCTATCATCTTGGGAGAACTGCTCATGTCACAAAATTCACTCTTGGCATTAATGTGGAAATTTAAACCACAGGTCCCGAATGTAACAGGAAGAATTAGTTTGCTGCCATGCATAAGAATTCCTGCATTTGATATAAAATACACCTATATGCTCAGTGACATAATATCACTGTATGTGATATAGGCCATTCACTGATTTTGCTGCATGGGTGTATGAATAAATAAAACTTTGAATACAGAGACCCATGCATTTATCCTCCCACTGAATGGCAGCAATGGAGAAGTATGTAACAGGCAAAAATGCTTCTAAGCACAGTACCATAATGCTAAATTTAGTAAATGAGGTGCAGAATGGATTAATTGGGAAAGTGTAAATTGGAGGCAGAACATTTTAAGTGTCCTAATTTCAGTTCTTGGCATCTTTGCCTGCAACTGCAGAGTTCCTGTCAATGAACTGAACTGATAGATTGCAAATTCCTGTGGATAATAAATCTAGAATATACCAGAAATGTTTTACCACTTTCCTCAGAGGATAAAGTATATTTATCCTTCCTTCATTAATAGAGTAAATGAGAAATCATGTAAGGGCAATTCCATGTATAGTTCAGTATAAAAATGGAAACTGCGTCTTTGCTTAACATGAGTACGTGAAATGGGAAGACAATATTGCTTGCTGATATTAGGGTGCATCATTATCTGTACCAAAGTAAATATATATTGAAATATATATGCTAAGTGTATAGGTATGCCTATGTAATAATAGTAGAAAACAATGGTTTATGCAAAGGCCTAAACTAGATGTTAACATGGATCAGTAATTACTATTCATTGTTCTGTGCTAGTTTTACCAAAAATTATGGAATGAAAAAAAATCAATAAAAGTGCATGACAGTTATTAAAACATTACTTACCTGTTAAGGCAGTCCCTAATTGTATCTATTTTAGTTTTTTTTAAAAAATAATTTTCCATAAATTTATATAGTTTGTACATTATGATAACTTTAAAATTATACCTAAACTACAATGGGTCATACTGAATTCATGGGGGACTACGAAGTTCCTGGAATATATAATTGTTATGTTTATATAAGCTTTTCATTTATCTTAAATTTATAATAAAATGCAGAATTATATGAATCATGCTGAGTCAAACCTAAATCAAAGTTAATTTTAGTTTCTAATGTAAAGGCCTATTTCTATATAGCCAATAACTGAATCTTCAAAGAAAAACTGCTACTGTTTCAGAAAGACAGCTGTCATAATCAAGGAAAATCATAAAAAAGAACTTTAGAGCAAGAGCTAAAGAAAGAGAATAACAGACGCTGAGGGACGTTTTAAACCAAGAGTCCCCAACCCCCAGGCCGCAGTCCACTTACTGGGCCATAGCCCATTCCAAACCGAGTTGGAGAAGAGGAGGGCAAGTGCACAAGTGTGTTCAGCTCCACTTGTAACTCACAGCAGTCTGGCAAGCATGTATGTACAGTTCCATTTGTACGAGTGGCAGGCACATGTGGAACCATCCCCTCTCCCCTCATTACTGGTCTGCAAAACTGGCAAGATTGGAGACTGCTGTTTTAAATGACAATTCATGTTGGTGCTTCAGGAAAAACTATCTCTCTATTCAACCTACTAGTGTCACAGATAAGCAGAAAGCTTAAAATAATTATGTACAAAATATTTGAGTAATTTTTTAATGGTTAAAAGATTTGGAAAAAGAAAATACACAAAATTAGCAGCAATAATTTAACTGCTAAGATATCTACACAAGATTTGGTAAATATATCAATAATAATAAGTTCTCAAGCTTGGGGTTCTTAAAAACAATGAGGTATTGTTTCGACAATTTGTGGAATCAGTAGCAACTGCTGTTTTTGAGAAAGATGCAGAATTTTGAATACAAACTATCTTATTCAAATCTGTATATGATACTGATAGAAAGGATATTAGTTAGGTATGCAATTTTTGAATAAAAATGTAAAATGTAGAACTTTTTTTGGAATATTTGTCTGAAATTCATTTAATTTCTGTTCTTGAGTATTTTGTTATCTGCTCAGAATCAAATATAGTCTAAATCAATTGCACATTATTACTATTTTGCTGTCTTGTCTTGGTTCATTTGACAGGAATTCCCATCATAAACCAAGGAAACTTTCAGAGAAAACAAAGCAACTATCTCAAGAGCTGCGTTTATCATATTGAAATATTTTTGTTTATGATGCAAATTGCTTTGGATTGGTTTTCCATTAAAGTTCATCGTGACTGGAACTATGTACTGGATAATCCTTTCTCTAGAATATTAAAACGGCAACTTCCATGAGAAAAAAAATCAAAATCCCAGGCAACAAACTAATGAGCCTCTTATAATGTCTCTTATGTATCTATTTCATTACATAGGTAATCCTCAATTTACAACCAGTCGCTTAGCAACTGTTGAAAGTTACATCACCCACCCCCTACAAAAAGGAACATTACCTGGATTTGAAGTTCTGATAACCATTCCCCTGGATAGTCACATGATCACACACTGGATACTGAACAATTGTTCCATAAATAAGCATTTGCAGTATCCTGCAATCATGTGACAGCAATTCACATTTTTGTTGGAAACTAGTGTTTACTTCTAGCTGCCAGAAAAAAGCACTCATATATGGACAATGAGTTTACTTAACAACCACTGCAAAAATGTCCTAAACTGGGCTTGGACTAGTGATGATGTATTTAAAATCCATCATGACTAATAATGGTAATTTCAGGTTCAATTATTGTGGTAAGTTGAGGAATACCTTTATTTTAGATCGCTTGTTTATCTTTTTTCTTTCAATGTCCTTGCCTTATATGGGCTTTCTTGACATAACTGAATTTTTTGAGGCTTCTTGCTATTAAACGAATTGTCCATTTATAAGATCGAACATTTTCCTAATGATCAAGTACGATAGCCAAAAATCATGTCCAGTCTTACAACAATTGATGTTAGTTATGCCCCAACATGTGGGTAAGAAAAACATCTGATTAGGGGTTCAGATGCATATATGGTAGTTATACTTTTTTTAAAAAATGTAATGTGTTAGCTAGAGAAAGATGTTTTAACTTGGAAACTATTAAAATAAAATATCTTGGATGCACTGGCATACCATTTCTTCAAATGTGTATTATATCGCGATCTACATTTCTTTGTGAATTATTATATGTAGCTATTTTGTGTTTCTAAGATTAGATGATAGAAAATCATTAAGTACATTTTAAAATAATGACTTCTGTTAGACTTATGCAGTATAATTTTTATTGCTTCAACTCTTAATATTTCTATTAAACAGTAACTTTTTTCAAATGTGTACTAATATTGACACACATAGGACAATAGAAGATTTAAATGGGATAGGAAATTTTAATGTCTTTCCATGCTGTAAATCACAACAAAATTGCCACATAGATCAGATTAAGAAGTTCTAAAAAAGGATCATAAGAAAATTGGTGAAATTTCATAGGACAAATGTGTGCTATTCAGTTAAACGTATTTAAGTTGTATATCATTGTTGAATTGTATAAAACTGTGAAATCCTGAAAACTCCTAATAAAGTTATTTTTGTATATATGAAATAAAATCTAATATTTGAAAATTCAGTGTGATCTCTTATCAATTGCATTATTATTGCACAGAACAGGCATCAGAAAAGGAAGCAGGAAAGAGGCAATACAGTAGGCCTTCCTTGCAATAGATGTTATTTTATATTGAATAATATATAAAAACTTTTATCAATATGAAAGAATAACAAGTCATCCTATTAGGCATATACCTAATTAAAATACTGAAAAAAACATCATTCTATATACCTTATAATAGCATTTAATAAGTGCTGTGAAAATAATATCCAAAATCTGTTAACTTCCATTGGTTTGAAGACATATGGTTGAAAAGCTAAAGTTCACATTTAACTCCTTAACATACCCCCCTCCCCAATCTAAAACAAGCAGCTCTGATTACATTTTACTCCTTAACATACACCTCCCCCTCCCCAATCTAAAACAAGCAGCTCTGAGTCCTGGAATTTTGGTACACTTCACATGAATCAAGTAGGGTAAATAAAAATGCCTTTGTAACTAGCAAGATTACAAATATGACTCTCAAAATGGATGTTGCCATTCCCAGCTTCTCTACCACACCATAAAGAAAAACACATGGAAACTTGTACATCCTTTGTGATATTTGACTCTAATCTAATAATGGTTCCAAAGCCCCAACGTTTCAGATCATGCTTTAACTTTATTCCTGTGCTGCTGTTTTTAAACGTTGATTGCTTAAATGGTCCTTTCAATTATTCTCCTGCTACATGATGGTCTTTGCTCAGTTTTGAATACACTCTGTTGCCACATAATGGTATTCAATTAGTATATACTCTAATTCAGGGGTCCTCAACCCGTGGACCAGCACTGGGCCTTGGGAAGCAGGCAACATGGAAAACCACCTTCCTCCAGTTCACGGAAAAACCTCCCTCCATAGAACAGATCCCTGGTGCCCAAAAGATTAGGGCTGCTGTTCTAGTTTATAAGGAAAATAAGATTAGTACTGAAGCACAATAACTAGTACAAGGAATTCTTCACTGGCAAGTCCAGTGCTAAATGAAGCCATTGCTCAATGGACCTCGATATCTTGTATGCATCAAAAGCAATGCAACTGTGTCACAATCTAGGACTGGAGCCATTCTCTTGAAATCTGTTTCTCTCCAAACCCTCCACTCACGTGTGGGTGGGGTGGGAAGAAAAAAAAACAAGCAATTTTTGCAGGCAATTTCTCTTTCCCTACTGCCAGTATGATCATAATATGTAGAACAGTAAACAACTTGCTTTGTTGAAATCTCTCTCCAAGGGGTGGGGGATATGTGAAAGAAGAAGAAAAATCACAGGTCTGGTCCAAGACAGTACATACTAGCTGTAATGGCATTCATATGGCTGAGGGATGCTGTGAAGGTTGTGAATGGTGGTAAATGAGCCATAAAATTACTTTTTTCTGCACTGTTGTAACTTTGAATGGTTGCTGAATAAATGGCTGAAAAGTGAGGACATGTAATTTTTCTAAACTTTAAAATAATACAGGAGTGTCAAACATCTCACCAAGTATCCCTGCATGGTTTTTTTATCTTTGCATCTTTTCATTCATATAATTAATTTCAGCATTCGCCTTGCTCCAATAACACAGCCCATCGGCAGATATTCCAATTGCATGGAGACAGATCTAGTGGGTTCATAATTAAGAGGCATTAAACAGACACACTTGTAGTATTAAACCATTGAAACAGCTTCATCAGTTCTTGTCTTTTTCACAGCCTAATGCATGGAGGCCATTCAATGCTATATATAGAACGATTGGGGAAAAATTGGATTTTTTCATGGTTGCAGCTTTGATGGAAGATTCCGTCATTTCAAGGTTAATGTTTGATAAAGCGAATAGCCTTTGTGCTATCCGAAACTTTCCTGGGTCAGCAAGTGGAGCTAGTACAGGGTCTGCAAGTGTCACTGTACCATCTTCTGAGGTCATATTAGGCTGCTCAGAGACAGAAAGACATTGATTAAAAGCATTTCCACAATAGTACAATTTTTAAATAATGGCAAAAAAGACAATTTTTTAATATGTAAAGCTCACTAATCTGGGAATGGAACATCTGGAAAACACTGGAATTTTATTTCAAATTACATCAATTTGGTCTTTGGAAGCTGCCTAACAGTTTTCCAGAAATTAATCTTCAGAGATTCAGGAACCATAGTTTTTGCACATTCTTAATAATGCAACAAATTAGGGGATCAATGCAATGTAATGGTCAAATCCAAATACCCATTCTTGGGCAACTTTGCTGATGACCTAAAGGTTTTTCTCAGAATCAAAAGGAGGGTAGTTCATTGGAAGAAATGCTGGATATAAATGAAATAAATAAAAATACTCATCTGGTATTCCAGCCAAAGCTCTGTGCAAGTCTCTTCAATAGTGACACTATCTGTGCAGCATTTCATAAGCTACAATTCCTAGCAACCTCAGGGTAAATTGGGGAAATGTAAAGTACCACTAATGATCTCAAAACTCAATTAATTTAACCCTTTGTCCTTTTCTTTATCTCAGGCTTTAAGTGTCTTTGGATTTCTATTTCACGTTCATTTTCAGTACACTACATAATCCAATTTATTGTGAAAAGGAACAGCATATGTATTGTTAAGTATGTTTGCGCCTGTTCAGATTTGAGATCTGAAGTGGCATGATTTGAGAATGAACCTGCTTCGTGGTTCCATTTAGGAGGAAATGCCCAAGGTTAACTAAACGCCTCTAGGTGATTCATTTTCGGCAGCATGATATCAAATGGAATGTAGAACTCCTAGAGAACAATCCTTCCATGGATCAGCTAGGTATCTCTAAGGGTTTTGAAATAGAGGAGGGAACAGTCCATTAGTCTCCAAATTGTCTAGCAAAAAGCCTGGTATCTCAACTAGTATCTCTAGTAAACCATTGAAGCAATGCTAAAAATGTCCAGGGTCTTTAAAAAGTTCATAAACAGTTAAAGAAGCAAGTACTTATTTTTCTGTCTTGCTTTCTGTGAGTGTCCAGGCTTGGTATGGTAACGATATTGAGAAATGACCATAGATATATCTTTGTGATAATGTTTGCTGCATCTGATTGCCAAGTTATCTGTGGTGCGAGGAAGATTGCCACTACCAGTTGACAAGCTTGGTTCCTTCCAAGTAGGGCCCCTTTATCAGTGTTACAATTCACTCTGATCGAGCTGGGAATTCTGCATGTTGATAGAGGCTACCTAATACAATAAGACCCAAAGCCACAGAATAGTATACTACATATACCAGTATTTATATTATAAGATGTATATTACAACAGTATTATAAATACTGTTCTTAAAAACACTAAATGTTTTAATAAGCCAGGCATCACTTTAATCATTACTGAGAACTTTTGTCACAACTATATAAATTTTAAGTTTTGACTAAAAGTTGTGTTACCCTCAAAATTGGATAGGTAGGATAGAACACTCCATTAATACAAGGCAGATCAAAGTTAAGATCCTGTACAGCAATTAGAAATGAATGAAAACAATACAAGGCTTGGATCTCCAAAAGAACTCTTGTAGACACAGGTCAATCTAATTGGCTACTTAGGTCACTGACAGAGAGACCATCATAATACCATTGTACCTCGTATCTCAGCACAACTTTGGTTTTTTTATCTAGAGTATCCCAGAAGCAATAGAAAAGCCATTCTATCTGTGCAGCACTTAAAAACATTACACAGCGCTTTGAATCAGATCATTACTCAACTGATCCTTTGGTTTCAAGGGAGTAAGTCTATCAAACTATCACTTCTTGCACTGTGATTCTGCTGATCATAGCGCAAGACCACAATTATAGCAATACCACCCATTAACAATAAAGCATTACAAATGAGCAAGCAAAAGCAGAAATAACCATTCACAATTCCAAAAGGTGACACAAAAATCTATCTATATCAAAATGTTGCTGAACAATTTCCTGCCAATAGTCAGCATGCAAGATATTGTCATGGCTTATTGCAATCGAAACTGGTTTTATCTAAGCAGGTCACTATATCTCCTCCCCCCCCCTTTTATTGTTTTCTCCATGTATTTCAAAAGGGAGTGGTAGATAGGTGGGAGCTAAAGGACCACATTTGAAAGGGAAAGAATTACAAGTATTTGTGTACAAAAGATCTCAATCTATTTCTGATAAGAGAATGGAATTACTATGGCCCCAAGATAAACTAGAATGGAGGAGTAAAAGTGCAGATGATAGCAACAAATGAACAAAAAATCTAGTTACAATAAATACTTTTATTAAATAATTGTTAATTCCTACTGACTTATTTAATGGAATGTATGGAGTTCCTATGCATTATTTATTAAGTTCTCTATTATAGGTTGTATTATGTAGGTTTTATTAAGTTTTAGATAATCTGAGTTATAATCTGTAGTAATAAAGAATTTGAATTTGAAAAGAAATCTATGTGATTTTAAAATATATATATATTTTTAGTATAAGAAACAGACCAAATGTTGACAGTGTTTTTCAGATATCAGATTATTACTTGAAGTACCATAATTATGACAAAATGCTTATAAAATCAGTGATTGCTTTTTATTCAGTTTTGTACTGATTTTTCTTATCTTTCCTGCTGTGAATTGCCTTGAAGGATAATGTGTATATTAAAATACAATTTCCATTTAGTGCTGGCTAGTTTCTTAAAACGAATGGAATATATATTCTATAAGGGTTGGAGATATGCCATGAATAAGTACTACTGAGAACCAGCTGCTAGAACTTACGCTCCTTTAACACATTTCCAACTTAAATTGACAGGACTTACCAAGAACTTACGCTCCTTTAACACATTTCCAACTTAAATTGACAGGACTTACCAAGAAACACAGGGTAGGGACAAGCTGGAGATCACAGCAGGCTATCAGCAGGCATAGAGAATAACTTGACAGTTCTGAAGAAAGGAAATAAAAGGAAAACAAAAACTTTTAAAAATATAAAAGAATCATTCCTGCTGAGCACTGAGTCATAGGCCTCTGAAATCTTTCTGAATAAACTCAAAAAAGTAGGGCAGTATGTTCTCCATGTCCACATAGAATCTAGAATCTGCCAAAACAGAACAATTTATGTTGTTCCTAAAAGAGAATGTCTTGAGAATGTATATTGCCCTGCTGAAAAGAACATTCCCAATTGTGTGTATTTCACAATTGAATCTTGCCTTTAAATTACTATTGTTCAGACAATCTACAATTCATTCTTGCATTTAAAAGGTTTGACAAATGAAATCTGACTACTTCAAAACTGCATCTCTAAGCATGTTGTAAGATATGATTCAGTTAGAAATGAAAACTGAGGAGACAACTTCAGCATATATTCAAAAAACGTAAATAGAATAGAAAATAAAATATTTTCTATTTTTCTCAAAAATAAAGATTTCATATCTGTTAAATGGATAGATAGCATCCCTGATAAAGAATACAGATATTCTTGAGTTACAGGTGAAACTCGAAAAATTAGAATATAGTGCAAAAGTTCATTTATTCCAGTAATGCAACATAAAAGGTGAAACTAATATATAAGATAGACTCATTACAGGCAAAGCAAGATAGTTCAAGCCGTGATTTGTCATAATTGTGATGATTATGGCTTGCAGCTCATGAAAACCCCAAATCCACCATCTCAGAAAATTAGAATATTACATGCAATCAATAAAACAAGGATTGGACATAGAACAATACCGGATCTCTGAAAAGTATAAGCATGCATATGTACTCAGTACTTGGTTTGGGCCTCTGCTGAGGTGTTATAGAAGACCAGGATGCTTCAATAGCTTCATTCAGCTCTTCGACATTGTTCGGTCTCATGTCTCTCATCTTTCTCTTGGCAATGCCCCATAGATTCTCTATGGATTCAGGTCAGGCGAGTTTGTTGGCCAATCAAGAACAGTAATCCCATGGTCATTGAACCAGGTTTTGGTGCTTTTGGCAGTGTGGGCAGATGCCAAGTCCTGTTAGAAAATGAAGTCAGCATCCCCATAAAGCTCGTCTGCGGAAGGAAGCATGAAGTGCTCCAAAATCCCTGGTAGACGGCTGCATTGACCCTGGACTTAATGAAGCACAGTGGATCAACACCAGCAGATGACATGGCTCCCCAAATCAACAGAGACTGGAAACTTCACACTGGACTTCAAGCATCTTGCAGTGTGTGCTTCTCCATTCTTCCTCCATACTCCTTGGTTTCCAAATGATGCAAAAGTTGCTCTCATCAGAAAAGAGGACTTTGGACCACTGAGCAACAGACCAGGTCTGTTTTTCTTTACCTCAGGTAAGACGCTGCTGACGTTGTTTGTTGTTCAGGAGCAGCTTGGCAAGAGGAATATGATATTTGAAGCCCATGTCCAGGATCCGTCTGTGTGTGGTGGCTCTTGATGCACTGACTCCAGCCTCAGTCCACTCCTTGTGAAAGTCCCCAACAGTTTTGAATGGCTTTTTCCTGACAATCCTCTCCAGGCTGCGGTCATCCCTGCTGTTTGTGCACCTTTTCCTTCCATACTTTTCCCTTCCACATAACTTTCTATTAATGTGCTTTGATACAACACTTTGGGACCAACCTTCTTTTGCAATTATCTTTTGAGGCTTTCCCTCCTTATGGAGTGTGTCAATGATGGTTTTCTGCACAACTGTTAGGTCAGCAGTCTTTCCCATGATTGTGATTCCTACTGAACCAGGCTGAGAGACCATTTAAAAGCTCAGGAACTCTTTACAGGTGTTATGGCTTAATTAGCTGATTAGAGTGGGATACTTTGAGCCTAGAATATTACACCTTTTCACAATATTCTAATTTTCCGAGATTGTGGATTTGGGGTTTTCATGAGCTGTAAACCATAATCATCACAATTATGACAAATCACTGCTTGAACTATCTTGCATCTAATGAGTCTTATCTCATATAGTACTTTCACCTTTTAAGTTGCATTACTGGAATAAATGAACTTTTGCACGATATTCTAATTTTTTGAGTTTTACCTGTATGACCATAAAGACATCACTCATAATGGTTAAAAAGCAAGAAGATGTGACTGGCCTGATTTTATTAATTTTGTGGGGTTCAGTAAGCAAACCCCAGTTGTCAAGCAAACCTATGGTTCAGTATGAGCTAATTTTGCTGAAAACTGAGAGTAAATATCAATTTTCAACATCACAGTAATAAAACCTGATTAAGTGAGTGGATGCTGCTGCTAACAGCCATCAATATCGGTTGGCCATTGATCTACAGTCACACAATTGTCGTCTCAACTGTAGGAAATTTGAATCTGGGTTTTAGTATCCTTCAAGTAAGTTCCTCAAATGAGGCAACCAGTCATAAGTTAAAAGTACCAGTGCAGAGTGTTTATGGTATGAAGAGGCTTTTTACATGAAGTGAAAGGCTTGCTGGAGATATGTGTAGAACTGGGTTGAATGGTGATACAGAGCCACTAATGAAAAACAAGTAAATGATGAAGACTCCAAAAACAGGTAAGAGGATAACAGAGGATCAAAAAAGAACCTTCAGATGATTTTAAGGAAAAATTAGAGAAAGAATTTTTCTCGACCCAATACTGAGTGATTCTGTAGGAGCACCCACTGGATGAGCAATAAGATAGATAGGCAAAAAAATAAGTGACAGAAACTTAATGCATGATAGGATCAAGATAACAATGTAATTAACCATACCAAAGGGAAAAATATGCAATTAAAAATCCCTGTTTTTTAAATCTAACAACAAAAACAATCTGAGATTATTAAAAAAAAATTAGTTTTATTTCAAAGAACTTCATGGGTCCACAAGAAGATCAATACTTCAACACTGAGAAAGTGTTTCCCCCAAAATACCTCCATGACATCGAAGACTGATTAGAGCAATGATTCACAAACAGTGCTATTAAACTACTCTAAGTAGGATTTAAACTAAATAATTGCAATGTAAAGTCTGTGGCGTTAAATCTTACATAGATGACAAATATAAGAACAGAATCTTTGCGAATATATGAATGTCATTCTTGGAAAAAGTGAGGGTTTCTATAATGGTGGGAGCGTGATTAGTTCTAAGACTCTAAAAAGATCCAAACATAGAGTCTTTATTTTATCACTGAATCAGGAGTCAGTGATCTGAACACAGTGAAGAAATGATAAATATGATATCAGAAGACATAAATTAAATACTAAGCATCTGTAAAACTAGGGTGAGTCACAAAGATATCTAGGAAATGTAATGTAAAAAAAGATTAATTTTGTTTAACAACAGCCTTTTTGTTTAGAGATGCTGAGTTTCAAATGGAAATTAATGCTCTAAGACTTGATTACTTGAGATTATTAAAATATTTAATTAATAAGTAGGCAATTATAGTCAGCATTCTTTTCCTTTGTTTAGCTCAATTTCTTTCTAAATTATTACTTTTAAGACAGACTCCGAAGCGCTGTAATTTATACCACTGACATAAAAGCTCGAACCTTTCTTGTTTCTTTCTTAGTACAGTAAATAAACTTAGCACATAAAGTGAATAATATTCACCATGTGAATCCAAATGAGAAAGCCATCATTTAAAGGCAGTCGAGGTTAAATAATTCCTATACTGAAAGCTAGGTAGGTGACCTTGAAGCAATTTTTTGGAAACCCTTATGTAAATACTGTGAAGATGACAGAAGCATTCCTTTAGTCTGTGGAAATATTAGAAAGACAGAATGACTCCTCCCTTATTCACAAGAGTCATAAGAAGAAGGGGAGACAGATTTACAAGATTTTATTATTATAGTTTATCTCAATAAACTTTACTTCTGATTTCCTAATCAGGTGGCTAAGAGGGACATGGTGGCTCAGTGGCTAAGATGCTGAGCTTGTTGATCAGAAAGGTCGGCACTCCGGCGGTTTGAATCTCTAGCGCCGTGTAATGGTGTAAGCTGCAAGCCATCTTTTCTTTTGGACGTCAGACCTGCCACAGTTTCTATTATTTTACTATGCATTTTTCTATTGGGGAAAAATGGGAGGGGGGATTATACGGAGTTGGGTGATATGTGGCCATAACAAAATTATTTCTAGAAAGCCAAGGTCATCCTTTGTCTCTGCACCTGGCTGCAACTTTCAACTGGGTGGGAAAATCTGGAAGCTTTCAGATTAGGGTTTTCCCAGATGTGCCAACATGGCTCTCTTAATAAATTGGAACTTTGAGGAATCCTTTACCTCGAACTATGATTTACATTTGGTTCTTATTTGGAACCCTGACACCAGCTTCTGATAACCTAGCACAGCGATGGCGAACCTTTTTTGGCCCACGTGCCATAAGTGGGGGGAGCGCAGGGGGGTCGTGTGCGGGCGTGCCACACCCATAATGCAATGCGCGACCCCTCACTGCACATGCGCGCACTACAGACACAACCCCATTTTTGCATGCTTTTTTCGCCCTCCCCAGGCTCCAGAGGCTTTATAGGAGCATGGGGAGAGCGAAAACAGCCTCCTCCCCCCGGAAGCCCTCCGGAGGCTTCAGGGACCTTCCGGAGGCTTCCCTGAAGCCTTCAGAAGGCTCAAAACGACCCTCCGAGCAAACCAGAAGTCACTTCCGGTTTGCTCGGAGGGTTGTTTTAAGCGCTCCGAAGGCTTCAGGGATCGTCAAGAGGCTTCCCTGAAGCCTTCTGAGCAAACAGGAAGTCCGTTCCTGAACTTCCGGTTTGCCTGTAGGGCCGGTTTTTTTGCGCTCTGGAGGCTTCAGGGAAGCTCATGAAGCCTCCAGAGGGCTTCCGGGGGGGAGGGGAGGCTCTTTTCGCCCTCCCCATGCTCCTATAAAGCCTCTGAAGCCTGGGGAGGGCGAAAAACGGCTTTAAAAAAAGGTGAACTCAGCTGGCCAGCACGTGCATGCACGCTGGCCAGTTGACAGGGCAGTGCCTCACATGCCCTGACAAATGGTTCTGCGTGCCACCTGTGGCATGCGTGCCATATGTTCGCCATCACTGACCTAGCAGTTCAAAAGCACATAAAAATGCAAGTAAGTAAATAGGGACCACTTTGGTGGGAAGATAAAAGCTCTGTGCGCCTTTGGCGTTTAGTCATTTTGGCCACATGATCACGGAAACGTCTTCAAACAGCGCTGCCTCTTCGGCTTAGAAACGGAGACAAGCACATCCCTAGAGCCGGAAACGACTAGCACATATGTGCGGAGAAACCTTTACCATTAATCTCGTCTACCTTGAAGGGTTGACATCCAAGTACCATACATTTAGTTCCACATTCCATTATACTTTATGCACCAAGGATTTCCTCTATATTCACAAATTAAATTTACAAAGTGTTTTCCCTCTGTACACGATACTATAAATCTGAAACGGAAAACCCTACCTGCTCTGAACAAAAAATTATTTTTAGAAGAAAACCACTCGCTTATTTATTCTTTTGTACCTGCCAGAGCACTGAGGAGGAAATGAGCAGCTAGGAAAAGCTCCTTATTGTGAACCTGTTGTTCACTCTGTAAATGTACACCCACAAGCTGTAGAAATTCTTCTATACATGGTTTCTCTAATGACTTCAATTTCTCCATTGCTATGTTGCCTGGACTCCCCTCAGAACATATACTGTCCAGCTGTAAAAACAAAATAAAAAGGGAACAGACACAGTGGTCAATTTAATCATACTCAGAATAAAGTTAATCAGACCAAGTTTGACTTCCAATTGCCTCGACAGCTCTATTATGTTTCTTTCACAACAATATGGAAATGGTTTTTCACTGCATTAAAAAAAAAAAACTTCTCAATGTACCTTGAAGCCTTGGACATTACTGACAGTTTCCTATCCAAATGTTAAGCAATGTTAAGCAACTCTGCTTAGCTTGTTATGAGATCATTCAAGGTTAGGTAGGTGATGCTACTTGCTGTGATCCAGAAAATAATGATGCTCAAATCAGTCAGGACTAATAAAAATTCCATTGATTTCATATTATGTGAAAATCTGACTCTTTTAAACATTAACTCTAATTCTAAGAAGTGCGAGGGGGGGGGGGGAGAGAGAAAAACAGGATGACTAACGGTAATATGGATGCATTCAGGTCTAACAGTATGGGGAATACTGGATCAGATTAAAGATAGACCAGCGATGGCAAACCTTTTTTGACTCACGTGCCACAAGTGGTGGGAGCGCAGGGTGTGTGTGTGTGGGCGTGCCGCACCCATAATGCAATGCGCGACCCCCCAGTGTGCATGCGCGCACAACAGGCGCTTCCCCCCATTTTTGCATGCTTTTTTCGCCCTTCCCAGGCTCCAGAGGCTTTATAGAAGCCTGGGGAGGGTGAAAAGAGCCTCCGCTGCCTCCCGGGCCTTCAGGGACCGTCCGGAGGCTTCCCTGAAGCCTTCGGAACGCTAAAAACGACCCTCCGAGCAAACCGGAAGTGACTTCCAGTTTGCTCGGAGGGTCGTTTTGAGCGCTCTGAAGGCTTCAGAGACCGTCCGGAGGCTTCCTTGAAGCCTTCGGAATGCTTGAAACGATCCTTCTGGTTTGCTCGGAGGGTCGTTTTAAGCATTCCGAAGGCTTCAGGGAAGCCTCCAGATGGTCCTTGAAGCCTCTGGAGGATCTCGGGGGGGGGAGGCTCTTTTCGCCCTCCACAGGCTCCTATAAAGCCTCTGGAGCCTGGGGAGGGCGAAAAATGGCTTTTAAAAACGGTGAACTCAGCTGGCCAGCTGACAGGGCAGCAACTCGCGTGCCCTGACAAGTGGCTCCGCGTGCCACCTGTGGCACGTGTGCCATAGGTTCGCCATCACTGAGATAGACCATCCTAGAGACAATGCATCTATTAATCACCAAAATAACACTGATTTGATGGTAACAATCACTAAAATAATTAGAAATATATAATTAGAAACATACAGGTTATTAGAGCAATCAAAACTACATTCCTTTCTTCATAAAGAACAAGCTTTAAAAAAAGAGGAAAATTGCATGTATGATTAGGAAATAAAAATTACCACATTTTCTAGTTGCATCACTGTTTCTTCATGAAGCAAAAGGTCACAGACCATTTGGTATAAAGATCTCTGCTTTTCTTCTGATAAATTCATAAACGGTTGGAACTGGCTCTTTAATTGGAGAACATCTGAAAATGTATTATACTTGCATATTTAATCATTAAGTAGAATCAAGTTAGAGAAGCTAATCCTAACAATTCTGAATGTAACATACATTTTCATTTAAAAGATAGTGTGTGTTTGTGTGTGTGTCTGTTTGTGTGAGTATGCATGTTGGAAGTGTAACACATCATACTCATTTGCCTTTTTATAGGGATTTTTTTAACAAAACTGATCATTTTGATCCTGACTCAAATTTCAAAAATACATCCTATGATTTCATCAAAGGAAATTTGTGTATACATAGTATTAACAGAGAAAATCAGAATTCAAATGAAATACATTTCTATAGTAGTTTGAGTATTGCCATGTGCAAAGAAATAAAATGGCTTGTTTGACCAGCATATCCCATGAACCCAATCAATCTTGGTTTAGTTAGTAAACCATTGTTAACAGCTATAATTTACCTTACCCTACATTTTCATTACATCTCCCTCACCCTCCTGAGGCATGCCTGCATTTCCTAGCCTTGGATTCCATCCACTCAATTATTACAACAGGGAGTACTCGGATTGTGCTTGAATGAGAGTTGTTGAGATGTCATATGACATCTCACTTAATGGTGACTTCACTCAACAAAGTTCGTAATCCCAATTATAAGACCAGTACTACTTGCCCGTCTTGAAGCAGTTAATTAAAAAACTGCACATTCATGCAGTTGTAAACATTATTATTTGGAATAGTCTGCAGTGTGGTCTATATGAAAAGAAGTTATCTTGAGAAAGTATGCAAAGTATAATACTCTAGAATAGAAGTTCCCAACTGGGGATACGAGGCGATATTCCAATTTATATATATATATTGTTTTCGTAGATTTTCACGGGTATAGGTATGCAGGTCTTGGCGTATTCGGGTCTTTTCCCATGTAAGATTGACAGTATCTTGGCCATGTTTCAATGAAGTCACACTCGTCATTTTCAGGCTGGTGCCTTTGGCTTCGTGCTTGTGTGATCAAAGCGTGATCAGAGCTGCCGTTTTTCTATAAATATGTGGATGTGTGTGGAATGTTGGCTTTGTTGCTTTAAATGGATTGGTTGGCTGTGTTGTCACATCTTGATTGGTTGATATGAGGCAAAAGGGGTAAAGCCCCAGGTTCTATGGCTTATTAGCTTTATATCAATCAGGAGTAGTTAATATGTACTTTGATTAAGTCTGATTTCTTGCTTTACCATAGCATTGCAAATATTACGGGAACATTGCAGCAACATACTGTAAAGGAGGGGCACAGAAAGCTAAGAGTGGGTGTAAGATAGAACAAAGATGAATCTGCAAAAATAGCTTATAACATATAGAAACTTCTCTTTTTGTACGTTTCCAAAGCACTTTGCTTTTTGTATTTTTCCAAAATGTACTTCTCTATTCCTGAAACTTACCCATGTATAACAAGTTTGCTTGAAGACAAGTATAAAAACCAATGCCCTGGGCGGAGCCCGGGCAGTTCAGACTTTGGTGTGCGAACACGACTGAACTCGATGCATCAATAAATCTGTATCTCTTTTACCTTCGTGGTCTCACATCCTGTTTTTATCGCGCATTGTGGTGAAAGCCTCAATCTGCTGCAACAGATGGAATTGATGTTTGGTGAGGGTGATTGGTAATGGTGTCCTGTGTTGTTTTGGGTCCTGTGTCGTTTTTTGTGGCTGGGACTTGTTTATTGACTAGGGCTAGTTTCCAGATGTCTGGTAGGAGGGAGGTATCATCACATTTATTCATGTTGTGGGGGTGTTTCTCTATTTTGATAGCTTCCATAATTATTCTCTTATTGAAGTGTTCACTTTTGGAGAGTAATTTGGTTCTTTCAAAATCAATTTCATGTCTTGTTGCTTTAAGGTGCTGGAAAAGGGAGGAAGTTTTTTCTTCTTTTCTGACTGCGTTCTTGTGTTCTGCAATGCGTGCATTTATTCTCCTATTAGTTTGCCCAATGTATGTGGCTGGGAAGATTTTGCATGGTATTTCATAGACTCCTTGGTTTTATAGCTGGATCTTGTCTTTGGGGTTTCTTAAGATGTTGGCTATTTTTTGGTCAGTGCCGAAGGCTGTCTTGATATTGTGTTTGTGGAGAATTTTGCTGATTTTATCTGTGGTGCCTTTGATGTAAGGGAGGAGGGCGATCCCATTGTCTTGTTCTGTGTCTCGGTTCTTGGGGGAATGTCTCTTTTTGGATTAGGTTAGTAATTGTGTTTCTTTGGAATCTGTTGGAAATTAATACGTTTGTGAGGGTGTGTAATTCAGTTTTCAGGTGGTCTTTGTTGGCTAGGCGTTTAGTTCTGGAGATGAGGCCCTTGGCTATGGAGTTGATCTGTGCAGGGTGGTGATGGGATTGTCTGTTTAAGTAGCAGTTGGTGTGTGTTTTTTTCTGGTAGATGGTGTGTCCTAGGGAGCCATTGGGTATTTGTAGATTAGGATGTCCAGAAAGGAAAGTTGGTTGTTAGCTTTTATTTCCATAGTAAATTGTATTTTGGGGTGTAGGCTGTTGAGATGTGTGAGGAAGTTGTCCAGTTTTTCTTTCCCGTGTGGCCAAATTACGAAAGTGTCATCTGCATATCTAAGCCAGAGTTTGGGTTTGTGTTCAGATTTATCTAAGGCGTTGGTTTCAAAGTATTCCATGTATAGGTTTGCGATGACGGGTGAGAGGGGTGATCCCATAGGTGCTCCTTCTATCTGTTTGTATCTTTGTCCATTGTAGATGAAGTATGTGTTGGTTAGGCAGTAGTTGGTCAGATCTAGGATGTGCTTGTGGGGGATGTATTTGTTTTGGATAGCTGTCAAGGCTTCTTTAATAGGCACTTGGGTGAAGAGGGATATGACATTGAAGCTCACAAGTAGGTCACTTGTTTGTAGGTTTTGTTTCTTTATTGTTTCTATGAAGTGGATTGAGTTTTGAACGGGTGAGGTGATGGATTCTGTGTAGGGCTGAAGTTGTTTGGCAAGAAATTTGGCAAGATTCTGTAGAGATGAGCCTATGGAGCTGATTATGGGTCTGAGTGGTGTTCCTTCTTTGTGTATCTTGGGGAGGCCATAGAGCTTGGGGCATCTGGATGATTTTTCTCTGGGGATGATTCTTTGCTGGATCTCTTCACTGATGGGAAAGGCTTTTATTTTGGATTTGGTGGTTTTTTCCTGGTAGGTGGTGGGGTCTGTGTTTAGAGGTTCGTAAGCAGGGTCTTAGAGTAGGTTGGATACTTTGGCTTGGTAGTCAGATGTGTTCATCACCACAGTGGCTTTACCTTTGTCTACTGGGAGAATAATTATGTTGTTGTCTTTCATCAAGTTGGTGAGTGCTTTTTGTTCTTCTTTATGTAAGTTGCTTCTGGGTGGATTGCTGGAGGAGAGGACATTGGTGACTTCAAGCCTGATTTTATTGGCTTCATCTGGTTTGATATTGGTTAGGGTAGCTTCAACTCTGCATATGATGTTTTCAGTGGGGATTCGTTTGAGAGCAACTGCAAAGTTGAATCCTTTGGAAAGGACATTGGTTTCTATTATGGTGAGGGTCCTGTTGGATATGTTATGTACTGTTTGTTTCATGAATTGCTGTGGAGGGGGATTGGGCATATATATATGTTTTTGTAGATTTTCATGGGTTACAGGTATGCAGGTCTTGGTGTATTCGGGTCTTTTCCCACATAAGATTGACAGTATCTTGGCGACGTTTCGATGAGGTCCCACTCGCCATCTTCAGGCTGGTGCCTTCAACTTCGTGCTTGTGTGAGCAAAGCGTGATCGGAGCTGCCACCTTTCTATAAATATTGGTGGGTGGGTGTGGAATGATGGCTTTGTTGCTGTAAGCGGGTTGGTTGGCTGTGTTGTTACATCTTGATTAGTTGATGGATTTGATGTATGCAGATTAGTCACTGTTTCGTAACATCCTGTGTGGCTGAGGTACCCATTAGTCTTTTGTGTTGTAACGACCTGGGTAATAGGCTGTGAGATGACATCCTGAGCTCTAGTGTAGTGATATCTTGAGTCCTGTGCTGCAACATCCTGGGAGGTTGGCTGCGTTGTAACATCCTGAGATTTTGTGTTGAGACATTACATCACAGAATTTAGGAAATTACAACGCAATCTCTTACAATGACTGGTAGGTGGGAGGTATCGTCATGTTTATTCATGTTGTGGGGATGTTTCTCTATTTCGATGGCTTCCATAATTATTCTCTTGTTGAAGTGTTCAGTTTAGGAGATTAATTTGGTTCTTTCAAAATCAATTTCATTTGTTGCTTTAAGGTGCTGGAAGAGGGAGGAAATTTTTTCCTCTTTTCTGACTGCGTTCTTGTGTTCTGCGATGCGTGCATTTATTCTCCTATTAGTTTGTCCAATGTATGTGGCTGGGCAGATTTTGCATGGTATTTCATAGACTCCTTAGTTTTCTATCTTGCCTTTGAGGTTTCTTAAAGTGTTGGCTATTTTTTGGTCAGTGCCAAAGGTTGTCTTGATATTGTGTTTGTGGAGAATTTTGCTGATTTTATATGTGGTGCCTTTGATGTAAGGGAGGAGGAGGATGCCGTTGTCCTGTTTTGTGTCTCGGTTATTGGGAGGTGTCTCCTTGTGGATTAGATTTGTAATTGTGTTTCTTTGGAATCCGTTGGAAATTAATACGTTTGTGAGAGTGTGTAATTCAGTTTTCAGGTGGTCTTTGTTGGCTAGGCGTTTGGTTCTAGAGATGAGGATCTTGGCTACGGAGTTGATCTGTGCAGGATGGTTATGGGATTAAGTAGCGGTTGGTATGTGTTTTTTCTGGTAGATCTCCTATCAATGGTCTCATAGGGAGCCATTGGTTTTTTTATAGATTAGGACGTCCAGAAAGGGAAGTTGTTTGTTTGTTTCTATTTCCATAGTAAATTGTATTTTGGGGTGTAGGCTGTTGAGATGTATGAGGAAGTTGTCCAGTTTTTCCTTCCCGTGTGGCCAAATTATGAAAGAAATGTCATCTACATATCTAAGCCAGAGTTTGAGTTTGTGTTCAGATTTATCTAAGGTGTTGGTTTCAAAATGTTCCATGTATAGGTTCCTTAGATAAATCTGAATACAAACCCACAAACACAAACCCACAAACACAAACCAAATCCTTCCCTCCCACTACTGTTACATATAAAATTAACTATCTTTGGTTCTGGAGGGCAGAGAACAAGGTTCATTCATAAGTAATATATATATATATGGTTCTAATATATTATAATCAATATATATAATCAATATATTAGCATTGCATTCATTTTTATAGTCTATATCTATAGTTAATTCCACATGTAATTTGTTTTAAAATTAAATTTTAAAATGAGAATAAAACATTATGCCACTGATCAGCCTGGGGTAAGTATGGAAAGCAGCAACTGAAAGTTAGATTATTGGTATTTTTACTACCTATCAGTTCAAACACTTAAAGAGATGTACATGCATAGTAAGAGAGATAATAAAGATAGCATGGGAAGACAGGAGAGGAAACTCAGAATGTTGTTTAAATAATACAAAATTTCCATCACTTGTAAATATTGTACCTCTTTACAGTTTACAACTGATGATACAGTACATTTTGGGAGGAATTAACCCCAACTATTTATGATTGAATAATAATAAAGACAAGGACACATGGATTCAATTTTAGAACCATGTTTCTGGGATCCTCGAAACCACACATTGAGCTGAAAATAATTTTGGTTTAAGTTAATATAATGAACAGGAAATGTGAACAATTTTCTAGTCCTACCTTTGCTTAGAATGTTAAGTGAAGCATCACTTGGAATAGGGCTGTCAGGTCCAGACAATTTCTCATTATCCACAACATCAAAAAGATGAGGGCAGCAAGCATCTTTGAAGGCCGAAGAATGATAAGATGGCCCTTCTATAGCCCCCCTTTCAAAACCACCTTGTTGGTCATGAAGGAGACACAATTCTACAAAAGGAACAGTTTGGTTGTCTTATTTTCAGGTAACTTTTGATTTACAGCTCCCACTCCATCCCATAATATGAATAACAGCAAATAAATTTTAGTATTCTGATTAGCATTAAACCATTTTGGATTGAGATCTTGCCCATTCATAAAACGTTTATGCAGATGGACGTAACAAATCACAAATCACCTATTTAATAAGAATAAGGATGTTGTTTGTGATTACCACCAGTCTGTTTTCACTGGTAGATAAAAGTCTAGAGCCGTGATGGTGAACCTATGGCATGCGTGCCACAGGTGGCATGCGGAGCTATTTGCCAGGGCACGCAAAGCCAGCTGGCTTCAGCCTTCTTTTGAGGTTTTCTCATAGGGCTGGTTTTAGCCCTCCGGAGCATTCAGGAGGGCTAAAACCGGCCATACGAACAAACTGGAAGTCCATTCCCAAACTTCCGGTTTGGCACACAGAGCCATTTTTTTTGTGCTCCTGAGGCTTCAGGGAAGCTCCTGAAGCATCCGGAGGGCCTCGGAGGGCGGGGGAGGCTGTTTTCGCCCTCCCCATGCTCCTATAAAGCGAGGGGGGAAAAAGCAGGCCAAAAATGGTGGGGAGCGCTGGTCATGCGTGCATGCACGCTGGGGTCATGTGCATAGTATTATGGGTGTAGCACACCTACGCACAGTCTCCCTGGACTCCCCCCGCTTTTGGCACGTGAGCCAAAAAAGGTTCGCCAACACTGGTCTAGAGTTTACAATAAGGAAAAGTCCACCATACGTTTGGGAAATTAGTTCCATAACATTAAATAGGCTAGACTTTTATTTATTTATATACATAAATTCTATTGTATAGCTGGCGATCTCTCAACAGTGTCTTTAGGTGGCCTACAAATAATTTCTATTATAAAATTAATTTACTAATTTAAAATATTAATGTTCATATTTTTTTCACTGTTTCACAATGAAATAGAAAATTTTCTGTCCTTCGTTTTACCATGTTCTCAAGACTAATTCAAAGCTTGAATTAAATGCAAACAGCTAGTTTAGAACGGATGAGAGAAGTATTCAGTAAATAAATGTTAAGGTCATCAGTATATCATTGAAAATTCATGATTAGAATATAAACATAAGTACTCAATGAATACATGTATATGTGCAGGTACCCTCCTCCTGAATACTGCATCAGTGAATGAAATGTACCGGTAAAGTAGCTTTAAGAGGAAGCAACACAATTCAATTGAATTTGTAACTTTCATCTCTGTAAAAGCATCCCCATTCAAAATCTTCCTTTCCAGAAACATTAATGTAGATTTTTTTAAAAAACTAGCATGACTTATCACAATTGTGATGATGTCACAAATATTTTAATGCCTAAGAATAAATAATCTCCTTTCCTTACCTCTCTCTTTAACCTATTCATATTATTGTACCTCTGTAGCATTAACTGGCAACAACACACTATGTTTTGAGTTTTTAAGTCAAAAGGCTATATGGACTCTGATTTACAGAAATATTTTAAGCATTCAAAGGACAATATAGCCCATGTGACAGATAAACAAGAGAGAACACTGATATTCCAAAGAAGCAATAAAATGTAAGCCATGGTATGTACATATTTGAAAAATATATGAATGCCAAATGTAAAAAGACAATCCAGGAGAGCATGAGAGTTTTACTATGATTGTTGAGAAAATATTTTACTACTCAAACTGTAAAAAGAAATTCAAAATGTAAATAGTAATGATATAGCTATATGCCAAGAATATTATTCTAGCATGCTACTACAGCTATTTATCAAGATTTAGAGACAGCATTTATCCTGGTATCAGATTAGGGTCTTCTATAGCATCGAATTAGAAAATCAACAACTGAATAAGGAAAATAAACTTATTACAGTGTAACTGGTAACTCATTACAACTTATATAATTAAACAAAGAATAGGACAAAACACTCTAACATGATTTTTTAGGTGGGTTTTTCTTTTTTTTTAAAAACGATCTTCAAAATTATCTGTTAGATAAATGGAATATTAAGAAAGTTGCAAAAGAAAACAAGCTATTTAGATAGGTTTGACCTTAATTTGGAGATAATTGTGATAAGCATGAGAGGAATGCTGAAAAATAAGTATTGGACATACAAACAAAATGTTTCATTACTTAAAAGAAATGCACAAATAGAGATAGGGTACCAATAAAGGAGAATATTTGTAGCTCCAGGTTGAAACAAGGGGTCCTTGGTGCTCTGAGCTTGCTTGTTTTCTTGCAAATGTTTCAATACCCTAAGTAAGTACCCTGTTTTCCCCAAAATAAGACCTCCCCAGATAATAAGCCCAATTGGGCTTTTGAGCGCATGCACTAAAGCAAGCCCTCCCCAAAAATCTTGCAACACAGCAGCAGCCATGAGATGACCATGCTCACTGCCTCCTACACCTCAAAAATAATAAGACTTCCCCAAAAATAAGGCCAAGTGCTGAGAGGTGGAGGAAGCGGGGGATCAGGGGTTTTTTAGTAAAATGTTTTTAAAAATTTTTAAGGGGTTCCAGGGAGGGGGAGAGGGTTACTCAACCTGGGGGTATGGATATAGCCAGGTCAACAGGTGGGATCAGGATGGAGGGGAGCGGAGTGGGGGAGGTGAAAGGTTACAGCATTCCTATGGGGGGGAATCCGATAATGACGGTCGTAGGGAGGGGCGGGCGCAAGGACACCAGAGGAACACATAGTCGGTTGGGAGACCGGGGCTGTTGGACACACCCGGTCGCTTGTACCAACCCCCGCAGTCTAGGTGGACAGGATCGGCAGAGCCTGGGCCTTAGGCTGATGTTATGTAATGCGAGGTCCGTGGTTAATAAGGCCCCCCTCATCAGGGACTTGATCTCAGAGGGGGAGCCGGACCTCGCAGGAATAACGGAAACCTGGTTGGGCCCGGAGGGGGGGTTGCCCCTCGGTGAAATGTGCCCTCCAGGTTACCGGGTGTTCCATCAGCCACGGGCCCAGGGTAGGGGCGGTGGGGTAGCGATAATCATCCGGGAAGATTTGACTCCGAGAGAATTCACTGTGTCGCAGACATCCGGTTGTGAGTCTCTGGGCATGAAATGGGGCCCAGGGAGACAGTTGGGTCTGTTGATAGTATACCTGGCTCCCCGCCATACATCAACGGCCCTGCCCGGACTCCTCGAGCTGATCGCGGAGATGGCGGTTGAGACCCCCAAGCTACTAGTGATGGGGGACTTCAACCTGCCGTCGACAGGAGAGGCATCCGAGGTAGCCCGGGAATTCATGGCTTCCATGACAGCCATGGATCTGACTCAAGTAGTTCGGGACCCCACACACGAAAGAGGCCACATACTGGATCTTGTGTTTGTCTCCGACCAGTGGACGAGTGATCTGGGTATAGGGAATTTAGTCATCACACCCCTGTCATGGTCAGATCACTCACTTCTCCAACTGGACTTCCCTGGCGCTACTCCCCGCCGCGGGGAGGCGGAACTAGATTGTCCCAGATGGTTCCGCCCCAGGCGTCTGATGGAACCAGATAGGTTCCAGGCGGAGCTTGGGCCACCTCCTGCAGACCTGTCCCGCTCCCGGGCAGAGGACCTGGTGGCCGCGTGGAATAGTGCGGCCGCCGGAGCCTTGGACCGGGTTGCGCCTTTGCGGCCTCTTCGATGGCAACGATCGACCCGGGCCCCCTGGTTTAATGGGGAGCTAAGGGCGATGAAACGCCATAGGAGACGCCTAGAGAGCAAGTGGAGATCCTCCCGCTCCGAATCCGATCGAACACAGGTAAGAGCCTACTTAAGGACCTACCTTGTGGCAATAAGGGTGACCAAGCGTCAGTATTGTGCCACCCTCATAGCGTCCGCAGAGAACCGCCCTGCCGCCCTGTTTCGGGTGATCCGCTCCATGCTGTCGCAGGGACAGTGGGATCCCCCATTGCAGGGCAGGGCAGAGGAGTTTGGGGAATACCTGCAGGATAAAGTTGATCGGATCCGGAGGGAGTGGACCCACCCCAGTGTTCCAGAGGGGGCGTCCGAGGCTAGTCTTGAGATTCCACGCTGGGAGGAGTTTGACCCTGTTGTCACCGAAGATTTGGACAGGTTGCGCGGGCGACTGCGAGCCACCACATGTTTATTGGACCCGTGTCCCTCCTGGTTGGTACTGGCTTCCTGGGAGGGTATACGAGGCTGGCTACTGGGGCTGGTGAACGCTTCGTTGGGTGAGGGTCTTTTACCAACCGCCTTGAAAGAGGCGGTGGTGAGACCCCTGCTCAAGAAGCCTTCCCTGGACCCAGAGGAGCTAGCAAATTATCGTCCTGTCTCCAACCTTCCTTTTCTAGCGAAGGTTGTTGAGAGTGTGGTGGCTCAACAGTTCCCGCGCCACCTGGAGGAAGATGATTATCTAGACCCGCGCCAGTCCGGCTTCCGGCCCGGTCACAGTACTGAGACAGCCTTGGTCGCGTTGGTGGATGATCTCTAGAGGGCAAAGGATGGGGGCTGTTCCTCCATCCTTGTCCTATTAGATCTCTCGGCGGCTTTCGATACCATCGACCATGGTATCCTATTGCGCCGTCTGGAGGGGTTGGGGATCAGAGGCACCGTATTGCGGTGGTTCCGCTCCTACCTCTCTGGCCGGACGCAATGTGTGTTGGCAGGGGAGCAGAGGTCGACCCCGAGGCCCCTTACTTGTGGGGTCCCTCAGGGGTCGATCCTCTCACCTCTCCTGTTCAACACATATATGAAACCGCTGGGCGAGATCATCCGTGGTTTTGGGGTGGGATACCACCTGTACGCTGATGATACCCAGCTGTACATTTCCACCCCAAACCACCCCAACGAGGCCGTCGAAGGGATGTCCCGTTGTCTGGAAGCCGTGTGGGTCTGGATGGGTGACAACAGGCTCAGGCTCAACCACTCCAAGACAGAGTGGCTGTGGCTCCCGGCTCCCCGATACAACCAGCACATTCCATCGCTGGCCATCGGGGATGAACAATTAGCCCCGGTGGAACGGGCACGCAATTTGGGCGTCCTCCTTGATGCCCGGCTGACTATAGAAGATCATGTGGAAGCCGTGGCGAGGGGGACGTTCCACCAGGTTCGCCTGGTGCGCCAATTGCGTCCCCTTTTGGACCAGGGGGCCCTGCGCACAGTCACTCACGCGCTGGTGACGTCTCGTCTGGACTACTGTAATGCTCTCTACATGGGGCTCCCCTTGAGGTGCACCCGGAGACTGCAGTTGGTCCAGAATGCAGCCGCGCGGGTAATCATGGGGAGATCGAGGTTCTCCCATATAACACCTCTCCTGCGCGAGCTGCACTGGCTTCCTGTGGCCTACTGGGTGCGCTTCAAGGTGTTAGTCACCATCTTTAAAGCGCTCCATGGCATAGGGCCTAGTTATCTGCGGGATCGTGTCCTGCCCCATACATCCCTGCGGCCCATTCGCTCACACAGAGAGGGCCTTCTCCGGGTGCCGTCCTCTAGAGACTGTCAGAGGGCGGTGCCCAGGAGTAGGTCCTTCTCTGTGGCGGGTCCCACCCTTTGGAACGACCTCGCCCCAGACATCAGGACAACAACCGATCTCCGCTCCTTCCGCAGTAAACTGAAGACCCACCTGTTTCGGCTAGCCGGCCTGGCATAATCTCGACAACTGTTCCACCCCTTGGTTAATTTTAATTGTCAATGTTAGCTTTTAAACTTTTATTCTTATTGGGGTTTTAACTTTTCTGATTATTGTATTTATTTATTTTTACCTCCTTCTTTGTAGTCCGTAGACCGTTGCTTGTGTACGTCACCCCGAGTCCCTGTGGGGAGAGGGGGCGACTAATAAGTCTGATAAAATAAATAAATAAATAAATATTTTGGGGGTGAAAAGAAAATAAGACCCTGTCTTATTTTGGGGGAAACACGATAGTAGTTAGGGTAATGAAAGGTTTGCAAGAAAACAAGCAAGCTCAGAGAGCAACAGAGATATGGTAACTGGATTTTTGCTGATAAGGAATGAAAGATGAGACCTTTGGATTTTATTTTTACTTAAGAGATGAGATATGAAGTGAAGAAAGTATATGTTGTACTCTAAGAATTTAAAGGTTTCCCCTGTTATATCTCACTCAAGGGGAAGTGTTCATATCAGATTCTCAGCCAAGGGAAAGCTGAATTGTCTGAGAAATGCTTCCATCATCATGTGGCCAATACTAAAATATGGAATACAGTAACCTTTTCCACCGAAGCAATACACATTTATCTACTCATATTTGCATCCTTTTGAACTGCTTGGTTGGCAAGAGCTGGAGTGAGTAAAATGGAAGCTCACCCTGGCACTTGGGTCTTGAACCCAGGCTGTTAACTGATAAGGCAGCTTATTAACCTGCTGAGTCATTGCACCACCAATGGCTGTAACTGTTGTACCTAGGTACAACATCTTCATCAATGATTTAGATGAGGGAATAAATGGGGAACTCATCAAATTTGCAGATGACACTAAGCTGGCAGGAATAGCCAACCCTCCAGAAGACAGGCTTAAGATACAGAAGGATCTTGACAAACTTGAACATTAGGCACTATCTAATAAAATGAAATTCAATGGTGAAAAGAGTAAGGTTCTACATTTAGGCAACAAAAATGAAATGCAGAGATACAGTATAGGTGATACCTTGCTCAATCGTAGTAACTGTGAGAGGGATTTTGGAATCCTAATGGACAATCATTTAAATATGAGCCAGCAGTGTGCAGCAGCTGCCCAAAAAGCCAATACAGTCCTAGGCTGCATCAACAGAGGGATAGAATCAAGATCACGTGAAGTGTTAATACCACTTTATAATGCCTTGGTAAAGCCACACTTGGAATACTGCATTCAGTTTTGGTCACCACAAAGAATGTAGAAAAGATGTGGAGACTCTAGAAAGAGTGCAGAGAAGAGCAACAAAGATGATTAGGGGACTGGAGACTAAAACATATGAAGAACGGTTGCAGGAACTGGGTATGTTTAGCTTAAGAGAAAGAAGGACTAGGGGAGACATGATAGCTGTGTTCCAATATCTCAGGGGTTGCCACAAAGAAGAGGGAGTCAAACTATTCTCCAAGGCACCTGAGGGTAGAACAAGAAGCAATGGGTGGAAACTAATCAAGGAGAGAAGCAACTTAGAACTGAGGAGAAACTTCCTGACAGAACAATTAATCAGTGGAACAGCTTGCCTCCAGAAGTTGTGAATGCCCCAACACTGGAAGTCTTTAAGAAGATGTTGGATAGCCATTTGTCTGGAACGGTATAGGGCAGTGATGGCAAACCTTTTTTGGCTCACGTGCCACAAGTGGGGGGAGTGCAGGGGGGTCGAGTGCAGGCGTGCCGCACCCATAATGCAATGCGCGACCACCCCAGTGCGCATGCGCACAAAACGCGCGACCACCCCCATTTTTACATGTTTTTTTTGCCCTCCCCAGGCTCCAGGGGCTTTATAGGAGTCTGGGGAGGGCAAAAAGAGCCTCCCCCGACCCCCCGGAGGCCCTCCGGAGGCTTCAGGGACTGTCCAGAGGCTTTCCTGAAGCCTTCGGAGCGCTTAAAACCACCCTCCGAGCAAACCGGAAGTGACGTCCGGGTTGCTCGGAGGGTCGTTTTAAGCGCTCCGAAGGCATCAGGGCAGCCTCGGACGGTCCCTGAAGCCTTCGGAATGCTTAAAACGACCCTCCGAGCAACCCGGAAGTCACTTCCGGTTTGCTCAGAGGGTGGTTTTAAGCGCTCCGAAGGCTTCAGGGACGGTCCCTGAAGCCTCCGGGGAGCGGGGGGCTCTTTTCGCCCTCCCCAGGCTCCTATAAAGCCTCTGGAGCCTGGGGAAGGCAAAAAATAGCTTTTAAAAAGGTGAACTCGCGTGCCCTGACAAATGGCTCCGCGTGCCACTTGTGGCACGCGTGCCATAGGTTCTCCATCATGGGTATAGGGTTTCCTGCCTAGGCAGGGGGTTGGACTAGAAGACCTCCAAGGTCCCTTCCAACTCTGCTATTGTATTGCATTGTAAGATGTAATACATTGCAAAAGTTATTGTAATGAAAGGAGAACCTATTTTTTTACACTTTTTTCTTTTTTATTCTTATATTTGTATAGTTTGTGTTAGTTTTTATTCCAGTTGTATAAAAATTATTTGAAAAAAAAAGGCTGCCTCCTAACTTCACCAAATCTCAATAGAACTCTTAGCACATTGTAAGCCTGCTATTTTAGGCCCAATTATTTGGATGTTCACTGGAGAAATGGGTAAGAATGTTTACTCTCCCTAGATGAGAAAATCCACTACAGAGTAGAACAGAGTGATCATTTCATGCACTGGAAAGCATAGCAAACATTTTCAAGATATTTGCTGTATGTCCTAAAAAATAAAAAGCAACCACATTCCATTGGAAATAACAGTGTTCTTGATTCTACATGGAAGCTCCAGACTAGCTTAGGCAGGATCCTACCAGTTTAACAACCGGTTTGGTGGGAGGATCCTACCAGTTTAACAACCGGTTTGATCGCACCCCCGAACTTGTCTGAACTGGTAGAATCCCACCCGAGTTTAGAAGATGCAAAACAGGCTACGAGAATCACAGAGATTTATTATACAAGCAAAAGAATGGCCAAGGGTTTTGTGAACAAATGCTGATGGTCCAGAAATATTATTCATAAACTCCTCCTTAATTTGAAGTGTCTGTCTTACTCTGCCTAAGTTAGGATTAGTCCTGCAAAGCAGAGATGTTGATATATAAGGTTTCAAAGATAAGATGCCCCAATATTAAAATCCAGCAAACAGAAATTAGAAAAGAAATAGCAGCACTGTAAAGAAGGGAAAAAATAATGTGCAACCATCCTTACCTTCAAATATGGTGTGGGCAGAGTTTTGGGCAGTTTAATATGTATGCCTTCACTTAATTTTTTTTAACAACATTGCCTGTTCTCAGTAATATCATGTGATATACATATTTTAAACTTTTTATGTGCTGAGATAAGAGTATATGCTAAAAAAGGATGCAGTGAACTAGCAATCTAGATTTTCAGGACATGTCTTGTATGTTTAGCATGTGTAGATTTCCCTGACATTGTATGCTATACGATAAATAAATAGACGGACAGACACAGATAAACAAACAATCAAACAAAAGCATATACTGTTGTCAAAATCCTTATGTTCCATTGTTAGGGGAAGTTGATCACATAAGTAGGCCTTCTCTTTTTCTGCCTATAGTAGAATCTATAATTTGCAACCAAATAAAATGCTTGAATGCCTTGGTTTAACCCAGGGGTGGGTTCCTGCCAGTTCTAACCTCTTCTATAGATGAGGTTCCCCAAATCTACAGTGCCGTTTAGAACCGGTTCCAGCTCCCTCCCTCCACCCGCCCGCACATCATCAAGATGAAGAGTGAGAGGAGGAATTCTGGAAGTTGAAGTCCACAAGTCTTAAAGCTGTCAAATTTGAACACCCCTGGGTTTTTTTCTAAAGGGTTAGGGGTATGAGGGTCTTGTAACTTGACAGCTTTAAGACTTGCATGCTTCAAATGCCAGAGTTCCTGAGTCAACATTTTGGTTGTTAAGCAAGAGCGTTGTTAAGTGAGTTTCACCACATTTTACAAGTTGGCCACACCCATCCACTCACATGGCTGGCAAGCCACTCCCACAAAGCAGTCCACACCTACAGAAGAGGTTCTAAAAAAATTTGAAACCCACCACTGGTTTAACCTCACCTACATCTTCTTGTGTATTATACTCAGTTTCTGACTGTAATACTGATTCAAAACATCTGTTAGCCTTCCCTTTAAATGATCACCAATTATGTACTGATATATGGTATGCATAAAACTGAATTTAAAATGCAATGTTGGGACAAGAGAACCTCTGCTGATGATCTAGGTTTAATAAAAAGCATACTCATCAGCATGAGAATGCACTTTTATGCTGCCCTGAGGAAAAGAAAGGTGTTCATATTACTTACCAAATTGGCCGTCACGTTTTATATACAATTCTATTACACCATAAGCAATTGTGGTTGGAGCAGGGATTTCCAATACCACATTAGAGTTCTTGATCATATTCCCATTTTCCTTCACTGATACCTAGAGTGAGATTTAATTGTTGATTAATTCGTGCAAATTAATTCCCAAATGCATTAATTTACACATGAAAGGATGACAAGAAGTCATTTTGTAGAATTTAAAAATGATTTTTTCAATTAGTTTTAAGTGAGTTAAAGCCAAAAAACGAAACAGAAAATGCCCAGAGCTGATAAATTTAAGCTATCATCTCTCAACCTAAATCCTTAATAGGATAGCTGTAAGGATAAAATAGGTGGCCAGAAAAAGGGGGGGGGGGGGAGACACGACAACAAGAAATGTGTGGAGAGAGATATGGCACCAAGAGTTTACCTGTTAAATAAAATTAAACATACATGAATGAGAATATATATATATATCTTGATATTGGAGTCCTTGGTGTTCTCTGAGAAGATGTTTCATTACTCATCTAGGTACTGATAATGTTAAAGTTGATTAGTAAACATCAGCAAGCAAACCACTAAAGTCAGAGAGCACCAAGCTCTACATAACTAAATATTTTAGAAGTTGTTTTAAAATTAGACAGCTCTCAAATGTGTTTTCTTAAGTTTTCCTTTGAGAACTAGGTAGGTTTTTAATTCACAAAAGACAGGTCCACTACAAGGAATTCTCCTCAATACAAATGGATCACTACAAATACATTTGTGGTTATTTTCAGCTGGGATGAGTATTTCTATAATTAACTTCTTGTGAACTTTTGTACTGCTGACAGAATTGGAGCAAAGGATTCAATTATCTTTAGTTCCATCCAGCACTTTGTAACTTTCATTTAAGTTCAAAACCATAGTGAGGATGTGTTAAGGGCATCACACTTTCATCTGAATATTCTCACCTTATAAAAATCATACAAATTTTTATTCATTCTAACAGTTAATAGCAAATAGGTTTAGTAGCAAACAATCTTCAAACTGCATAGAACATTCATTTTTGAATAGAAACATTAATATTTCAACTTAATGCAAACAAGTTTATTTGCGCCTGGGACAAATAAATGCATGTTTTCTTTTCTTTTAAAAAAACGGTTTCAAAAGACACAGGGATATGGTCAGCAATGTAATACAAGGCTGGAGTGGACAGGGATGAAATTTCAACCTTTTCAGAAAGGGAATTTAAAGGGCACAAAGGCTATATACATTTTGCAGGGGGGCGATATGGAAAAATGTGATAGAATGCTGTAATAATCCATCACTATTCCTCCTTATGCATTAATACCTTTATAATTTTTGTACTTATTCCCACCATTCCAGCAAGTTTTTCCTCTTTTTGAATATGTTCAGATATTAAACATTTCTGAGTCGTCAATATTTTTTCTATAAGGATACAAAGGACATCATTCTTTCTTTCAAGCATTTGTTCCAACAACGAAGTCTGTAGATTTATTGACCTAAAAAAGAAAAAAAATACATTAAAATTTCTATGGAAAAAAAGCTTCTTCTTAATAGCTGGACTTAATATTGTTTTCCTATAACAAGTTGATAAACAATTCTCTCTTTAGTAGCAAAGAGCTAGTATACTAATCAGAAATATATAAAAAAAATGTGTTGTATCACTACATTTGGATGCATGCAGCCTATGCAAAATATATACAGTCAGTGATAGTACTGAATTTATGACAATTGCAAACTAACACCAGATTTTTCAGTGCTCTATCAGCCATTTCCCAAATGCTCCATATTCAAGTCTCCCATCTCTTTCAAAACAGATATAAGAGTATATTTTACCTATCATTGCATTTATATTCATTCTTGAAAAGTCAAAATGGCATATACAGTATGAGAGCACTCTAATTATCCTACAACATAACCATATGAGTTAGCTTGGATTGAAACTGAATGACTGGAGCAAAATAAGATTAGCAATTGAGTATAATTATGAACATGACCCTACCCAACTACCTTAGCTATAATACAAACTAAATCTGGTCATCAATAGCATTTCTAAACTCTCCAGTATTGATATTAATTCCATAAACCATGATTTTCATCATCACCATTTTTTACTGCTATCTTATTTATTCAATTCCAAGTATCTGTAAATATTTCCTCTTTTTAAATCTCACAAGGATGCCATTTTTAAAGATGAAGATCTCCCTTTAAAACTCTGTACAGTAAAACTATTTATATATACCATAAATAAATATGTACCTTCCCTTCACATCTTTCATAAGCTTGCGCAAGTCAATTTCTTGCTTTTTAAGATTTCCAAAAGAGGACAGACTTTCCACAACATCGCTTGCTCCAGTTCCTAAATTAATTCTGCCTAATGACGTATCAATGCTTCCTCTGATGCAGTCTTCAAACTTCCCTTCATACTTCACAAAGTCAGACTCTACAATAACTGGGGGGAAAGCAAAATATCCAAATTACAGAACATTAAACTGGAGCACAGCCTAAATTATTTTTAAAAATATAAAACACTATTCATAACAAAACATATTGAGTTACTTAGTCATTGTTTTATACTGCTCTCTGTATTTAAAATGTTTATAATCCAATGAATAAAGGAAAGATGGAGAATCTATGGTTCTTCACATGATATTAAAATAAATGCAGCTTCTTTGAACCAGTGGATCTTGTTAGTAGAGTTTACCAATGCTGCTTGGGTGTCCCAAGTTCCCCATCCTTAGAATATATGGATCTGAATGCTACAACTCTTCAATAATTTGAAAGAATTTGGGTCTTAGAAATGCATGCATCCATATGTGATGTTTAAAGAAAAATAGCAGTCATTCTAAGTAACAGATCTCTGAATTCCACCAGACGTTATTCTGTCTATCTACTGGGAAAATGAAATAGTCATAAAATAAAAGTATTGCCATGCTTTGTCTATCTGCCTATTTATTTATACCACCCCACAGTCCACCCCTAGTTCTGATGGACTATGGACAATACAGTGAATGAAGCACAAAATTAAGGATACAGGAAATAAAACAACTTGATACAAATCTTGCTGGATATTAAAGTCAATCACGCCCAAAAGCACACTGAAGTAATAACTTTTAGCCAATGAAAAACTTAAGAAGAAATGGGACCAATCATATATTTGAAAGACTAGCACAAAACAGACATTTCCTATTCTAAATTTCTTGGAGGTCTCACAGTTGTTTTGGGATAATATGCAATCCTATACTCTCAAAATAATTCTTAATTCTAAGAGGTTTCTTTCATATTCATTTTTTTCTACAACTTAAAAGGCTAATCAAATGAATCCTAAGAGTCAATAAAACAAAGCAAACTTGCAAGAACTGTTGTCCTGACATGTTTGAAGTAGACTGAGTCGCAGAAGCTATAGTAAATCATTCATGGCTTCTCTGAATTCTACTTTTGCTGTTACTGGTACATCATAATAAACCAGTTTTTGAGAATGGGTTGCCCAATTATAAAATTACTACACTGTATGTATACATTTACAGAGCCCTGATTCACCATATGTAACTTTCTATCATCCTTTAATTTTTCACACCCATGGAACAATACCTGCTATCTTTGAATTCTTTTGTCCTTTTTTTGGACAAGGAACCCTGTTTCTCAACAATAACAAAATAGGGAAACTAAGATGATGCTAAAGAGCGACATTTGTTTGGTGTAATTCCAATTTACTATGTTTTTACTATAAAAAGTCAGTCAGGGCAGAGAGACTGGTGGCTGCTCAAGGCGATATATATTCATGTCTTGAGGCATCATGTCAAAGGCGTTAACACTAAGCTATGCTTATTGGCAAATAGATGGTGCACATATGTATATTTTAACTTTCCATGTCCTATTTCTATTTTTAAATCTTATTAGCTACATTGTTTGTTCACCAGAACAGAAAGGCAAGTTATATAGAAAATAAAAAAAGATTCTGGTGTTCTGACATTTTCTCCTGGAATATATCTAACTAATCATTGCAGGAATGATCCATCATCTTCTGGAATATGAATGGGAAATGATTTGTATTCTATAGATAGTCCTTGGCTTATGATCATAATTAAACTCAAAATTTCTGTTGCTAGTCCAGATAGTTGCTAAGTGAATTTTGGCTCATTTTATAACCTTTCTTGCCACAGTTTATTTATTTATTTAGAAAATGTATATAGCTGCCTACTTGCTCACAGTGACTCGTCAGCTTACAAACAATAAAAACACAGTATAAATAAAATAAACATACTAAAAAAAAAACAATAATCTCCCCACTTCCAGCCATAACATATGTACTTAACTGAATCACTGCAGTTTTTAGTAACACGTTTGTTAAGTGAAACTGGCTTCCTCATTGCTTGACAGAAGGTCACAAAAGATGATGAAATGATTCTAGGGCACTGCAATTGTCTTAAATATGAACCAGTTGCCAAGCATCCAAATTTTGATTACATGATCATGGTGTCATAAAAATATCCCAATAAAAAAACAAAGGGAAACCACAAGCAATAAATTTTACTTTAAGATCAGAAGTTTTTTTCAACTCATCAATGAGTTGATCTCAGAGGGGGAGCTAGACCTTGCAGGGATAACGGAGACCTGGTTGGGCCACGAGGGCGGTTTGCCCCTCGTGGAAATGTGCCCACCGGGTTTCCGGGCATTTCATCAGCCCCGGGCCCTGGGTAAGGGTGGTGGGGTGGCGGTAGTTATTCGGGAATGTTTGGAGCCGAGAGAGTTCACTGTTCCTCAGATACCCGGGTGTGAGTCCCTTGGTGTGAAATGGGGCCCAGGGAGGCAGTGGGGCTTGCTGATTGTATACTTGGCTACTCGCTATGCATCAGCAGCCCTGCCCGAGCTCCTCGAGCTGATCTCGGAAACGGCAGTTGAGACCCCCAAGCTTCTGGTTATGGGGGATTTCAACTTGCCGTCGACGGGAGAGGCTTCTGAGGTGGCTCGGGAGTTCATGGCTTCCATGACGGCCATGGACCTGACCCAATTAGTTCAGGGCCCCACTCACGAAGGTGGTCACACACTGGACCTTGTTTTCGTATCTGAGCAGTGGACGAGTGATCTGGGAATGGGGGATTTAGTCATCACGCCCCTGTCATGGTCTGATCACTCATCTCTCTGGCTGAACTTCCCTGGCGCTACCTCCCACCGCGAGGAGGCGGAACCAGACTGTCTAAGCTGGTACCGCCCCAGGCACCTGATGGAACCGGATAGATTCCAGACGGAGCTTGGGCCAATACCTATAGCCCTGACCCGCTCCCGGTCGGAGGACCTAGCGGCCGCCTGGAATAGGGTGGCGGCTGGGGCCTTGGACCGGGTTGCGCCTTTGCGACGTCTCCTGCGGCAACGATCCACCCGGGATCCTTGGTTTACCGAGGAGCTGAGGGTGATGAAATGCCACAGGAGACGTCTAGAGAGCAGGTGGAGGTCCTCACGCTCCGAATCTGATCGAGCACAGGTAAGAGCCTACTTGCGGACTTACCTTGTGGCATTAAGGGCGGCCAAACGTAGACATTGTGCCGCCCTTATTGCGTCCGCCGATAACCGCCCTGCCGCCCTGTTTCGGGTGACCCGCTCCCTCCTATCACAGAGGACGCGGGGGGCACCCCTGCAGGGAAGAGCAGAGGAGTTTGGGGAATATCTGCAGGACAAAGTCGCTCAGATCCGGAGCGGATGGGCCCCCTTCAGTGGACCGGACGAGCAGTCAACAGCGAGTCTTGTGAGACCACTCTGGGAGGAGTTTGACTCTGTTGCCCCCGAGGATTTGGACAGGTTACGTGGACGGCTGCGACCCACCACATGTTCAATGGACCCGTGTCCCTCCTGGCTGGTACTGGCATCCTGGGAGACGACACGAGGCTGGCTTCTGGGCCTGGTGAACGCTTCGTTGGGTGAGGGATCCTTGCCAACCGCCTTGAAAGAGGCAGTGGTGAGGCCCCTGCTCAAGAAGCCTTCACTGGACCCAACGGAACTAGCTAATTACCGTCCAGTCTCCAACCTTCCCTTTTTGGCGAAGGTTGTTGAGAATGTGGTGGCGCAGCAATTTTCGCGACACCTCGACGAATCCGAATATCTAGACTCACGCCAGTCCGGTTTCCGACCCGGGCACAGCACGGAGACATCCTTGGTCGCGTTGGTCGATGATCTCTGGAGGGCCAGAGATAGAGGTTGTTCCTCTATCCTGGTCCTATTAGACCTCTCAGCGGCTTTTGATACCATCGACCATGGTATCCTATTGCGCCGGCTGGGGGGGATGGGAGTCGGAGGCACCGTTCTACGGTGGTTCGGCTCCTACCACTCTGACCGGACGCAATGTGTGTTGACAGGTGGGCAGAGGTCGACCCTGAGGCCACTCTCTTGTGGGGTGCCACAGGGGTTGGTCCTCTCGCCCCTCCTGTTCAACGCATATGTGAAGCCGCTGGGGGAGATCATCCGTGGTTTTGGGGTTGAATACCATCTGTACGCTGATGATACGCAGCTGTACATCTCAACCCCAAACCACCCCAACGAGGCTGTCGAAGTGATGTCCCGGTGTTTGGAAGCCGTCGGGGTCTAGATGGGGGACAACAGACTCAAACTCAACCCCTCCAAGACTGAGTGGCTGTGGCTACCGGCACCCCGGTTCAGCCAGCTAACTCCATCGCTGGCCATAGGGGGTGAACAACTCCCCCCTGTGGAGCGGGCGCGCAATTTGGGCGTCCTCCTAGATGCCCGGCTGTCTATGGATGACCATGTGGCAGCCGTGGCAAGGGGGGCGTTCCACCAGGTTCGCCTGGTGCGTCAATTGCACCCCCTACTGGACCGGGATGCCCTACGCACGGTCACTCATGCGCTGGTGACGTCTCGCCTGGACTACTGCAATGCCCTCTACATGGGGCTTCCCTTGGGACGCATCCGAAGACTACAGCTAGTCCAGAACGCAGCCGCGCGGGTGATTATGGGGAGCTCAAGATACTCCCACGTGACACCTCTCCTGCGCGAGCTGCACTGGCTGCCTGTGGTTTTTCGGGTGCGTTTCAAGGTATTGATTACCATCTTTAAAGCGCTCCATGGCACAGGACCCAGTTACCTGCGGGATCGTATCCTCCCGCACACATCCCTACGACCAATCCGCTCTCACAGGGAGGGACTACTACTGGTGCCGTCCACTAGGCAGTGCCAGCGGGCGATGCCTAGGGGTAGGACCTTCTCTGTGATGGGCCCAACCCTCTGGAATGACCTCCCCCCCGATATTAGAACTACCACTGACTTCCGTTCCTTCCGTCAAAAATTAAAGACTCACCTGTTTCGATTAGCTGGCCTGGCACATTCTTAATTTTTACCTCCCGGTGGATATATTTTAATGGGTAATTTTGGGTAATATTTTAACTCCTGGGTTATTAGAGCTCTTAATGTACTATATTTATTATTCTATATACAGTCTTGCAACCTCCTCCACCTACGTATTTAATTATTTAACTGTTTTATGTATGTATTTTATAACGCATTTTAGTGACTGTACACCGCCCCGAGTCCCTTTCAGGAGAGGGGGCGGTCTATAAATACGAATAATAAATAAATAAATAAATAAAAACGAAGGGAAACCACAAGCAATAAATTTTACTTTAAGATCAGAAGTTTTTTTCGTTTTGTGAGCAATTTGGAACATGAATAGCCAACATAGCAATATTTACATTAACAACTTATTGCAATAAGGTCCACTGACATAGCTGAATCCAGCAAGGATTAGCTATGGCCAATGGCCCTGAACTCTTCCCAAGACGTTCTTTTTATTCTTTTCTGCACGCATTTCACAACTTACTTCCTTGTTCTGTCTTACTGACAGACAGTCTCCACATACACCCGTGTATATTTGAAGCTCTCAGACACTTGTTACATTTAGTTCCTCATTTCCCAGTGCCATCCTGTGGTTGGCACATTTCAATGCGCTCATCTGAAATCTCCTACCACTTGCAACATTTAGTTCCTTATTTCTTAATGTTCCAGACGTTTCATGCTCAAAATATCTCCAAAACTGATTATATTGCAATTACAATATAATCAGTACACCCATGATGGCAAACCTATGGCATGCGTGCCGGAAGTGGCACACAGAGCCATCTCTCTGGACATGTGAGCTGTTGCTCTTCTGGTTTTTGGCAGCCAGGTGGCTGCTCTTCTGGTTTCCGGCATGCACATGTGTACTGGCTACCTTGTCTTTTGGTTTCTGGTGCTGCACATGTGAAGACCAGCTGGCCAGTGCCCTGGAACCAGGGGTGGCTTCCTGAACCAGATAGTACTGGTTTACTGCGTGCGTGCATTGCTTGTGCATGCGCATTTGACTAAAAATTGCTCTGTCCATACGCAGAACCATGCTGGCAACGGCAGAAGACACCAGAGAACTGGTTCAGGGGTGTGTCAGGCCTGGGTCACTGCCGGTTCTGCGACCCAGATCTGAATTCCACTACCAGTTCAGCCGAATCGGGCCAAACCGGTAGCAACCCACCTCTGGCTGGAACCCAGAAGAGCATGCATACCGGGCTGCTGCTCTTCCGGTTTCCGGCACGCGTGCAGGCTCCCACTCCCATTTTGACACTCGGTGCCAAAAAGGTTTGCCAACACTGTTATACACAATACGGATTACAAATATTTAGTTAGTTTGCAAGTTTTAAAGCAAGCACTGAAATATGCCTTATAAGGTATCTTAATAGGAACATAGGCCAATAGAATCAAAGAGTATAGGTATAGGAAGAGATCTAGGGTTATTTTCTCATAATGGGAATTCTTCAACAGTCCCAAGTGTGAAAATGGTCATAAATAACTTTTTCAGTGCTGTTGTAACTTTGAATGGTCACTAAAAGAACAATTGTTTAGTTAAGGATGACCTTTTTCCATGAAATAACCAATGTGTTATAGGAGAAAAACAAAATCCAAAATTTTACACATTCCCACTTAATTTAAAAAATATAGTTCGCAAGTCATAAGGCTGAGTTCTCATAGAGCCAGAACAAAACTAAAAAAATTACAATGTGATTTAGCATGGCATCAGAACTCAATCAGTAAAATGCTATTAACAGTATTCAGAGCAAGATACATCAACTCTACTTCAGTAAAAGAACAAGGTATCAAAATAAAAAAATCTTTGACATCTTTAAAAACAGAAAATAATAAAGTTCCTCAATGATCCTGAATTGTAACCCACAAATTTGTTATTCGGAAATAGCAAGTATAAGCAATTTTCTTAAAGAAAAATTATTTGTCTTCAGTTATATTAATTGTAGAAGTTTTTAAAACTAAACTACCAAATGGCTTTTCAGGATATTATGCCTGAATTCAATTTAAATCTGAGATCATCTATTTCCATCTGATTAAAAGCAGCAATTTCTTAAATTGTCAACAGGTATTAATTGAGTAATGTTAGACAAAATGTTATCACTAATTACTGATATTCTGGATGGTCAAAGTGCTTTCGGAGTACAAACCTAGGCATCCACTGAATGATCAGAGTTTAGCACTTATTCTTGTGTAAGTGATCTTATTAAGTATTGCAGGCAAGGAATTTAATAGCACATATCCCATAAAATGGCATAACTTTATATTGCATTATTTTCACCTACAAAACTGTAGTTTCACAATTTAAACTATTATCTAGATCAATCTGAACTATTTTGACTGAAAATGGATTTTAAAAACTTATAGAAAAACTCCCCCCCCCCCCAAAAAAAACCACCAACCACTTCCAGAAAACGAACCAAAAAAATGACATGTAAAATAATATTGCTGTATCTAACTTTTGGAAAAAAAGGATCACTATTTCAAAGTTCAACACTAATAAAGCAGGTCGTTTGTACAATAATGCATAGGACTTTGCACTTCTTATCTCCCATAACAGTGTTCAACTGTGACTCTACCTGGCTTTATAGGTTCATGCATGTCTTCAGAAAGCAGATCATTCAATGAAACTGATGAGAGATGATACTTTGGATTTTGCCAGCACCATGTTTTCTTTTTCTTTGTGACTAAGTTCAGGAACTGTAATTTATCTAAGTTATTCAGGGATGACACAGAGATTAAATCTCCTCCACAGTCAACCTCCTTCACAAAAGCCTTGGTTGCTTTTGCAAACATCATAAGGATGGGAGATATTCAAAAAAAAATCTGGAGAAATAAAATCAAAATGTGAGAAATACAAATAATGTGAGGAAAAATATCCATTTGCAATGTAGTCTTTGACGTTACCTCAGTTGGGACCAATATTTCTGTTGCTAAGCATGGCAGTTGTTAACAACTCAATTTTACAATCTTTTTTGCAGTTATTAAGTGAATCACCTAGGCAAATCCAGTTTGCCCCATTGACTTTGCTTATCAGAAAGCATCTTGGGAAGGTCACAAATGATAATCACAGAATCTTAATAAGCTGCAATGATCATAAGTACAAGTTTGGTTGCCAAATGTCCAAATTCTGGTCATGTGAATGCTGCAGTATTCATAAGGACCTGTCATAAGTTCTTTTTATCGGTTATCAGTGCTGTTGCAACTTTGAAGTCGCTAAAAATTGTGTTAAGGCAAGGACTGTAATTTAAGGTATACCTGTATAAATAAGATTGATTTGTACTTATAAGATTTCTACCCAGCCATACTTTGCAACTTTGTTCCCTATTGCTGTAAGAAAACAAAAGAATAACTTATTTTAACCAAAGTAAGGCAAATATTTTTTAAAAATACAATATTGTAACATAAATTTGATTTTAGGTGGGGAGTTGGTGACTATCGGCAAATATATTTATGCAGTTTATGGTAATGAAAAATGCCATTATGCACTTCTTTTGCCTCTGATGATTCCCCCCCCCCCCAATTTAACAGAGTAACACCATTCACTGCTCTATAGATTAGAGACTATCCCAATAGTATGTGCAACAGTGGCAGAAATAAAAAATAAAGCAGCCATAGCTACACATGATGTTTGTGTAATAAACGAAGAGCTGTAGTTGTAAGGCAGCAAGAAGCCGAAGCAAACAACCTTTTTTTCTGTTTAAATTCAAACTACAATGCTTTGAAGCAGCATTTCTCTGTGCTGACAGGAATTTTGGAAGTTTCAGCAGTCTTTAAAACTGCTGAGATTGAAAAACAGTCAACTAAAGCAGAAACTTTTGGTAGTTTTAATTTACTCTCACATTGTAAAACTGTAAGAATTGCATAGGAGACAAAGGTGGTACTTTGTGCTATCCCCCTTTAGTACTAATTTGGATCATCGATGCAATTTAACAGCGGCAACAGCAACCTTCCCGTCCCCCTCCATCTAATCATACAGTACCGAACAGGAAGATCTTATGAGCAGGGATCCCCAAACTCGGCAACTTTAAGACTTGTGGACTTCAATTCCCAGGATTCTCCAGACAGCCATGCTGGCTATAGAATTCTGGGTGTTGAAGTCCACAAATCTTAAAAGTTGCAAGTTTGAAGACCTCTTCATGAGGAAAGAGAAAGCGAGACAGCGACGGTTCAGATGGCGGGAGAGCTGAAGAGGGTGAATCTTGCCTCGGTCGCTGAGAGAGGCAGAGGGATGCGCTCTACTAGAAGAGGACAGGAGCATCAAGCCGGTGGAGGCCCAACGAGTCGGAGACACTAGCTAGACTTGGTACGATACAAAATATCATTAGGTTTTACAGGAGGAAAACAGGAAAAGAAAGGATCGTTTACCCCAGTGCAGGAAAAGGAGGGTTTCACCTAGAATAGCATCTGCAACATCCCTTTACGCGTCTTTCTTTTTACTCACAATTTCCCAGGGTCGACAAGAACTCCCGCGGCCAAAGCCCAAAGCCCTTAGCAATTGCTCTATTGTCCGGGCCTGTCGCTCCAGACCGCGATGCTTCCCCACTCGACGGTAATCGAGCCTTCTCCTGATTCGCTTTCCGAACTCGCGCTTTCTTGTTGTTTATTCGCTCGTGACCGGCGGGGAGGAGGTTTGCTCCGAACGAGGGGCGTAGCTAGATGCTGCTTCTGCCAACGTCGTAACAGATACGAACTGACGGACTCGACCCACGATGCAAGCAGCGTGATGTAGCAATGAATGATACAACGGTGCCTGCGTTTATTTGAAAGCTAACTAATTGGAAGTTGTTTTATTTCTTTTCTTACGTAGTAATAATTTTTGTATTTACATGTGCCCGCTTCCTTCAGAGGTTACTTAAAGTACATTTCTATTTAGGCAACTTGAAAAATACTAGGTCTGTATTAACATGTTTCCAGTGATAAAAGATAAATACATAAAGAACCAAAGATATGGGCGGAATCACGGAGGAGAATATAATACATCTCTCCCGTGCCACCTATTGCACTTTGGTTTATAATCCATAGTCGAGCAAATACTCTCAAGGCCGCCCAAAATGTCATAAGAAGGCAACAAGTTTTTAACTTCCCAGAATTTCATCAGGCAAGATGCTATAACAATAAAATAAAACCAAAGGTCTAAAAATCAGTCCAAATATGAATATAAAAAGCAGTTTAGCTTTAATCTGAAAGAATACCAGATGTGGCAAAAATAATTATGCAACTAGACGATGACAAAATTTTTTGAAGCCCTAATGAAATAGTCACCAACAGATATGGCAGATGATATATATAACATCAAGAAACCAAGAAACTGGTTGATCTTCATTTTTTGTTATACACAGAAACAGCATCTTAAATTCCAGAGCTTGGAACAGATCTGCCTCTTGTTTTCAGTGCAGCTAATCATTTTGGTCTAAATAACATTGCATTCTTTATGTTAGCAAGTCATGCTATAAATTTTAATACTTGCCAAAGATTTTAATACTGGCTAGGCCAAAGATTACATAAATCCACTTAAAGATCAAGGCCCTTTTTAGTTAGTAACCGGGCAGGTTAAAAGTAAAAAAAAACACCTAAAAATGCCATGTTTCATGATAAAGTAAAAATCATATTTGTATTCTATTTTCTGGGAATAGATTGCAACTCTTTGCAGCATTACCTGAGACAAAAAAAAATATCTTACTCATGCCGATTCAAAAACTATAGTTAGTTCAGAATGCAATGTCCCAAATGCTAACAAGGCCCCTTGATTAGGAGCACATTGCACCAATGCTATCAATCTCCCTTCTAAAGGGAAGATGCTACAAATAATTAGTGCTGCTCCTGCCAAGATTTGCCTCATGTCTCTTGCTCCTTTTTCTTTCCAGAAGTAGGGCATTAGTGTAGTTTCTCTTTAGGTAATCTAATAGATCAGGCCAATTCTGGTTGGAACAATCAGTCCTGTTGGAACTCATATATAATGTCGTGAAGAGCTTTCTAGGTCAAACCAGCACTTTAAATTGCACCTGGAAAGTAACTGATTATAAATGCAAGATCCATAAAAATAGATAAAATAGATAAGACAAAATAACTCAAAAATAAAGATGAGACCAGCCAGTGTGGCTAGAAATGGCTTGTCCTCACTTCAAAAGAAGCATGCTGAGAACGAATATTCTGGAGGCCATTCTGCTTTTATTTTTGAGTTATTTTATGTCTGAGTTGTCATTTTATTGCTTTTTAATTGGAGATTGATTGCCTAGTGCAGATGTTTTAAATGTTTGTATATAAGATGTGTGTGTAGTGGCATACAAAGATAACAATATCATACAATTTGTATTTCCCCTTGGTCCTATTGAAGTGAGGTATTTTATGCCTCATTATTGCAAAATGAAGAGATAGGGACTTATATATCCTTGCGATTATGTCCTTGTGATTAAATGCAGATGATTTTACTAAATTGATAAATATTACATTTCCACACTTTACTGAATGAAATAAAATCCTTGGTAAGGTTATATGGATGTATGTCATTGTTCTAAACATCAGCAGGTTCTGTAAACCAGTTTATAATCAATTTAAAAAATTGACCCAAATTATGGCAGATTAAAATATATTTATTTGTCATATAGATATAAATATTTTAATACATTCAATAAAATTTAAAATGTGAAACATAAATATTCTCCAGTATTTAGATTATATTTATACTGGATTTCTGCTACTCAGATTCACCCTGAAAAGAAAACAAAGACAAATTTTTAAAATGCACACCAAGTCCTAACATTTATATTACAATTTTCACCATAAAGTAACCTAGATATTCCAAACTTAAAGCAGTTGACATGCTATTGTTCTTAAAACTGAATGAAGTTGACATCCCACATTTCTAAACTAGCTGGTAAATGGAATAGGAGTATGCAGAATCCAACATTTTTTGAAATGTCCATTAATACATATAGGTCGTCCTCGACTTAAAACAGTTCATTTAGTGACTGTTCAAAATTACAATGGTACTGAAAAAAGTGAAATGACAATTTTTCACACAGTTATAAGTGTTGCAGCATTCCCATGATGATCAAAATTCAGACTCATATTTATGACAGTTAGTGTCACATGAGCACTTTTTGCAACCTTCTGACAAGCAAATGGGGAAACCAGATTCATTTAACAACCGTGCTACTAACTTAACAACTTCAGTGATTCACTTAACAATTGTGACAGAAAGGTCTTAAAATTTAACAAATGTTTCACTTAACAACAGAAATTTTGCACTCAAGTGTGGTCGTAAGTCGAGGACTACCTGTACTTTTATATAAAAAACTACTTGTTTGCTTACCTGACTGTAGTCTTCAACAATATAACTAAATTGATTGGGGAGAAATAATAATTCAATCAATTTCATAGTCTAAGATGTAAACTATAATTTTATCTAAAGCCCTTAGCTATAAATCTACTTGAAGACAATTCTCACTAAGCACAATATGATAGTTTTGATGTGTTCTGCAATCAAATCAGGGCAAAGTTCGAACATTTAATTGATTTTGATTTAGATCTTACCAACTTCTACACCACAGTTTAGTAATGTTGTCTTTTCCTTTTAAATGGAATGTCTTTGGCTAACCTGAATCAATTGATGTTTGTTCAAGGCATTGGGTCTAGTGTAACATAAACCATGGACCCATGGGTGCTGTAAATGCTGTCTTGTAGTTGTTCAGATAGCATGGCACGATAAAGGCAGCTATAGATTGCCATTCCTGTCAACCACGGTTGTTTCCAATTTGTGACTATTTGGGTAACACTTTCTGGGTTTCTTTTTCCAAATTGGAAGAATATCTCCTCATACTGGCCTAATTAGTCACAATTATTGTGTGAGAGAGAAATCTGATCCTCTCAAGAGCTTTAAAGATATCTGTTATATACTGTGGCTGGAACACTCTCTTTTTATAACTCTTTGGGTCTCCTAGCTATATATTTAGAGACAGTTGGAGTTTTCCAACAAGTAAACTTAAAAGAAAGCATTCACTAAAATTAAGAAAAAATTAAATGATAAGTTTGAATGTCATGATAGACCTAACATAATACTTTGGGTGAACCAGATTAATGGATAACAAATGAATTAACGGAAATCCTCTTAAATAAAAAAATTCAAGAGTGAAAAGAATAAATAGCCTCAATCCAGTTTTATCTCTTTGTGCCTTTCCAACCTCATTAATTTGTAGAATCCAGAAGATCAGATTACACTTTGTATTTGTCATGCATCCTTTTAAATAAAAAAATATTTCTTAATACCTTGAATCATCTTCTTCAGTTTGAGTTTCAATTGTTCTGTGGGGTGAAATGAAACTAGTTATTTCTCACTACAACTATTAGCCATTCATCTCATGATCAGAATGCAGTATGAAACTACCATCTATACCCATGACTGCGAACCTATGGTATGTATGCCACAGTGGCACGCAGAGCCTTCTCTGCAGGCACACAAGCTGTCACCCGAGCTCAGCTCCTCCGCGCATGTGTGCGCACCTCCCATGAGCCAGCTAATTTTTGGGTCTCTGCAGTGCATGTGCAGGGAGGATGCATTTGCAGAGGTGGGGGGGTTGCATCCCCTGTGACCCGTTTTTGGTCCCAGGAAGCTTCAGGGAGGACTGCTAGGCCCAAAATAGGGCGCAGGGGGGTCATTTGTGCAGGGGTGGGGGGAAACATGGGGTCACACACGTGTAGGGGGGTGGGGCACATGGGGGGTATCACACACGTATTGCATTATGGATAGGGGCGCATGAGGTTGTGTGCGTGCACTTTTGGCACACGATGACAAAAAGGTTAGCCATCACTAACCTATACCTTGGGCTACATATTTAGATTGCAACATTCTGTATGACCATTAGATGGTAGCAAAAAGATACGGAAAATTGTTTCTGCTGTTTTATATTGTACTTGTTTAGATTTATGCAATTTAGATTTCCTAGGCTTACTATACATCCTAGTTTTATGTAGGAAAGGGGGAATGGGGGAAACAAAACCCTGCCACACAATTATTGTAAAGTAATGTGTAGTCCATATTTGATATATTGGCTTTCAATATGATGTTGGAATTTAATTCTCTGGGCATAATATCTACAGCAAATAATAAAAGTAATAGTTCTATTTAACTCTCCCTTCACCCATCACTATATTTACATAGAGAAAAGTACTACATAAAGCAGGGGTGTCACACTCAAGGCCTGTGGGCCGGATCCAGCCCCAAGGGCTGTTTAGATCTGACCTATGGGACCGGCCTAGAAATATCAAAGGACCTGCCGGCGGTGTCTCTGCTGGCTGAAAATAGGCCATGGGGGGCCCAGGACACAGCCTGTTTTCATCCACCATGGCCTCCTGCAGCACTCTGCTGGCCAAAACCAGGCTGCAAGGGAGGCGGCTCACACAATGTAATGAGTGGTTATATGGTAAGCTGTATGATCTACCTTTTGAATAGTATCAACAACCCTTGGCATTTACTGTATTCCCTAAAGAAATTCATTATTCTTCATTGCTCCAGTGACTTGTGAGAAGGCAACCCATGCAATCAAAACCCTTAAGAAAGGCTGAGTTGGAAGGACTAATTGAAGTCATCAGGAGATTTTAAAAAAATAAAAATTAATTTACTATAGTAATGCCTTACCTCTCCCCCCATGAAGTTTTATTACTTCTCTTAAGGAAAGGAATCTGCAAGTGTTTTATAGTGGAACAATATTTGAGAGTGAAATGTAGCAGTTACTATCCCAAACACAAACTCCACTTTGGAAGTTTTAAAAGATTAGTTAGAAATTCCAGGTAAGCATTCCCTTCATCTTCACCTGAAAATATCTGCAAACAGCTCTGTGAGTCAAAGGGTAATGAGTGTATGCTACAACTCAAAAATAATGGGAGTCCCTGACTTACAACCATTTGTTTAGTGTCTGTTCAGGCCCACCATGGCCATGCCCATCCCTGGCCATGCCCCAACATTACCCCCAGCCCTACGAGGTCCAACACAACCTGATGCGGTCCTCAATGAAATCAAATTTGATACCCGTGGTATAAAGTATCAGGAGGCAACTGCCATCAGAAACCTGGCATCAGGCACAATTGCTTCTAAATAAAACTTCTGTGCATGCATTTAAATTAATGATGAACAACTTATTATTAAAATTGGCATAATTAGATGAAATAGTTTATACTCATAAATTAAAACATGGTTATATAAATTGCTAGAAATGGAAAAAGGATACTAGCAAACTAATTTAAATACAATTATTACAGCACGGCATTATGTGAATGGGGTTTTCTACAATATGAAACTTATTTTGAATAATGTTTAGACAAGCAGATAATTTACAATTTTTTAAAAATTGTACTTACATTTTAGTGTAAGTGATCATTTATAATTCTTCAAGCATTTTTAATTTACTAAAATCCATTTTATTTGATGAAAAATTAGCAAATACACTTCAATTGGATAGAAAAGTATTTTTGTTGAAATATAATCTCTCACATACCAAATTTAATTTCTTAAGGAATTTCTTTAAAGAAACACCAATGTTTTTAACTTAAAAGCAACTTTGAAACAAAATATATTACATAATTATCCTTACCTCTTCTCCAGTTCATCTGTTTGAGTGCTGTGGATTTTGAAATGGAAGCTTATCATTTTAGAAGTAATGATATTGACTGATATACATACCCTTTATTAAATGCATAACCCCAAAATACTTTAACACAATTTTTAGAATTGTATTCACACTTTTAAATAAATCAAATGAAATTGAACAGTATTATTGATCTGGTGTGTTAAATATAAATTAATGTACTACAAACTACCTATAGAAAAAGCACACATCCTATTAAGACAATCATTCATAAGAATGGATGTAAGGATGTAAGAATTTCCTCAAGTGCATCCTGAAGTTTGAAATGATAAATAAAAATTGTAGCCTGAATCTTAAATAGGTATAAGAGTTTTAAAAATGTGAAAACTTGGATATTTGGACTCCAAATTGGAAGTTACTGACTGATCCATACAAAAGTGGTCCCACCCACCTTTTGTCATTGTTGCTACTCTAGCTACTGAATCCAAAAACAGTAGGTGCCAGCCATCAAAATTTGCCCAGCCCTGCTACAGGTACTATGAATACACAAATAAATGGCAATACCTATAATTTTATAAATATATCTAGTTAATTACTTTGAGTAATTCTCTGCATTAACTGTTGAATGGAACACAACCTACCCTTACCTGACATGCTTCTTTGGTTCACTTAATATTCTTTTGGCTATAAAATTAAAATTGACATCACGTTCATTTATATTTGGATTTTAAATATATATTTACTCTTTGCTTGAACTAATCACTTTAACAGAAAATGTTTCATATATTCAGCATTCAGGTTTAAGGCAAAGTTTTCTAACAGAAAACAGAATTTCAAAGATGTTTATTTAAACTATGGAATTAATATATCAAATAATGCTTAACTTAGAATAATATACTGTTGCTATTCATAGTAGGATCACTATGTCATACAAACTGACAAAAAACAAGTGGCTTTAAAAAATTGAATCTTTTGTAACTATTTAAATATTAGTAACATACCTTGGCCACTGAGAAGTTCAGACTCTTCATACTGAAAGGAGAGATCTAACTTTCATTTAATTATACCAAGCCAAAAGTCTTCAGAAGTTCAAAAGCTATGATATTGTTTAAATGTAAAGATTTGCCTTTGAGTCAATCTTCTTCTGGTGATATATATCTGGGCTGCAAAAATCTGAAAGAGCTAAAACTTGCTAATAAAAGAATATTGATGTTTGGATTTGCATATCACACTAAGATATCATATGTTCTTTAAATAGCACTTAGGGTTGTTAAAAATCTTCTAGAAGAAAGCAGTTTTCTGTATATGTTGCCATCCAATGCATATCCAAATTTGTGTATCCCATATCTGGCAATGCTAGCCTTTATGGTTTGTAAACAATGTAAATAATTGTGTGTTGAATAAGGTCTGCCAGTTGCCATTGTAAAATAAATCACTGTTAAGATAGTTGAACTTAGCATGTAAATTGGATGGAGTCTCCTTCAATTTCTAGTACAACCAAGCTAGTCTTAATCAAGTACTATTGATTTTACAATTTTCAAAGATATTCAAACTGCATTATCACTTAGTACAACACGGAACCCAATCTATTCTTCTTTGTGCAAAAAGTAAGTGACATTAAGGATTGTTTCTAAAACAAAAATCAACTCACCCAGAAATTGGTAACATTCAGGTAATTTGATATTTCACCAGAAAGTCTCTCAATTTCACTTTGAAAAAGCAGAATATAAATTCACATACATATGTTTAAATTGAAAACTACTACCATGTCAGTTATCTAAAAAGCATAACAACATTAAATGGTATCCAGTCTGTCTCTGTAGGCTAACATTGCCTATCGTTTTTATTCAAACATTTATAGGTTTTATTCCATTTTAGTAAGAAAAAAGAGAGAACCTTATAGGTTAGTAATTGAATTTAATTGCTATAGGCATCATCTCTTTGCTGCATTTCTCAAGGCCTTCATCACTTATAAATATATATACCCACTAGACGCTCAACTGTTACTTGGGTGTCTATTCTGTCCATTCTGATTATCAATGGTAGGCTTCCTTTGGTCAGTATCCCTGAGAGATCAGTCTCCGCTGATACACTGTTGCTGCCTCCTGCCAATTTTCTTACTGCCATTATGCCACTAGATAGTCAACAGCTTAGTGCAGTTTATAGGCTAACACCAAGCACTACTAAACAGTTGAATGGTGATGCTGCTATTGCCAGCTTTCCAAGCAAGCTGTTTAGATGTGCTATGCCCACTGCTTCTCAATCTATTACAGGCTACCAAGTGCACCTTCCTGCTCATTCACCCATGAGGTTACAATGGAAGCTGTCTTGTCACTGCCTCCTGCTTCCACTGCGAACTTTCACAGCATCGATTTATAATACAGAGGAATCTGAAAAGACTCTAAATTTTTTCAGCCCCTCACAAAGGATACATACATACATGTATATATATATGTATGTATATGTATCTATGTATGTGTGTGTGTCTATGTATATATATTCTCCACCTTCAACACAGTTCATCACCAAATTTCTGTGTCCAATCCCTAACTTTCATCTAGGCTTGAGACCATTAAAATAAATATGTAAAAAAGTACTTTGGTATGTCAAAAATCTTTCAACAAATATATTAAAAGTGCCATCAACATATAATAACTTACTTCTCATATTCTTCTTTCTTCAGGGCCCAGTCTGAGGGGGGGAAAAGTTTGCTTTTTGAAAAAGTAACCTTCCTCCAGATGTGAGTAAAGTTTTATTTTCTTAGAGCACATTTTCTTATTTCAGAATAATTATTACTAATTCTGTCTATTATTGTAGTCTTTACTTAGTCAAACCAAATCAGTATAAGAACTGTTGTACTGGGCCAAGGTCATCTACAGATTAGAGATGAAAACCATTCTCTCACTGATATTTTACTGTAACCGATATTTGGAGGCATGTTAACTTCAGCCCAGATAACACTGAGCAAGTATCACTTGCTCTTAATAGAGTTGTTCTCCCTGGCTACCCTCTTTTAAAGCCATACAAATGAATGGGCATTATTACATATTCTGGGTTTTGGATTACACTGGTTTTGGATGCACTGTATACAGTAGTTCCTTTTATTTGTTTCATGTTTCACATTTTCTAATCAGTTTTATTAGATGAGTTCTGATTCTAGTATTTTGAGTCAAGGGGGGTGCAGGAATGTCCACATTCTACAGGCCATCTATAATTTCATATATTTCAATAATGTATCTCCTTAATAAGCCTTTTCACATGGAAATTATTTGAACATATTTGCTTAGCTTTAGAAAGAAACAATAGAAAGTTCTCCATAGTAAAACATGGTAAATCTAAATATATTTCTTCATATCTTAAGGAGTTATTTGGACTGTGTCAGAATGCACAGGCTAAAAATGAATTTCACTCATGAACTAGGAGATGAGTATAATATCATTTGGACATAGCAGAAAAAATGATAAGGCATGCTTATATCATAGTTAGGTAGAGAAATGATCCAAGTTTGTAGCATGATAAAAATGACTTGAGGGCATCACATAATTTTTGACCTAGCCAGAATATTTTTAAAATTAATAACAGGGGCAAATAGTCTTAGCCTTTCTGGACCTATATTGACCACTATACTTGTCTAAAATCACAACCTCCTCATAGATTTTGTTTGCTAATACATACCTTTTGTTTTATAACGCAGCCTTGAGTTCTAATTTTAAAAAGAATATCAATCACGTTAGGCTTTATGATAAACTACATTCTGAATACATTGACAAAATTGCCATTACTATGAAGCTCTATGATTACATTTCAAAGTCTGCAATAGAGAGAAGCTAAATGTTTTATTAGGGCTATGCAGATTCAAATGGAGAAAATATGATTTGTGAGGCATGCGATCATCACATAGCATTTGACAATTCCTTCTTAAATCAAACATATCCTTTCTTTGGAATACAATATTATGTCACATGAGATCAGATAGTCGTAGATTTTTTTTTAAATGGTGAACTGTTCATCACATGTACTCTAAATCACATTTCCCCTTTTTAATCTGTATGACTTTACAGCCATTTCATTTATTTCCAAATAGACATCTTCAGCTTAAGGCTTTTTTATAATAATCCATCTAGCTGGAATTGGGTAATATGAATATGTAACACAACCAAAATATTATTCATTCCAAATTTTAATATTTACAACATTTACATCATACTCTTTTGTCATGTGGTAATATCAAGATTTTATGTCATGCATAAGTATCATCTCAGATTTTGGATTAAAATACGTATTTCTTTTAACCTACCCTTTCTACAAGGATTTCCTGTGCTCAATCGTTTAGTCCCTGGTCATCTCACAGTTGAACTATTGTAATGAGCTCTACGTGGGGCTATCCTTGAATAGCATTTATAAACTACCACTGGTGCAGAGTGTGGCCATATGGGCAGTTATGAGGGCCCCTAGAAACCCCCAGTAACACCACTGTTCCTTGGGCTGAATTAGTTACCAGTCTACTTCTGGGTGCAATTCAGGATCCAGGTTAGTTGAAGGACCATCTCACCCCACTGGGATTGGCCATCTCATCTGTGCTGGCAGAGAAGGCATGCTGTGGTTCCCATCAGCCAGAATATTCTGGCTCGAAGGTGTAGGAGTCGGGCCTTCTCTGCTGTTGCTCCTGCCCTCTGGAACATCTTGCTCCCCAATGTGAGCTTAGCTCCAATCTTCCTATCTTTTCATAAGGGCCTAAAGATTTAGCTCTGCTAGTTGACTTGGCACGCTAGTGGTGGGAACATCACAGTGGAGGTGATTGATTGAATAACAATTAACTTGTCCATGCCCTCCCCATATGTCTTTAGGCTTTAAAGTTGATTTTAATTATTTATATTTTAACTGTACATGTATAGACATATATTTTTATGACTTAAGCCACCCAGAGTTACCTATGGTAAGATGGACTGCAAATAAATTTTGTAAATAAATACGTATTTTTATGCTAAAACGTAACATTATATTTAGGGTTTATTAGACTGATTTCCTTAATTTTGTTTTGTAAGCATTAATTTCTCTTTTTACCCCTTTTCTAAGATAAACATATTTATATACATGGATGATAATATTCATGATTTTTATGATAAATTAAGTAAACCTTGCATGGTTAAGGTGAATGGATATTACACTACTGCTTTGCATTTCAAAAACCGTACACGGGAGTCTGCAACATTTAGTGCTTTGTTTAGGAAAACATTTCTAAGTCTTTCTTCCTTTCCTTTTTAATTATATTCCTGAAGAGAGGCTGCAAGAATGGCTGAGGTATTAGAATATGAAACTGAGGCCAAGTGAATAACCAACAGCAGGGGTGGGCAATTAGCACATCTGAATTACTTGGCAACACTTTTTACCCTCAGACTCAATGTCAGAGGTGTATACTTCATTTTAAAGTGGAGAAAAATGAAAGCTGTATATTCAGTGCACTTTACAAAAAAACAAATTTACTCTAGTGCATGTTCCCTCTTCAAAACTATATGTAATATCTGGTTTCTAAAGATTTTTCAGCCCAACTGAGATCAGGCAAGGTTCACTATATGCATATAGTGTGTCACAACTACATTTACAGAAATTGTAAAAATGTAAAAAAATGAGAACCAATCATTTCTCCCTTTCTATTTTTTCCATAAGTCCATAGAATTCTAGATAGTCATTTTATTTCTAATCTTTCTCTGATATTCTATTCCATCTTTAAAGTTTGGGGCATAAAATTAGTAGATTTCCCATATAAACCTTCCTAAACTTTCAAGGTAAAAGTGGAATTAATGCAAATTATTAAAATAATCATTAGATCATATGAAACTATGCAGCAGACTTAATCTGAAACTGAATGTATGATCATCAAATCAAATCATTCTATTAGATAAGGTGGATTTATCATTGAAATAATAGCCATTATATTGAACCCTAAAACACAGAATGATGCTGTAAGTCAATCATGCACTTAAATACATTATCAAATGGATACCGCATTTTTTAGCTTCCTATTTTCTGTTCTGAGAGCATCAATCTCCTGTACCTAAACAAAAAAACACACAAAAGTCTAATTATTTTTGCTATATAAGTAACATATTGTAAAGCAAAGATTAATTATTGAGATTGCAAAAAGGCTATGATAGAATTATTTTAAATATCTCCTCATGGATGGGATAGAGGCAATAGTATGGTAGCTTGCAAATAAATCTTTAAATTAGAGAGTTCAGCTTGCATGGAATAGCATAGGCATGCTTGGATTAAAAGTGGACTATGTAGCACACTGAAAAAATGTGCAAAACTAACTGCTATTATTCTTAACAGAAAATGCGGAATCTGGCACAGATATGACTAAAGGTGATAACAGACTACAGCTTCTCTATTTTATCACAGAATCATGTAAACGTCTCAATTGATCAAAGTCAAGATTGGTATTGGTATTGGAGTTCAGTATCTACAGGCTGTTTTGGTGACTACCATGGCATACAGAATAGTGACCTACAATGTAAAAAGAATAAATTATAACAAATGTGAATTAACAAAGGGAATGAACAAAGAAAAAAAGTAACATGTGTAGACAAATGGGAAAGACATAATGCATAAAACTGCAAATAAATATATGAAAAAGGATATATTTGCAAGAGAAGACCAAGAAAGTCATTTCTGGAAGGTGCTGATGAGAGGGGGGAGCTGAACAAAAGGCTATGCATGAAGCATTGGATAAATATGGTAGAAAGTAGGATGGTTTGCAAAGTTATAAATAGCAATAGTGTTAATGGTGTTGGTATAAATTAGTTTTAATTAGTTATCTTTTTCTTATGTTATGGCTTCTCTGGTTTACCATTTCTTAGTATTTTTCAGTATTCTGTATAATCCTGATTACTCCAAAAGAGAATTGCACGTCATGTCTATTTGCACATTACTGTAATTACTGTATAGCTCTAATTTATACACACATTCTTTCTTGAATTTCAGTTTCTTCTTTGAAATCTATTGCTTAAGCTTTTTATGGTATATAAATATATATGAAGGAAAGTCTTTTGAATTTTACTATTTTATTACAGGCTAGTGAACCTTGTATTGTTTTTTTCTTTATCAGTATATTGTTTGATTTGTGACTGCTTGTTTACTTTAAATGAAGGTTAAGATTTACTCTGAATGAACCATATGGTTTAGGTTTAGGTTTATTGGACTTATATGTCACCCTTCTCCCTAAGGACTCAGGGCGGCATACAACATAAAAACACATATTACAAAAGTTAAAAGAAAGATGAAATAGAATATCCAAAAAAAAAAAAAACCAATAGACATTTACAGTGAGATTTAGAAATTAAATTAAAATTAACAATTAAAATTAATAATTTATTTTATTCAGACCAGGCCGGCTTGCTGGAAAAGCCAACTTTTTAGGGCGCGCCGGAAGGACTGGAGGTCCATATATTTTGCCTCACATAAATCTCAACATCATCAAGAATTTTTCCTTCAAATGAAGGTGCAGTAAGAACATATGCAGAACAACAAAATCAAATTCAGTTTCTGTTGCCTACATATTGCTTTCTTGGCCATATTATACATATGGTTTGCCATTGGTATGCTCCCTATTAAGTAATAGGAGTAGAGTAAAAGTTACAGGCAGAACAAGCTATGAAGAGTGAAGTAAATGAATTTTAACTGTTGTTTTCAAATTTCTTGAAAGAATGTTCCTCCCATGGAAAATGAAAAATGCTCACAGAAGTGAGGATTTCTTTAAAAAAAAAATGACATTCAGCCCATAGAGATCTAATATTATTTCCAAATTGAAATTTTTTAATGTGGCAAAATTAAAGGTATTAGAGATTGATTATATTAACTATATTTAAATTTAAATGGAAATGACATATATTTTTGTATAGATCTAATCCATTAGTTTTTTAATGAGAGTTCCTGATATATAGGACAAAATTACAGGTGGTTTTGAGCCTGAAAATGTTGTATAGCCTTGTTTTACACGGTGATTTTCCTTTGCTTAAAAACTTCAATTTCCATGAACTTCACAATATCAATTTTTAAAATGATTTACTTACAGACTGACTGCTGTCCAAAAAGCTGCAGATTTCATGTACAAGTCTCTTTCTCTGATCTTTGTTTTTTCTTAAAATACAAAAATGTTATTTTTAAAGACAATATTAATTTATAGACAATTAATTTTTTTAAGTCTTATAAATTTTTCAAGAAAATAAATAGATGCTTACAAAATCTGCAGATAGGTTTCACTTTTCATCAGCAACTGCTCACCATTTTCTATGAAATAACATTTATGGATATTAAATCACACCTCTCACAATTAGACTTGTGCCATCACTATTTGGTGACATAGATTTGAGTCCTAGTGAATTTATCACTGTTGCATTTTTTTCATAAATATTAATATAAAATATATATTATTCAGATATAATAAATAATTGTTTTTAAAACAAAAATTAGAAATGTAATAAAATGTAATTATATGTGAGAATATTTGCAAAATTGTAATAATTTTTTACAAATTATTGCAACATGTTAACAATTGGTAGGAAAGCATCTATTAAGTTCAAAGTTTTTTTAAAATGATAAATTTGAAAAGAGAAGATCCACTATTTGTGCAATGCTTCTCGTAGAATAAGTATATTTCATAGATAATTTAGTTTGTTAACTTGACATTTCTATTATTAAAAGCTTTGTTTTTTCTCAAAAGAGAAATGGTGTGTATGGAGATACATGCACAAGTTCTACTAGATCAGCCAGCATTTGTTGGTTTGAAAAAAATGGCATTTCAGCATTGTTTATGTAAGCAAAATCTTCTTACAAATACTAAAGTCTGATGCACAGAGTATTTTCAAACAGAATGTTAACTGTCAGTATTATAAGCATAGTTCACTGTCACAATCTCAAACCTAATGAACCTATTTCTATGAAACAGTGGCTATCTTCTGGCAGGATAACATGTGTCCTCTAAATATCCTTCTGGCAGGATAACACAAATCCCTCTAAATTCCAATGTAACAGAGGTAAATGGGAAAGTTTACCAGTTATTTACCACTTATTTGCAACTAGTGTTACTTATTCTACCCAGCAGGTAATATTTAAATATATGTTAGAACTTTTCCTCACCATGTTTCTCAAGTAATGGCATTTTTAAAGCAAAACCTGCAACAAAAATAAAATTAGAATGATTTATCCTTTATTTTATGACTTGTCTTCCATTGGTCAAACTTGATGGAGAGGTCAAGCCAAAGCATCCAAAGGCTCCAAAACTGCATACCCCAATCTAAAAATCATTTCTTCTTCCCAGATAGAATGGGAGAACATTTCTAGGTGCCTCACATCCTAAAGTGGAATAGTAGCCATGACTGTAAATTGACAACTTGATAAAAAGATAGCAGGAAAGGAATAGCAAATTCCTGCTGCTATCATTTATATACACCTAACTGTTCATACATAAAAAGTGACTCATTGAGGTATTGGCAATCTCCATTATTTTATTTTGTATTGTTCCTGGTTGTTAAATAACAGTGAGAACAATTTATCAATGGACTGGCTTGCTTCCAGAAGTTGTGGATGCTCCATCACTGAAGAGCCTGGACAGCCAGTTGTCTAGAATAATAGTACAGAATCTCCTGCTTGAACAGAGGGGTGGATTAGAAGACTTTAAGGTCCTTTCCAACTCTTATTATTCCATATTCTACAATGTTTTTAATAATTAATAAGCCACCCACCTGCTGGGAATCAAGTGATATATAAATGAAATATTTTTTTAATTATTTATTTTATTCATTAAACATGAAACTCAAAGTCAAGTGAACATTTAAAGATGTGTCAAAAATATCATTGACTGGTGCTAATGGTTGATATGGGTTGCTGCCAGCATCCTAGGTGTCAACCAAGCATCTTCTTAAAATACATGATGTTCCGCATAGCAGTTTTTTGCAGTTCCGCTAGTATTATTGCAGGAAGCTGCCATTTCTTTATGTGTTTTGTAAACTTCGTAGACATGGTACCAAGTGCCCCGATGACAATAGGTATCACTTTATTATTATTATTATTATTATTATTATTATTATTATTATTATTATTATTATTATTATTATTATTATTATTATTATTATTATTATTATTATTATTATTATTATTATTATCATCATTATCATCATCATTAACCAATTTGCCTTTATTTTGAATGTCATGGATATGAAGTGCATTCCTAATGGAAATTACTAACAATTATAAATCAAAATTTCATTCAAGCTGAGCTTGATTCCTGTAGCCTCTATCCACTCAGTTTTCTTAATACCGTAACATTTTTCTTATTAAAACCATTTCCTAATTCACAGTCGATCTCAGACTTCGCCCCAAAGCTCAGTTATTTCCTCGTGGCCCTCCAGCCAAACACTACAAGTAGTGAGTGCTGACCCTGAAGACGTTACATGCTGCCACCTGCTGGGGCCTCATAGCACTAATAATTATTCCTCCCCCCGCCCCTCCCCGCATCTCCTATGCATCCGCTCTTAGTTGAGAAACAGCCCTATCAGTAGGCGGGAATTGTCGAACGTTATTCGCGTGCGCTTTTCTTTATCTTGAACCCAACCTCGCCGTCTTTCTGTGGCTGTTTCCAGGTTTTTATAAGCGTTAGGACAGCGCACTGAAAGTGGACAAAGAACAGCGGGGAGAGCTAGCGATCGACATCAACGGTCGGCTGTGGGGTGGGGACTCGAACGCGAACTCTCGAGCTAGTCTCTCCCCATTGGTAGGCGGAAAACGAAGGCCCGCCTCCCTCCCTCCCTTCTTTCGTCAGTTCGTCAAGGGCTGAGATCGCCCAGTGGCGGATTGTTGGACGCTTATTGGGGTACTTGCTGTTTTCTCCGCTGATGATGCTTCAGAAATAAGTTCCGTTTTTAACTTAAGTAAACCAACGGAGCGGATGTATTGCCAAAGGAAGAAGATGGACTCGAATAAACGAATATTTTGTGGAGCCGCAAATCGCTCTGAGTAGTTTAGTCGGAAGCAAACTCCGAATTTCTCCATAGAAGTTACTGGTAAATGTGTACAGTATTTTAAAAAACGGCCTTAATCTGTACATTATATTTTAGCATCAGTGACTTGCTTAACATATTTAATGGAACTTCATATATTTATAATACCTGCTTTTATTTCCAGCAGCTTCTTCAAGGAGGCTTATGACAGTTACTGATTCCAACATCAGTATAGGAGTATTTTCGGTTGCAGATCTTCAACTCAGTTAAGATCTGCATTATAACACACACAAAAATAACCAAGCATATAATCATACTTACAAGCCTTCATCCTACTATTCTTTTTGGAGGGTTAAGCTTATGCAAAATATTGGAAGACTAGGAAAAGAGAAAACAGCTAATGAGAGGACACCAATATCATTCTACCATATTATCATTGCAGTCTGTCATAACTTTCACCTCCATAATGCATTCCACTCTTAATGTATTTCGGGGGGAAAACACATGTCTATCCTGTTATTAACCACCTTGAAATCCCTCCTGTTATTTATCTTTTCAGATAATATTACAAGGTACTACAAATGTAATATTGATCCAAAATTAACTTCTGAAAATGGTAATATATTAAATAGAATCAGCAATCTCAATTTCCTCCTTGTACCTTCCATTCATAAAAAATTTTAAATAATTATTTTTTCCAAACTGGGTGTCCAGCTGTTTATAGAAAGCAGGTTAAACTTCCATTTGAAATCAATAACCAACTTCTGATTGTATACAGATAGTCCTTGACTTATGACAATCAGAATATTGAAAAATCCAGTAAGAAATAGTCCAATATTGATATGTAATCTGTAGTTCTTTTTAAATGTCCACTTTTTGCAATGCATCTTCAGTTTTTATTCTGATCTATGCTGTGTACATACAGCACCTTAATATAGATAATCCTTCACTTGGAACCATTCATTTAGTCACCATTTGAAGTAATAATAGCACTGAAAAAAGTGACATGACTTTCACACCACTGTTACAGCAACCCCATGGTCATATGATCAAAATTTGGATGCTTGACAACTGGCATATATATATCCCAGAATCATCTGATCACCTTTTGTGATTTTCTGATGAGTAAAATCAATGGGAAAACAAGATTCACTTAACAACCATGTTACTGTTTCAATACCTGAAGTGATTTACTAACAACTGGCAAGAAAGATTGTAAAATGGAGCAAAACTCACTTAAGTGTTTTATTTAGCAACAAAATTGTCATAAATCAAGGACTATCTGTATATAAATTTTCTAGTATGTATTACATGGATTATAGTGTATGTGTCCACAAATCAATACTTGTCATGAATTGCTTTTGTAGAATTGCTAAACCACATTAAAAGGATAATGTCATATTTCAATCTCATTTAAGAAAGGCATAACTAAAGAAATTCCCATTGATTTTCTAGGTTTAAAACATAACATGCAATGCAATTAATAAAACATCTGCTGAGAGTTAAAGCACTTTGGACTATGCTTTTGGCCTAGGGATTTCAAGGTGGTTAATAAAATTATGATATTCATATAGGAGTGCAGATTATGTAGTATTGTACTGCATAAAAATGAAAATATTTCTTATTACTTGTGATATTGTATAATTCTACTTAGTGAAAAAAAAATTGGCTAATGCAGTGATGGCTAACATTTTTTGTATTGTGTGCCAAAAGCAGGGGGAGCGCAGGGGGGCTGTGCGGTGTGCCCACTCCCATAATGCTATGTGCGCAACACTGCACATGTGCATGCTTCCCCCTGCTTTTTGTGCGCTTTTTTTGCCCTCCCAGGCTCCAGAGGCTTTCGAGGGTGAAAACAGTCTCCCCCCACCAACAAGGCCTTCCAGAGGCTTCAGGAGCTTCCTTGAAGCCTCCGGAGGGTGAAAAATTGCCATACGAGCAACCCAGAAGTTTGGGAATGGTGACTTCCGGTTTGTCCATAGGGCCATTTTTCGCCTTCCAGAGCCTTCAGGAGGCTTCCCTGTGGAGCATAAAAAATGGCCTAATGCGCAGGGAAGCCTCCGGAGGGCGAAAAACGGCCAAAAAAGAAGGCCAAAGTCAGCTGGCAAGCACGCACATGCGTGCTGGAGCTGACAGGGCAATGCCTGGCGTGCCCTAACAAATGGCTCCATGTGTCAACTGTGGCACGTGTGCCATAAATCTGCCATCACGGGCCTAGTGGTTCTTTTTTTTTCTGTGTATTGTTTGAGATTGCTGTCAGTTTTATTAAAATAACTTTTTTGAGGTTATAGATAAAACTGTTGTTCCTTTGCATGATCTCTCTTCATCACTGATACATTTCATCTCAAAGCTAAGATAAACTGGATTTTGGCTGGAAAAATCTAAAAGATCACTATATAATGAGTTTTCTATATATTTGCTGTCATCCAGAGGTCATTTAGATTTTTATAGCCCAACTCTTAGACCCAGGAAGGGAGGGGGCCAGAGGGGGACCATAAAGGGAACAGCAGCTCTGCTGTGAACAGAGGGAGAAACGTTCTGGATTGTCTCTGCCACAGAATTCAATGTTAAATGCAGCAGAGACAATTCAAACGTTTCTCCTGTTCACAGCAGAGCTGCTGCAGCCTGTCTCTTAAAATAGTTCCCAGGAGGGAGGTGGCCAGGGAAAACCATAAAGGGAGGAGCAGCTACTGTGAATGGACTCATTCACACATTTTTCCCTACTGGGTTCTGTGGGCGTGACTTGATGGTGGGGGCATGTGACTGAGTGAACGTGACCATGAGTGACATCAAGTTAGCCATGCCCACTCAGTCACAGGACCCCACCACCAAGCCCACAGAATCGGTAGTAAAAAAAATTGAATTTCACCACTGTATAGTATCCTTCATTTCAACTGTAGCAAAACAATGTTTAACCAACATAGATGGGAGTTAGAAAAGATGATGGCAAAGGTTCAAGTTCTTAAGTGAGTTTTGCTCCATTTTACAACCTTTCTTGCCAGTTGTTAGTAAATCACTTCAGGTGTTAAGACAGTAACATGGTTGTTAAGTGAATCTAGTCTTCCCATTGATTTTTCTCATCAGAAGATTACAAAAGGTGATCACATGATTCTGGGATATATCATAAATATCTGCCAGTTGTCAAGCACCCAAATTTTGATCATATGACCATGGGGTTGCTGTAACACAGGGATGTCCAAACTTGAGAACTTTAAGACTGGCATGATTATAAATGTTACATCTATGAACTCCTGGTAGTATATTCTCATCTGGTTATTTTAAGGGTAATGTTTTAGTTTTAATTGTTTTTAGGGCTTTTAGCCTCATATTTATTTATTCTTCTGTACAGGACTCTTAATTTTAACCTCCTCCACATACATACATACATATATTTATAGCCCTATTTATATTTGTATTTTATCTGTGATTTATTGTGGACTGTACACCGCCCCGAGTCCCTTTTTGGGAGAGGGGGCGGTTTAGAAATGTGAATAAATAATAATAATAATAATAATTGTGGACTTCAATTCCCAGAATTCCCCAGCCAGCATGTAACAGATACGAGAAAGCCAAAGAGTACCAAATAAAGATCACTTTGTGTTTCATTGATTATAGAAAGGCCTCTGATTGTGTCAGTCGCGTTAAGTTGTAGCTTGTGCTTGGGGCTATGGAATTCCAGAATAGAGGTATCTCCCAGCCCTCGTGAAAAATCTATAACCAGGAAGCTATAGACCAGACAAGCCACAGCAAAGCAGATGAGTAACCAAATAATGGAATTCAAAGAGACCGTGGCAGTCTAGTCCCAAGCTCTTTTGTCCAAACTCTTCTTAAAAAAATTCAGTGATGGAGCACCCATAACCCTTGGAGGCAAGCTATTCTACTGCTTTAATTGTTCTCACTGTCAGGAAATTTCTCCTTAGTTCTAGATTGGAACTCCTTGATAAGTTTCCATCCACTACTTTTGTTCTATCCTCAGATGCTATGGAGAATAAGTTGGCTCTCTCTTCTCTGTGACAGCCTCTCAAATATTGAAATATTGCTTTCCTGTAATCTCCACTTGTCTTCATTGAGCTAGACATTCCTATAACTGGTCATCATATATTTTAGCCTCCAGTCCTCTAATCATCTTTATTGTTCTTTTCTGCACTCTTTTTATAGTCTCAGTATCTTTTTTGTATCATGATGACTGGACGCAGTAGTTCAAGTACCAGTGTAGTATAAAGCAGTACCAACACTTCATGTGATCTTAATACTATCCCTCTGTTGATCCACCCTATATGATTGCATTGATTTTATCAGCTGCAGCACTCTGCTGACTCATACTTAAGTAATAGTGTATTCTGGATTCCTAACAGTTACTGCTGATAAGCCAGGTGCTACCTATTCTATACCTGTGCATTTGGATTTTCTTGTCTAAGTGTAGAACCTTATTTTTCTCACCACTGGATTTCATTGTGTAGATTAGAGCCCAGTGTTCAAATCTGTCAAGATTCTTCTGGATTTTGACCCTATCTTCCAATATGTTGCTATTCGTTCCAGCTTGCAAATTTGATGAGTTCCCCTTCTAACCCCTCATCTAAACCATTTATGAAAAATAGAAAATAGAAGACAATGAGGAAAAATGGCAAGATTCCAATATTCTTCACAGAAGTTATAATTATTCTTTAAACACCATCTAGAAAATGATTCTTTTTTTCTATAGTCTATTCTCTCTAATTATCAAAACCATAGGTTACAAGTTCATTTTTATGCAAAAGTTCATAAGGATTTTCCAGTGCCAATAAAACAGACATCTTTTCTAATCAAAGAAGTCATCAATATGCTAATACTGAAATATAAACCTATACTGCGACATAAAATGATAACCACATAAAAATGTACTAGTAAGACATAAGGCACAATTTTGTATATGTAGATTCTTTAGTTCATACTGAAATCTGCCATTCATTCAGGCTAGTATGTGTCAGCTTTGGTTGTTAGCATATATTTGCTTATTTACTTATAGACTACATTTGCCTACTTTTTAAGACAATGAAGTAAACTATAAAGCAAAATTCAAAATAATAATCCAACAGACAGTTTAGGTGTTTCACAAAATACTAGTAATACAAGAATTAAGCAAAACATTGTAGACTGTTAGGATTTGAGGTGTGTTTCAGCAACATAGAAGTTCTGTTTCTAAGAAATTGGTCTATTACCTTTTTATGGTTCTATCTTTATTACCTTATGAAAGGCTTGCTTATCTTACCTTAAACAAGATAACTCTATTTGAGTTTTCACTTGGAACTATGTTCCAATTTAATTATGCTTGCCAGTAAGATCACAAAGCTCTGAACATTCCTACACTATATGAGATCTGTCAGTGTTAAATTTGTATTATAACATCATATTTCTTTCATTAGTTTTATTAATTTGTAGAGTGGACAGATATTATATAAAGTTCAAAGCATATTTTGTTGGGAATATTTTTGTCCTGTTCACTTGAAAGAATACTCCCAAGAAGGCTTTTAAAAAAAATCAGATGCAACACAATAGTTGAGATGTTAAATATTTATTAATAATTAACATGGTTACAGAGATATAATCTATTGTCAGATCAGGATTTCTTTCATTATATAATAAGAAAACCTGGAAGACAACTGCAACTTTAAAAAAATCACATGATGCAGCAATTAATGAGATTATTTTTAATTGCAAGATAGTACATCAGCAGGGTTAATATCCTCCCAATATAAAATCAATATAGCATGATATTAATTTGAACAATTAATATTGGAATAAAATGGATCAAGCATGCATGAATATATGAGAATTAAGGAGGTACGGCATAAATACTTCATACTAACAACAAGATTCTGAAACATTTAAAAACAAATTGACATAAGTATTAATGTAATTATAGAGAAAGAACAATAGATTTGTTGCTCTGAGTGAGAACTTGAAAATAGTTTTTTAAGGAATAAACTAATATTGATTTACTGAAAAATCCAAAGTTAATTTACATTCTTTTTCTGCTTGATTTATGTCTTAAAATGGATGCAGATTTTATCACACACTACCTTCTTCACACAAGTCTAGCTGCCCTTTTAAAACTTATAGATGTCAAAAAAAATCCAAGTACAAGAATGTCATTACTATATTATCCAAATTAAAAAATCTCACTTCATTTGCTTACATTGTGTAACTTAATTTTCTACAATATAAATATTTAAGTAAATAAAATGTAAGGGCCATTTACATACCCAATTTTCTACAATATAAATATTTAAGTAAATAAAATGTAAAGGCCATTTACATATCAAATGTATTAAAATTCCCCCAATTCCAAATATGAAAGTTTTTATTTTGTATGCAGAACACAGATGGTTCATAATACCCTTTGTGGTGAAGTAAGTGCGGTTTGAGAGTTCCTATCAGAGTAATTCAAACTTACATTGTTGATTTAGTGAAATCAATAGAATTGAGTTATGACCAGTGGCGGGATTCAAATAATTTAACAACTGGTTCTCTGCCCTAATGATTTCTTCCAACAACCAGTTCAACAAACTGCTCAGAAAGTTAACAGCTAGTTCTCCTGAAGTGATGCCAACTAGTTGAATCCCACCATTGGTTATGACTAACCTAATTTTCAGATTAGAGTGAGATTTGTTCATCTATGAATAAAATCAAGGTGCAGCCCAATGAGTTTGATGTATGTTAGAATTATTCCATCCAAATGATCATATTTTAACAGAAATGCAATATTCTCATTGCAGTCCAAAGAGAGTTGAAAGTGGAAACCATTTTAAATAATTAATTTTAAATCATTCCATCCGTAAAATAATGCAAGTGCTCAGATTTGAAAATTGCACCAAATTAGTGTAGAATTTTATATTTAGAAAACATTGACTATTGATTTTATAGTGGAGTGCTACTGTTAACTTTGAAAGGAAACATCTTTGCTGCTATTCAAGCATTCCTAAGCATGTTTAGTTTAAAATATATTGTTTCGTTGAAATTTCTTTTCAGAAAGTCAATATCTTAATATGAAATAGCCCTAAAACAACGTAGAAAGGTTGATGAAATTTTGGAAAAAAGAATTACAAACAACTGGGTGTATAGCACAGAAAAATGATAATAAAATGAAACAAGTACTACTGTATGTATTATTTGCAGGACTGGTTTTAAAGTTAGGATTCAAAGCTGGGTTTTGTTATATAAATGTCGAGGACTGCAATTATTTGAGAAAAAAGTTTGAACCTTGTCACATCACACTTGTGCAAGCTTCAAATAATTCCTAAGAAATTGTATACATAATCTGCTTTTGCTCGACCTTTTTTTAAAAAAATAAGTGATGTTTTCAGAAATACGTGGGCATGGCCAACTTTTTTTAATTTTTAAAGCATTTTTTACTACCTATTCACCAGAACCGGTAGTAAAAAAATGCTTTAAGTAAAAAAAAAAGATTCAGCTGTGCCATGCGGTCGTGGGAATGTTTCCCCCCATTTTTTAAAGCATTTTATACTACCGGTTCTGGTCAATAGGTAGTTTAAAAAATGCTTTAAAAAGTGAATGAAAAGTTTCCCGTGATTGCATGGTACAGTGATTGTCATGGATCCTTTTTTTCCAATTTTGAAAGCATTTTTCCCCACTAATTCAGGAGCATAGGCAGGAAAAAAAATGTTTTAAAAAGCGGGGGGAAGCTTCTGACGATCACGTGGATCACAGCTGATTTGTGTGATCGTCGGAAGCTCTTTTTTCACTTTCTAAAACATTTTTTCCTACCTATTCGTCGGGACCAGCAAGAAAAAAAATACTTTAAAAGCAGATTTTTTTTCCCGATAATCACGCAGATCAGCTGTGAGCTGTGATCCTTAGACGACTTTTTTTTTTTACTACCAGTTTGCAGAACCAACAACAATAATCCGTGCTGGTTCAGCCGAACCAGGAGGATTTCACCCCTGCTCCAAGCATAGATAATAATTAATTTTATTCTCCCAAATGAGCCTCACTGAACATACAAACATCTTAAGGGCTGCTTGCAGATTCATGGTCTGGTTAAAAAAGTACAGTTATGTCTTTTAAGATTTACTTTTTCATAGTGGTCCCAGTAATATGAAATGCTCCACCATTAATTTCTTTGAATTTTAAATTATTGTAGCAAAATGACTATCTCAAATGTCGTACTTCAAGATTTCTGAACTTCAGAAAACTGAGAATCCGGTTTCTCCAATTTCTGAGAATTTAACTTGTATTTCATATTGTAATGTCTCATAATTTTAAGATCAAATCAAAATTTCAGTTTTTCATGTTTTAGAACTAATTTTTCCTTTTCAAAATTTGTATTTGCAAATATTTCAAGTATTGGTATGATATTATATTTTCACATTTTAATTTTAGATAAACAGTTGCATACTCAAAAACAAAGCACAACTTTGAGATAGATAATTGCAACCTGGATGGCAACGTATTTGTGTGTGTGTGGCCTACCGGCCTTTAAGGGATTATAGAGACATGGATTTTCCATTGCTGTAGTTTATAGCCAATAAAGTAGCTGAACACATTTTGTTTAAAACTTTTTTTGTACATGAGTTAATTCTGTACCAATGTTGTAAGATTATCTGGATTACTGTGATCAAAGAGAATTATCTCAGTGCAGAATTGTCAGATACTAGACAAACCATCCACCTGCTTATATACAGAAATATTTTTATATAAATATGAAATAATATCAATTCTCAGAGAACTTTCCTTCCTTTTGGTGCCCACAAATTACATACATTAGAAATTGATATTAAAATCCTGATAATTCAGAACACAGAGCTGGACCATTTGAAATTTAGGAATATAAGCAGACACAGTTTATATGGACTTGCACCACAACGTTTTAAGCATTTGTCTTGCAAAACCTGAAGGGCTAGTAGAATATTATGGTGATGATATCATATGCCTTTAACCATTATTTGTCTTAGTTAGGTTCTTTTTACCTTTTATAAATATTTTAAATAATCACCAATGTGAATGACCCTTACAGGTAGTCCTTCATCTATGTCTGTTCATTTAATAATAATTCAAAGGCATTGGGAAAAATGATTTATGAGCAATATTCACACATGACTCTGCGGTTGCATTTTAGGCACTTGGCAGCCAACTCACATTTATAACGTTGCTACATCTTGCACTCATGTGATTCTGATTTACATTTTTTTGCTAATTTCTAGCAAAAAACTCCTATTTTATTTTTTGGAGTATAAGACGCACCAAGATTTTGAAGAGGCAATTTTTCTTAAAAAGTTTTTGCATTCTGCAGACCTCCCAAAACCGGCCTTTTTTTGTGAAAAAAGAGAGCATGCATAGCCCTTACGCGGCTTGTAGAGTGCTCCTTGGGGATGGGGGGGCAAATCTGAGCAAAAAATGGCCCGTTTTCCGCTCATTTCTGCCCTCCCCAGCCCCCAGGAGCACTCTGGAAGCCTCTTAGGCTATGCATGGCCGTTTTGCTGAAGGAGTGGGGTTTCAAGAGGCAACAAATGCTGTATTCAGTGTATAAGACGCACCCAGATTTTCAGCCTCTTTTTTGAGGGAAAAAGGTGCGTCTTATACTCCGAAAAATATGGTATAGGGAAGCTGAATTTTTTTTAAACAGCCAAGTGATTCTTTAATGAGTCACTGCCATAAAAATTGTGGCAGAATTGGCTCTGATCTGATACTTTCCATTGTAAGGACAATGTATGCAATCGGAGTTCTGTGTCTCTGTGTTAAAGCTAAATTACTGGAGAAATGCATATCAGAGGGAATTATTGTCTTGATTGGTTCTGCTTGGCTCCTATAGCCAATGGATGTATATAAATAAAATGACCTAAGACCCTTTCTTATTTTATCATTACATCATTTAAAACCTGTCTTCTTTTCTCTTAAATTGAGCTTAGAAATCAAGAGGAAAGCACTGCTTCTGACCCTAGCTACAGCATAAATTTCCCAATTCCTTTCATAAAAAAACCCTAAGCAAATAGTGAAATTCATAGCTGAACAGAATACAAAAATCATGTAAATTAAAGAAAATATGTTACAAATGTATGCAGTAAGCTTGTCAAAATACAGTAGAAGGTTGTTTGGAAACTTTAAAAAACATAAATATTCATAAGAATATATTTTAGAAGTACTAATCCCAAAGAATGCTGCAGGGAACTTTAATCATTTTTTTAAAAGCATCATAATCACATAATATGAAATACAGAACTGACAGTCAAAATATTGTTAAAACACTTTATGAGTTAATGTAAAAAGATGAATGAATGTGTGAAGGCAGGCAAAGTATGTGTATGTGTAGGCAGAACAATCCTATTTTAGCTTCTTGGACAGATATTTAAGAGAAGCTTCATGGGGTATAAATACTTTATTGATAAGAAGGAGAAAGGGAGATGCTTGCTCTAAAAGTCTAAGTTCAGGTGAACTGTATACTGGCTATGCCAAGGTTCAAAATGTCTCAGGAGGTGCTTAACGCTACACTTCTCCCGTACTTCTTGTACATTCCATTTTAAGAATCTAAAATAAAGGTGTTGCAAATGTGGAAAAAGAGAAATCCCCTGCTTTGCCATTTCCTGATAAAAATGATTTGATGAAATTGTTGCAATGCTGTATCATGTAGGACTCATGGAATTTTTAGAATGAGCTGGTTGTTTTCAGATGATGATCTACAGGTAGTTTGCAATTTAGGATTAGAATCGAGCAGTAATTTCTGTTGCTAAGTAAGACATTGGTTAAGTGAATTTTGCTCCATTTTATGACTTTTCTTGCTGGTTAAGTGACTAACTGCACTTGTTCAGTTAGTAACGGCTGCAGCAATCCCATGGCCACAAAACCAAAATTCAGATGCTTGACAACTGGTTCATAATATTTATGGCAGTTGCAGTAACCTGGAGTCATGTGATTACCTTTTGTGACTTCTGACAAGCAGTCAATGGGGAAGTCAGTTCACTTAACAATTATCTCAACAACTGCAATGATTCATTTAACAACTTTGACAAGAAAGGTAATAAAATGGGACAAAATTAACAATTTCTGACTTAGAAATTTTAGGCTCAATTTCAGTTGTAAGCTGAGGACTACCTATATAATAAATGCTAATGCAAGAAACTCTCATAATGTCCAGATTCAAACCAAGTAATCTATTTGTTTCTCCAAATATTAAGTCTGAGACAATTGCCCCAAATTAGGTGTTCCCTAGAAATGGTTTGGGGCAATGCAGTAATTTTTGGTGTATACTTTGAAATCAATGGATTTATCCTCCATATTTATAAATTGTAACAAATATTTTGCCAATAAAAGTATTCAACACTGTATGCCAACATTATTACTTGATTTGCAGACTACAAAATGTTGAAGCTTATACAAAAAGACAAGGGTCGAGACAGTAATTTTAAAAATATAATACATAATACTAAAATAAAATTAATTTAATAAACAAAAGGTTGTCAATTTTATTCCAAAATGCTGTTTTTGTTTCTTTCTGATACTGGCTAAGTCTGCTAATGAACATATTACAATATAAACCAAGATACTGGAAAATACATAATCATTTGGTACAAGACAAATAATCACCCAATACTAGATTTAAAGCAAGGTCATATATTTTCAAATGTTTATCTAAGGCAGATGGTCATTTAAAATAAAAATACAAGATATTAAACAAGTTGTTTAGAAGAGGTAGAAAATACCAAAATATTGTATTAGAAAAACCTTTGTCTTTTAACATAATTGCTGTGTAAATTGTTAAAATGAAGGATTTTTATATTAATTACTTTTTAAAGAGGAAAGTCCACAGAGTGAAACTAAAAAGTTATGTCAGTAGTAGATCAGATTATTTCATTTGGTCATTTTTACCCATGTTCTAAATTAGATAGGAGCATTGTTTGAAAGATCAAGGTTATATATTTCATCTCTCGAGCTTCTGGAAAGTCACAGGAGTCTGCCAAGTAGCATAATGATACCATCAAGGAAAGGGATTGAATGGAGGAGGTATTTTTCTATGTTTGTAGAGTTTTAAGACTTTCAAAAGAGAGGAGGGGGGAGGGAGAGAGAGAGAAAGAGGGGGGGAGGGAGAGAGAGAGAAAGAGGGAGGGAGGGAGAGAGAGAGAGACAGAAAGAAAGAGAGAGAGAGAGAGAAAACGAACGAACACAGATGAATCACTCAAGCAGCCATGCCTTTTTCCAAACTTGAATGGCTCTCTCCGTATGAAGTAAAATGTCTGTGCATCCATGCACATACGAAGGCAGCTTGAAACAACTTTCCAAAGCAGCCACACAAGCCGAGAAGGAAAAAAAGACATGACCACTCTAAAGAGGTGCTTTGTATGCTTTTTAAAGTATCTCTTTCAAAGGAGTTACAGCGGCTTTCTATACAGCATTATCCATATACATCCTATGATAAAAATTTGGTACACAATTTTCTTGGAATCTCTTCTGTTAAAGTTCTGTGAAACTCTTCAATTCTTCAACGGTTTTCAGTTCATTTCACCAAGTCATAAGAGAACTTCCCAAAGTTCTTTATCTTTTTTATAAGACAATAGAATTACCAATACTACTGCCACTTACATTATTTCTTTGAATATTTTTTTTAATTAGATACAATGTTAAGGTACCGAATCTATTGAAAAATAGTCCAGTGTTTAAATTCAAACAATAGACATAATAAATAAACAGCAGCTTTGGTATTGCCCTGCTGAGGGATCAATGTCAGCTATTTGTGTTTGTGCGGCTAAATGCTGCTGACTCATAATATTTGTCACACAACTTTATAAGGCATTAAATCTTACTTGCATCATCCTTTGGAAAAATAGTGTTAATCTCTCTTTTGTCTCCATTTAAAAATAACATTCAGTAATCATTGATTTATATATAAAGAAAATTAGTTTTCGTAACTTTGAAAAAATATTAATTTTGAAATAGAAGAGAAAACAGAATGAAGTAAATATACATGCATGCCAAAGTCTTAAGTAATAGTCTATAAGATCAAAATTATATGCATTATTTTCTCCTTACAAACAGAAAAGGATTGTTAAAGGTCCTCTTCATTTGATTCTTTTTCACCACAACACAGGATTATCCAGCATGGAAAATCCAGGGTTTTTTCTAAGTTCCAGGTAAGTTCCATTGCTTACCCAAGAGTCATCTGCAGATTTCCTGTAAAATAGTAAAGAAAGCAATTTTGTTTTGTGGCTAATACATCTGCTTTTATTCTCTTCTCCAATAGACAGAGGTAATGGAGTGTCTATGAAACTCAAATACTTTGGCCACCTAATGATAAGGAAGGACTCACTGGAGAAGAGCCTAATGGTGGGAAAGACTGAGGGCAAAAGAAGAAGGGGACGACAGAGAATGAGGTGGCTGGATGGTGTCACTGAAGCAATTGGCATGAGTTTAAATGTGCTCCGGGGGATGGTAGAGGACAGGAAGGCCTGGAGAAACGTCGTCCATGGGGTTACAATGGGTCGGATACAACTTCACAACAACAACAATAGAATGTCTAGATGTTGCTGAATCTCCCTTCAAATCATCCCCAATGCGGTAGGACATTAACAGTTGCAGTTGAGCAATATCTGGTGAGTCAGTCACGTGTTAGACTACCGGTAAGTAGATATCAAAATTTCCATCATTTTTGTTGCATTTCATTCTACTTTAACCTCTTAGAACTGTCACGCAGTGAAAAAGACTTAAGAGTAATTTGTATCAAAATAATAAAAGAAATGAATTTCTGAACAGAGAGAGTGGAACAAGGTATTTTTTTTCCAATATTCTATTCATGAATTTCTCCCCTTTACTCCTTATAGGAAGTTCTTCATTTACATCAGTTCATTTAGTAATGGTTTGAAGTTACAATGGCACTGAAAAAAGTAACTTACACATTTTTCACACTTACGGCGATCACATGATCAAAATCCAGATGCTTGGCAACTGATTCATATTTATGACTGTTGCAAGGTCTCAAAGTTAATTTTAACTCATTTTTAAATGTATTGTCCTATAAATTCGGGGTGGTTTTTTTTTGGGATATGTATTTTATTTCTTTTTAACTTTTGTTTTTTAATGTTGTATGCCGCCCTGAGTCCTTTGGGAGAAGGGCGGCATATAAATCCAATAAAAACAAACAAAACAAACAAATTTGTTTGATTTCTATAACCTGTTTTAACCAGGAAACATCAAAAGAAGCCCTCATCATGAAGCAGAATTACATGAGAACTTTTTATTTTATTTATCTGTTACTCAATAAAAAAACTAACCTGTCATGTTATAAATTACCTGAAAAATCTAGGATGATGTTCTATATTGCTTTCTTCTAGAACTTTCTTCCTTGCTCTCTGCAGCTCTTCAATTCTTTGTTTTTGTATTTCTGCCCCTTCAATATTACCTTCTTCTAAGAACCTGTTATAATACAATATTACATGAGCATATTGCTATATACTAAGGTTGTGTAATTCTCTTATCATATTACACAGGGCATTTGGGCAGAAATGGCTATCATCACTGCTTTTTCCACAATTAGAATGAACTATCTTTTTTTTTTTTTGATGAAGCAAAAAGTCTTGACTATAATAACATCTTTCTGCATTTTGTTTATATAGTAGTTTTTGTTTAAAAAATTACCTTTGATCTGGCCTAAATCGGGTATCAGTAGGTGGTAACAGTGGTCTACTGATGGACTCAAATTCATTTATTTCTAATGCAAACTGTGTGAAACCATACCATTGTTCATAGTCTTTAGGCATTGGATCTGCAAATGAAAAACATAATAAATTCTTAGGTAAACATTATACCTTTTCCCCATGACCCTTAAAATATTATAGCCTTAGTTTAAAAACAAAAAACAAACACATATATAACAAATGCCAAAGGGTTTTGTGTTTGTGTTGGTACCTCAGCTTTCAAATTCTAAAACTCTATGTCTGAAACTAGTTGCAATAATTCTAAAACTGTCTTATTCTCAGCAACAGTTAAAAGAGCAACATAAATTTTATGCGCATTTTTATGCTTTTGATGTACTTTAAAAATAGTGGTACTATTTTTTCATATCTAATATTTCTTGAATCTGATCAGCTTACATCCTGCAACTATCTGTAATACCATCAAACATCCACATCTGCCTATCACAGGTCCTTGGAAAGGACTAATTAGGTAGACAAAAATGCCAAATTCAGCCTGAACTTCTGACAGTGCAACAAACTATAATAAATAATAACAACAATAATATGTCAAACTTAAAAATTAAATGGGCGATCAGCCACTAACTTGCTCTCCAGATGCAGTTTGGTGAAGATGGTGTTCCGCAATAAATATTTTCATGCCATTTTCCAAAAAGTCGATGTACTACTTTTCCATTTTTGTCTAAAACATTGCCTTCAATATCATGAACACTGCGATTCCAATATTTAGTCTGGAGAAAAATGAGCAAAATCTGTATTAAAAGTTCAAAACAAAATAGAAGATAAAAACCAAAATAAGTCTCAATTACCTTTACAAAAGTAAGCTTGCAGTGACAGCTATCATCATTCAGATTCTTGATTATAATCTCTCCATAGTGTTCTATCCATCGTTGTCCATTTAAAATATTATGAATGCAAGATGTTACTTTATTCCATTCATAATGGTCCTTAAAACTGGAGTCAAATGAAGAATTATATGCACATCAAGAAAGAAAAAGATAGCTAATAAAGTATTTTTCTAAAATACTCAATAAAATATTGTGATTTGATCTTTTCAGAAACAGCCTAAACTGCTTGCTTGACATATTCTAAACAATATGGTGCTTTGTAGCATTAAGGCCTAGCATGTGAATCCACCTACTGTGTTTTATAAAATATGTTAGATCACTTAACATAAATTCATCCAGTCTCAGTTTATTCAGTACATAAATAAACAAACAATGGTTAAGCAAATTATGACTTTGCACAATGTGACCACCCCTTCAATATTCCTGAGAAAAATGCTGACTTACTAACATGTTTTCCCGAAAATAAGACAGGGTCTTATTTTCTTTTGACCCCCGAAATAAGCACTTGGCCGTATTTTCGGGGAGGTCTTATTATCTTTGAGGGCCAAAGGTGGCGAGTATGGTCACCTCATGGCTGCTACTGTGTTGCAATATTTTTTGAGGAGGGCTTATTTTCGGGGGATGGCTTATTTTCAGTGGAATAGGTAAATGAGTTACTGAATTTAAAAAGTAGCTAAATCAAAGTTCTTTAAAAATACTGCTCTTTCACTAATTCTCCATAAAGCAATAATAATAATGCTACGTAATCAAGAATATAGGTTTTTAAGCAAATGCTAAAATGGAAAAAATTAACTTAAAATTTAAAAGTCACAAAATTAGCTCACATTAACTATCTAATTAATAGGAAACAAGCCACAGAAAAGATTATTTTATCAACATGAGAAAATCTATATGGAAAATTCAGTTTCTATAATTTATGTTTTTTTAGGCCAATGAGGCTTAAGAACTACTGAGTTGTAAAAGGTGATCTTGCTAGCAATCCAACTATCATATTTGTTACTGGAAAACTTACCCTGGCAAAATTACATGTGTTGTGCCAATTGGTACTATTTCAATGGATTTTCCCCAGAATTTATTTTTCCATCTGATATCTGAAATTAAATAATCAACAAAATTAAACAAATCCTTAATATTTGATAGAGCTCTGTCTATAGTTAAGCTTTTTTGATCAGTTTATAAGCCCTAAACTATCAAAATAATATCATAAGATAACACCAACCTTTAAGGTTACAACAGTGCTGTTAAACATACAAAACCAATGTAACATGCATTTTTAATCTTTTCAGCAGAGCTGAACATAGATGTATATTATGGAAACATGATGGGAGCCATCCTGCTGACAATAACATTTATTATGTTCTAAGCTGTATACAATTCAATTGAGTCACAGTATTTTACAACGCAAATAAAAACCAAATGTGCAAATCCCATTCAAACTTAGTATCAATAAAATAAATAACATCACTAATAAGATTAAAAAATATAGAAATGACAACTAGGGCAAATGTATTTACTTAGGTTGCTTCCCTAAACTAATCTGACTTCAAAGTAACTCTGCTGAATATAGACATTCTCTTTGTGGAGGGTGGTGCATGACAGCCAATATTATTTTCTCAGAAACTTCCATCCTGCTTCTGAAGGTTTCATGTTGATCCTAAAACAGGTTCCACAGTTATGGGGAAAAACTGCATTCTAAAGTCTCAATAGAAAGTTGGGTTACTATCCAAATTATTACCATGCTACCCAAACATGTTCCTCGTTTGTTCTTGCATTTCAAAAATCGATGATATAAATTAATGAGTTACCTTGCCAAAATATAAAGTTATCAGATTCAGCATGACATGCAGATATAGCTGGGTGATGACTGACCTAACGGGAAAGGAAGGTAAGGTTACAATTACATTTAAAACCTTACTTTCTATTCTCATATTTATTTTTGAAATGGCTTCATTTTTCTTTGAAGAAAAGATATCCCACAAGGGGGAGCTATTAAAATAAAAACCACCCATTACTAAAGTAGTGCAAAAAATTTAAAACAAATAATGGAAATGAATAAAATAGGTTAAGGATTCAGTGAAATGGTAGAAAAAAGGCCATGGAAGCAAAAGAAGAATGAATCATAAATGAATTTTTATTTGACTTGCTAGAAACCGTGTTTGAAAACATCCTTTATATAAAATTATATATTAGGTGAACTGTGAATTAAAAAGACCTGTATTAAATAAAATCTAAGATATAGGAAAATGTAAGTGGGAAAAACAGAACAAATGGAAAAATACAGCTAAGATTCATACTCAAAGTCTTCTAAGATTTGTATAAAACCATGTTACAATAAGTCATGGACTTTGGATAAAAGGGTCTATTTTTTGTTAAAAGCAAATACATGTTGTTCTCAAACTTATTTTTACAGATTTTTCCAGCAATAACATTTTTCTAGTTCCTTGCGTTCCTGACTTTCATGCAAACCATTTCCTCTTTGTGACTAAGTTATGGAATCAGGTTGGATATGTTGCATCCTTGATGTACAATCCAGTGGTGGGTTCCGGATCCCGTTGCAACCGGTATGCTGCAACAGAGCCGGGAGCCCACCACATGCACGCGCACAGCATGTGCATGTGTACCCACTGCCCGTGACGCTCCAGCTGCTCAGCGGAGCGTTTCGCAGGCGTCATATGCTCCATGCACAAATGCCCAGTTTGGCTCAAATAGAGGTAAGGAGAGGGGGCGTGCCCTCCAGAGCACTGTACCGGAACGGTACCTGGTGCTCCCAGCAGGCACTGATACACCCATACCGGGGCATACCAGTCATCACTGGTAAAATCATTAAAATGCCAGAAAGTGTCTTCATAAAATCTCCAAGTTTTTCTTTTTTTCCAAGCAAATTTACTGAATTTCAATTTCACTAATTTCTGTTACAATCAAGATAAATTTCAGCAAATACTACAAAGATACATGAAAGTTAGCTCCACATATCTGACAGACTCAAAGAGCAATACTTCATGTATTTCAGAAAGGCAACTTTAAAGCTATTCAAGGGTACAAACCAGTAGTGAAATCTAAAAGTTTTCCCTACCGGTTCAGTGGGTGTGGTTTGGTGGTCATGTGAGTGGGTGGTCATGATCATGTGACTAGGTGAGCTCAAAAACCAACTTTCACATTTTACACACAAACAACACAAAAGCCACACAACTGACTCATACACATTGTAAAAGCAGCTAGACTTCACATAAAATGGCCCTTGCAACAACTAGGAACCTCACAGAGTCACAGACAGCTCAAAAACCAACTATCACACTTTACACAAAATTAACACAAAGGGCTACACAACTGACTCCTACACAACTGACTCCCACACAATGCAGAAGCAACTGGATTTTACACTAAATGCCCCCTGCAACAAGCAAGAACCTCACAGAGTCACAGTTGAGGCTAATAGGTAGTAAAATGCTTAAAAAAAGTAAAAGAAAAAAAGAAAACAGTGAAATTATCTCCAAATAGACTGAAATTAAATGTTTTAAACATTTCTACAAAATGCCATAAAACAGCCAAGGCTGACTTGGCAATAAGTTCCAATGAACTTATCATTTTCTAAAATTCTATATGAAGGCTGGATAGTGCTTTGGAGCATGGGGAGACTTAAAGGCTGCTCCTGTCTCTTCTTGATGACTATTACGTTCATATTCCTGCATCTTCCCACTTTTTTGGAATTAACTCCAAAATATACATCTCTGGAAGCCAGACGAGACTGGTTTGGAAATAGCGGAGCTCTGACGGGCTCCACAAAAACCCAACCGGACAAACCGCTGCAAGGGACTTTTGGGCCAGAACTGTTCTTGAGGAAACGGGGGGAAAAGAGAAACATCTCGACGACCAAAATGGAACCGGCAGTTCCTCCAAAGATTGGAGATAAAATTCTCCAAACTAACAGCAGCAGTGGAAGCAGCCAAATGGCTGCTTCAAAGTCAGGGAAACTGGACCAAGCTATTTGAGCAGGAGCATTGCTGGTACAAAGTGTTGGATCTGGGTGAAAGAGCGATCAACCCAAAGTAAAGAAACTTTAAAATTGGATTAAAAAAGAGACCCGGAGAGGAAATTAGGGGCTATCTGGCAGATGGGGGATTTAAAGGAGGGAAAAAAGAAAGGGTGGAGATTAAACAGAAAGCCCTAGAAGATTTTTATTCCAAAACTTGGATCAGGAAACATTAAAAATAATAAAAGAATTCGAGGGGGGGGGGGAATTCCTTTCTTTCTTTTTCTACCTTTTTCTATTTTTTGTGAATTAAATATGAATTTTGACAGCTTTTGACAGCCAGCTGATTAGAGCATATTGCTATTGTGGAGAGGGAGACATCTACTGGTGAGAAGAATACTACACTACTCTATAGAAAACAACAGAGGAAAGTACAGCTGCAGACCTGACCCTGACTGTAACAAGATAAAATACTTTGAAGCGGTGGAAATAACAAGGAGGATTTGTTTTTGTAACAGTGCTGTGGATTTATTATTATTTATTTATTTATTAGCGTTTATATACCGCCCCCTCTCCCGAAAGGGACTCGGGGCGGTGTACAGTCCGTATCAAAATACAACAAATTAAAACATAGTAATAACTACATAAATACGTATATGAGAGGAGGATAAAATATGCCAAACTGTACAGCTAAATAAATAAACGAAATGTATAAAATTTAAAATCCCAATGTCATATAAGATTAAATTTAAAAAACTATCCCTCTAAAAACCAGTAAAAATGTGTATGCCAGGAGGTAGATGTTATAAATTATGCCAGACCAGCCAGTCGGAACAGGTGTGTCTTCAGTTTCTGTCGGAAGGAGCGGAGGTCAGTAGTGGTTCTAATGTCGGGGGGGAGGTCATTCCAGAGGGTTGGGCCCATCACAGAGAAGGCCCTACTCCTCGGTGTCGCCCGTTGGCATTGCCTCGTGGACGGCACCAGGAGAAGGCCCTCCCTGTGAGAGCGAATTGGCCGCAGGGATGTATGTGGGAGGATGCGATCCCGCAGGTAATTAGGCCCTATGCCATGGAGCGCTTTAAAGATGGTAATCAGAACCTTGAAACGCACCCGAAAGACTACAGGCAGCCAGTGCAGCTCGCGCAGGAGAGGTGTTACGTGGGAGTACCTAGTACTCCCCATGACTACCCGCGCGGCTGCGTTCTGGACTAGCTGCAGTCTTCGGGCGCGTCCCAAGGGAAGCCCCATGTAGAGAGCGTTACAGTAGTCCAAGCGAGACGTCACCAGTGCATGAGTGACTGTGCGTAGGGCATCACGGTCCAGAAGGGGGCGCAATTGGCGCACCAGGCGAACCTGGTGGAACGCCCCCCTTGCCACGGCTGCCACATGATCATCCATTGACAGCCGGGCATCTAGGAGGACGCCCAAATTGCGCGCCCGTTCCACAGGGGGCAATTGTTCGCTCCCTATGGCCAGTGATGGAATCAGCTGGCTGAACCGAGGTGCCGGTAGCCACAGCCACTCGGTCTTGGAGGGGTTGAGTTTGAGTCTGTTGTCCCCCATCCAGACCCCGACGGCTTCCAAACATCGGGACATCACTTCGACAGCCTCGTTGGGGTGGCTTGGGGTTGAGATGTACAACTGAGTATCATCAGCGTACAGATGGTACTCAACCCCAAAACCACGGATGATCTCACCCAGCGGCTTCACATATGCGTTGAACAAAAGGGGCGAGAGGACCGACCCCTGTGGCACCCCACAAGAGAGTGGCCTCGGGGTCGACCTCTGCCCCCCAGTCAACACACATTGCATCCGGCCGGAGATTTGACTTACTATTGTGGTGGAAGGGAAAAAACAAAATAAAACTGGAACTGGACTTTAGAATTTGGAAATAAGAAAGGACAAATAAAGGGGAAAAATCAATTAATGAACTTTAAGTTTAAGTAAATGTGATATAGCAGAAAAAAATTAAACAATTTGTTATTAACTAAGCAGACACTGAAATTTTGGATGTATAATGAATTACTTGACATGTTAAAAAATGAATGTGAAACGCTCAATGGTAAAGAAAAAGTGGAAACTCAGAGGAACACCTAGAACAAGGAGGAGGAGAAAAGGAGATAGAAAAGAGACTAAATGAAGAAGATATTACAGAAGAAAAAGAGATTGAAAAAGAAAAATATTCAGATGATTGTAGTGGGATTTACAGTGATACATCAAAAAGAGATAAGGGGGAAGTGGCCCCCCAAAAGGGTAAATTAAACAGCAAATGTGGGAATAATGGAGAAAGATGGGAGGGGGGGAAACTGGGGAAAGTTACTAAAACAATAGAACTAAAAGAGAAAAAAGATTGAGAAGAAAAAATATAGACATTACAAAAACAAGAAAAAAAAAGCTAGGCAAATGGACAGAGAGAAGAGAGAAAATGGTTGAAAGGAGGAAAGAAGGGAAAGGATTTACTAGTTGAATAGAATGAAATACAATAAATATTGCCAATGATATATAGCAGTAATGACAAGTGCCCAAATCAGAACATGTGTATGTGCATGCCCTGGAATGCCGGAAACCTGAAGACCAGCTTGCCATTGCACGCATGCCTAGTTTTTGCCCATTTTCTGGCTGTTTTCAGGCTATTTTTGGACCGTTTTCATGCCATTTTTCAGGCTGTTTGGGGGGCCATTTTCTAGCCTGAAAAATGGCCTGTTTTTTAAACCAGAAGAGCAAATGGTGATGGCACATGTGCCCAAACAGCTCTGTGTGTCACCTCTGGCATGTGTGCCATAGGTTTGCCATCACGGGTATATAGCTAATATGATGTGAGGGAAATAGATCAATACTATTAATTGTGGATAATTAATTAAATGAAATGTTTATTATATAAAATTAAATTTGAGGATATATGTTATTGATAGTAAAACAGAATAATAGATGGAAATTAAATGTTAAATTTGATTAACTTGGAAAGGCAAATAATGATATTGTTTATATATTAAAAAAAATTAAAAGTTAAGCTGGAAAATATGGAAAGAAATAAGGTGACAAATATGAAATGGAATTATGATGTAAAATGAACTATGCATAAGAGAAGATGTAAAGGGGGAAAACCCGGACAACAGTTTGTTTAAAAAAGAAGTTAAAATATGTAAATTTTAAAAAAAACTTTGTTTAAAAAAACAAAACTAAATATACATCAATATGTTCGATACAAATCTTCCTAGGACAGTTCAGAATAACAACAATAAAGATCAAACCTCTGGAACTGAATTTTGTTTCTAAAAATAATTACTCAGCAGCTAACACAACCCCGTCATGTTAAAAAAATTAAGAGCAATTAAAAAAACCTTTCTAGATGAAAAAAAAGCAATTAAGTTGACACAAAGCAAGTCTGCTAGAGTACAAAATTCTGTACATGGTTTCAAAATCACAAGGAACACTTTCCTGTCTCTGTTGGATCGCTTTACATAGTAAGACACCTGAAGGGCATATCCCATATGAAATATTTAACATATAAGCAAGTTACTATGGAATGGGAATAGTATTTCCCATTAGGAACGTAGTTCATGTAAGCACAACATACAGAATGTGTCCTAACAACTTTTAAGGTAGTAGAAACTAGAGAAACTTTGTTCTCACTATAACTGGAATAGGGAAGGAAGAAAGGAGCAAATCCCAAAATAGCTTTGCTTTTTTGTTTTGCTTCTTTGTTTGGCCCTGAAAAGCAGAAAACTTTATATATGGAGAATGTAACAAACCAGAACCAGTAACATTTTCACTTCTTCCAATACTTTCCTCAAAATTCTCTTTCTCTCTTGCTGACTTCATAACTCTCTTGACCTCCAACAACAATTTCATGAACTGCAGAATCTCCACTGAGACAAATGTATGTTATGTTCCATTTTTTATATAATTATCATTGGTTATTCAACAGATACTATAAACTGGCAAGACCTTGAGGGCCAAAATGTTGCTATGTTATCGTGTAACTACACAATGTTATCTTCTTTGCAAGTCTGAATTTAAGTTGTAGGAACATGAAGTTCTCCATCATGATAAAATTGCATTACCTGTTCAGAAAAAAATTGGAAACCCTTATCTTCACGGATACATTCATAGGTTTCTCCAAGCACAGGATTGAATGGCTTGCTTCCAGCTCTGTAGTAGCTAGATGCATAGGCAGAGACTGCAAAAGCAGCCACATAAACCTAAGAACATAATAAATAGATCATTATGGAAAGGTATGTAGATTTTTAATGTTTAATTTTTTTTATGAGATTTTGATCTCACATTGACATCAATACCTCCTATAAGCTAATGAGTTCTTGAATGCAGTAATGCTTTCACATTTTCCTTCTTTGAGTTTGTACTATGAGCAGTGATAGATGAAATATTTCTTTTCCTAGCCAAAGGGGCAATAATTTCAATCTTTCTAAGTACATTATTTCCCCTGTATTTTGATAGCCATATCTGAAAAATCTATAGGCAGGTTTTGTATGAACTAGCTTTCATGGAATAATGTTTGCCCAACTATCCCCATTTTCATTGTTCAGCTATCTCAGTATAATGGGAAAGGAGGATTGACAGGTCAGTATATTCAAGTCAGTCAAGATCCATTTTGAATTTGTATTTCTATTTGAATCTGAAATCCAAGCATACAGCTAAGTTTGATTTCAATAGTCAAGTTGACTGTTAAGATTATTTAAAAGTTGAGTAAAAATATGCATATTGGTTTTCCCTCACTTTCCTGAAGCTGACCTGGGTCTTCCTCAATTGAGCCCAGAACAAGTATATTTGGATTAGGAATATTATGGCACCTTGGTTGTTTGAAATGGTTTTATTGTTCTGTGTATTGCTGTTCTTTAAGCTATTGTGAACTGCCCAAAAGTATGTTATATAAGATTGGTGGCCAGTAAACAAATAAGTAAAGCTGTAATATAATTTATAATGTAATATAATACAAAGTAAGTAAATAATTTTCTCATTTTCAGTATAGCATATTTCTCCTTACCATCCTTTCAAAGGGATTAGGTGTAAATGCTGCCTTATCTAGCAATTCACTATATTCCAGTTCCTCACAAAGCTTCTGCAAAGTGTTCAAAGGTTCGTTCAGCCCAACAGGCATTGACACCTTGGAGAGATCTTTTCCTATATTATTCCGTAGAATGTTCCAGAGGCTGATGTTACTTGTATTGGGGCATGGGGCTGGTAGACGTGTCCTCCGCCTTGAATAGCATTCCACAATACCATCTGGGACACAATCTTGAAAACAGATGTTAGGTATAAGTTTGGCAATTTAATATTTTTTGGAATTCACTCTGTTTGGTTAACATTCTTTTTACATATTATATCGGTTCCAAACTTCTCAGAATAGAAGATAGTTAAATATAGCTTTGAGAAGCAAATTGTGCTGAACCATAGAGATTTGATTAAGAACAACCCAAAATTTAATAACTCTGGACTTCCTGGCTTCCAAAATCAACTATTTCATTCAGAGATAGAATCTGTTTCAGTCAGTCACTTGCATTCTCTTCTGGGTAATTTTCCAAAGAATTCATGCAATTGGTGAGCAAAACCAAAACTACGTTTCTAATACATATAAAAATTATCTTACTCATTCACATAGCTATCTATATATGTAACCATCCCATCCATGCATATCCCTCCCACTCATTTTACAACTATTTGTTTAAAAAGATCTTATTTACATATATGAACTTTTTCTATTCCCTCCATATTGACAATGTTAGGGTGAGTTTAAAGAGAAAGAAGCATAAAAAAACAAGATAATCTTTACCTCTATACCTCTATCCCTATAATTATGCTTGCTAAAATTTGCTAAAATCTGCATTTTATATATCTTAACACATTTTGTTTTAATTAGATTTCAGATTCCCAGAATGAAATCACAAAACATGGGCCATTAATAATAAAATATCACCACTTGCCATTCTTACAGAATGAGATTCCTATAGAATGAGGATTTTCAAAGATACTATGTAAAGCTTGCTCATTTTAAGGCTCGGTTTTTTTAAAAATCATTTTGGAGCATTTCCTTATTTCTACACTTCATAAAAAAATAGAGCACCCCAGTAGGCAGAGATCTTTGCTAGAAGGAAAAGGATTGTAGTAGCAAAAGTGGTGGGTGGGGGCTACTGCACATAAACTTTAGTATCAGGCCTTTCCTATGCAGCTGGACATCATTTGAGAGAATAGGCTCAATAAAATCCATTTTTAAAATCTTTTGCCACAACTTGGTTATTTACACACTGCAAGATGTTGAGAATGATTTGGATTGGTAAGACTGCACAGGTCTCTCCCAAGTCATGAATTATACAAGATGCAACATAGGAGAAGGATGTGTAAGAGAGAAAGACATAGAACATCATCAGAGGTGGAAGAGAACAACGGAAAGCTACACATTAAAATGTGAGTTATTTCTTCTTTGGATATGACTGCACATAGTATGAGAACTGCAGAAAGCAATTGTTTAAAGTGGAATCCTGAATTTAATCTGCATATTTCTAGGTTATTAGTTATTGGTAGTTCAAAATTAAAAAACAAACCAGAGACCAGAAATAAATAAAGACGCCTACCAAGTGTTTGCCTTTCATTCTCTATGTCGTTACTTAGGTTGTCTTCGGAAATATTATCACTTATATCACTGGCATATGAATCATCATCAGATACCTGGGGAGGAAAGAAACATTCTTTTATTCTGATAATGAATCAGAAAAAAAATCTCTTTTCACATACTGCTACATTTATGCAAAGGAAATAAAAATACATCAATCAAGTTTGAAATGGATATTGCAACAACAAAATTCCTCTATAAGCAACTGTTAGCCTGTGGAAAGGACAAGACTAAAGTAAGCTTGAATATAATTTCCACATTATGGAGAACTTTGCTACATGGCCAGTGCCAAATGGAAATAATATTCAAATTTGGGTTAATTAAATATTTCTTCCTAAGAAAAGCATAGGAATATCTTCACATAAGCAGTACATCTTTTATTCATTCCTTCACCCCCCTATTCTCTTAAAATACTTTAGAAAGTATCAGTAAGTTTTGCGTGCTGAAATAATGTGCATGGTGTTGCCACTGAGATTGTTAAGATAATAAAGGTCACACGATTTTGAAACAAATCCAATGTTTCTGAACTACTTTCCAGACCTCATTTTCTGAAGAACTGGCAGACAGTAGAACTTCCTGTGCATCAAAAAATTCAGTGAGTGAATCTGTTATTGATAGTCTGCTTTCATTGGATATTTGGTGAACCAAACCCCTGTTTTGATGTTCAGAACTTTCCTGCAAAAAATAAAAACAGTCATGATCAATAGTTTATTTATTATTAAAATAGATTTAAAAGAATGTCTGACTACAACTGATTCTGGGCTTTTTACACAGATGAAAAAGAGAAACAGAAAACCATATCAAACAGAATACAAAGTTTTACAAGAGTTCATACCACAGTCTGCCCAGCCTGGCTTTCAACACTATTTGGAACAACATATTGGGCCTTCTGGGATATGCTGTCCCAGAGGTCAGGCACTACAGCAGAGAATATAAGTACATGTGGCTATACAGGTAGCCCTTGACTTGTGACCACAATTGAGTTCAAATTTTTTGCTCCGAAACAAGACAGTTAGTTGTTAAGTTAGTTTTGCCCCATTTCTGGCCACACTTGTTAAGTGAATCGCTGAAGCTGTTAGTAACACAATTGTTAAGTGAATCTGGATTTTCCATTGACTTTTACTTGTCAGAAAGTCGCAAAAGGTGATCATATGATCCCAGGACACTGTAATGTTATAAATATGAACCAGCTGCCATACATCTGAATTTTAATCTCATGACCATGAGGATGTTGTAAGTGCTTTAAAACTGAAAAATGGTCGTAATTCACTTTTTTTTAATGTTGTTGCAACTTTGAAAGTTCATTAAACTTCATTAAGTTCATTAAACAAATGGTTGTTAAGTCAAGGGCTACCTGTATAAAGGCCTGCTTGATCAGGCTTTTTGAAGGATGCCTACACAAATTACCTTAGGAACGAAAACATGGAACCATAAGAATTTTTAAAACTTTTCTTAAATACCTCAACTTCTAGTGGCAGTTAAAGCTGAATTTCAGGGTGGAAGTCAAGAGTTCCTTAACTAAGCATCCCCCCCTCCATGAAATGATACTAGATAGTTACACATTACAAAGTTCTTCAGCAAACATGCTGATTTTAATACAGAGATCACTGTGAAGCTGACACAGTCAGCTAAGCATGTATGTAATTGCAGAAGCTCCCTATGTGTCAGGCATGCCTCCTTCAATATCCAAGAAAGAAAAACCTCAACTCCATTTTAATAGAGATAAAGTACTTTTACTAGATATGAAATGAATGCAGCAAAAAGGAAAGCAAGATCTGATCCAGAAAGGCGGGAACATATACATATCAAACGTTTACCCAGCACCCTCCCCCAAATTCCCCAACCAAGTGTCCAATCTGCAACTCCCTAAGGTGTCATGTGGAGTGCATCTTCAAACAATCTCATCAAGTTGGTATGTGAAACGGTTGGCCTTGATCAAATCCAAACATCAGCCACCAGCATCCGCAGAAGATGGTGAGAACAAGACTCCTCCAGTAAATATAATTCCCTTCCCCAATACCATGCCCCCTCCCGTTCCTATGGCAGCCGATAGCAAGCAAAACAGAGGCTGACACTATGTTTCTACTAAAATACTATTTCCTGAAATACAATGGTTATTTTTACTATATATAGCACATATATAGGAAAATGTAGATTTGCCCACCCAGGATGGAAGGGTGGACAAACATTTAGTCTCAAAGCGATACTCCAAAGGGAAAAGGGAAAGCTAATGTAAGCTAGATAATGATGCATAGAGAATAGATTTGCAAAGCTAGGATCTTCCATTGTTTGAATCAGGAAAGATAGATGGGTGTTTTACTTTGCTTGTAGAAATCATTCTAAGCTTTTTAAAGGAACTAACGCTAGTTATAAATTTTCACAGAAAATGGAACAAATGACCTATCAACATCACTGCAAGCAGTGATGGATAGGTAGAAGTTAAGGCAAAGGTGTCAAAATCCTGGTTGGCAGGAAAGTCAAAAAGCCCATCTAAGCAAATTAACAGCAAAACAAAACAGAATTGTGAAGTACAGTGCATTGTAAGAAGCTAACATATATAAAAGTCAAGGGCAGTAAAGAAACTGACAAGGTCAAATAGAAATGCTGAATATAATGAGCAATTATTTTCCGTCCTTTCATCTCAATCTTTATATTGCCTTATAATGCCATTGCTATAATATTTATCCCTTGAGATCAAGATTGTGAAGAATTTGGGTTCAGCAAGAAAAAATAGTGAAGCAGGTGTTAATTTATTTCTGTCTGATATTTTTCCTCACAAAATAGTTTCTCATAATACTTAAATTAATATAGTTATTGACATAGAGAAGCCTAAAGACATTTTTCATTTGATTTGTGACCTCATATGTCCAGTTAAATAATGTTAATTTTTGTGTGTAAAACAGCACATTTTTATTAATTTCTACATTTTCTGAGTGACCCAAGGTTTCAGTGCAGTAAAAGATTGTCACCAAAAGGAACAGGAATGAAATTGCCACAACATTCCCCCCACCCTAGTTCTTTTTGTAAACATAAATGAATTTATCTTTTTTGCAGCTTTTATTTGACATTTTCATTTGATATGTTTCAAATTTTTGAGCATGATGTTGAAGGCTTCTGTGATCACAAAAGCAAGGTATGCAGCGTGTGGGTCTTAGTTTTCTGATACCTGCCCTCAATCCCAAATCCCCCCAGCAGAAACAGCTGACATTCAAGGAAACTGAGCACAGGAGAATAAAGAATATTTGCAGGTGGGCCCCTTTTCCTGTCATGAAAATGTCTGTGGTTTTTATTTTGTAGATACTTATCTTTCCAGTTAGAGATTCCTTAGGAATTTGTTGGACAAAATATATTTTGCTGACTTTTTGATCAAAGAGAAAAGCATAATTAGTTAATTTAATGTGCCCTATGGTGCCTGTCAATTATGCTTTTTCTGATAATTTGTTTATTATTCAGGATTTGATTAATATACATATCAGTTGCAGTAAAGATATTGATTTATATGAAATCCATTAGGAACACTTCTCTCCATGACTTTGTTACTTTGCAAAAGTAATATCTTTTTATAATTTCAATATAGTTACTATTATTATTAGATTCACTGTAAGCAAATTCAGTATCAATAATATATCCAAATGGATAAAAGTAATAGCAAAACAGAAAAGATGTTACCAAAGTGTAAAGTTTGGATTTAGCAATTTCTAAAGTCTTACTTTTTTTTTCTCTCATGGAAAAAGAGAGATAAAATCAGCAGTCACAGGCAACTGGAAAATTGGATTAACCCATAAAATGAAATTAACTCCATACTTATCTCCATTGCCTATTAGTCTATGTATTTGTAATTATGAATTCTTAGACGATATCAGTAAGATTATTATATTAAGATCTACTGTACGGTTTTAGTTTTAAACGTTTAATATCTGCTTTTAATCCTAAATTATGTATTTGAGAAGTCAGTAGATTGGAATGGCCTAAAAGGCTACACAGAGAGAGAGAGACAGGGAGGATTGGAGAATTAAATAATTTATTAAGATATATAATGAAAAGGAAAATGTTAACAGAACCAACCTAACGATCCCAGTTTTTTAAATAAAAACAGCAGATAACTAGCGTATATGGATATGGAATAGCCAGAGATTGTTCTCTCACACAGACCTTTTTCAAGAAAGGACATGTCTTGCCTTTCCCATTTCACAATCGCTTATGAATAATAATTACAGTAAACTTTGTAAGTAAATAAAAATGGGAAGGAAATAGTATGGATCTTGATACTGCCCTCAACAATAGCATCCAGCCAGCTGAGTGGGTAAGTACACCTCACAGAGGTTCATCATTTTTCTCAGTATGTTGATATACTGGAAATAATTAATCATAATTTCTAAATCTGGATTTGCAAATATAAATCACCATATGTAAATCTGTGCCCTCTGTTGTCCTTTTTAGTGATGCATTTCCTTTTCTTAAGGAAAACATTTCTAGCCACCCTATTTGTGCAGAGATGGTGTATGCTCCATCATTTAAAAGTAGGATTGGCATTTTGAATTTGATGAGGATAAGCAACATGCCTTAGATCACGAATGTCAAACTCAATATAATTGAGAGCCGCACCAGGGTTGTGTCTGACCTTGTGTGGCAGAGATGGGTGTGGCCAGGGTGGGCATAGCCATCTTGACCTCAGTCGTGTTGGTGGTGTCTGTGGCCCAAGCACTCTGCCAGCAAAAACGGGCTTCCATGCTCGGTTTTTGGCTGCAATGGCCTCCTGTAAACCTCTGTCAGTGAAAATGTAGATCAGGAGGGGGGGCACATGCAGCCCTCACGAGCTCTGTTTTCAGTCGCGATGGACTTCTGTAGCCCTCTGCCAGCGAAAACGGAGCCCTTCTGAGCTCTGTTTTCGCTGGCAGAAGCACCACAGGCTGGACCTTCACTGTTTCCAGGGTAGCCCTACAGGCCAGATCCCACCGCGGGCTTTATGTTTGACACCCCTGCCTTAGACTCTTCAAAGCTTAAAAGCAATAGCATTCCCTCAAACAAATGAAATTGCTCCCTTGCCCATTCTAATATTATAACTGACTACCTTATTTCCTGCAGATCCCTTAGCCCAGCGATGGCGAACCTTTTTTGCCTTGCATGCCATAAGTGGGGGAAGTGCAGGGGGGTTGTGTGTGGGCGTGCCGCACCCATAATGCAATGCACGCCCCCCCAGTGCGTATGCGCGCACTACAGGCACGACCCCCCCATTTTTCATGCTTTTTTCGCCCTCCCCAGGCTCCAGAGGCTTTATAGGAGCCTAGGGAGGGCAAAAAGAGACTCCCCCGCCCCCCGGAAGCCCTCCGGAGGCTTCAGGGACCTTCAGGAGGCTTCCCTGAAGCCTCTGAAGCAGTCAAACGACCCTCCGAGCAAACCGGAAGTGACTTCTGGTTTGCTCGGAGTATCGTTTTAAGCGTTCCGAAGGCTTCAGGGACCTTCAAGAGGCTTCCCTGGCAAATGCATGCCCTGACAAATGGCTCCGTGTGCCACCTGTGGCACGCGTGCCATAGATTCGCCATCACTGCCTTAGCCTATGAAAATAACGAAGCCTCCAAAGTTTCCCACTTCTAAATTACCACACAAGGTGAAAACAGAGTTCTGGATGCAGTTTATTCCCCAATGTACATAACAGCAAACACTAACGTGTGATTATCTTTTTTAGTATAAACAAAATGGAATGTCCAAAGAAATAAAACAGTATAATATAAATGTGTGCCTAGCTTACAGCAAATGAATTGCAAGTGTTCTGTATAGCACCATAAGCATTAAAAAGCCACCAATGTCAAAAAAGTCCTTGGTCTCCGATTACAACAATAGCCTTTATGAGACAGTAGGAGAAATTCCATTGCACATAGTGGCAAATGCCTTGAGATATCTCATTAAAATGCAATATAAACTATGATCCACTAACATCTGACCTCTCCAATTGTTCAGTTCAAATCACAGCATATTCTCAAAATATACGACTGGAACTCATCTATATTATCTATTTGTCATGACTAAATTAAATTCATTTTTGTTTGTCTTAAAAAGTCTCAGTTATTATAGTAATCTCACTTATTCCATTGTTACAAAGTTATGCATTCTATCTCAGCCTTCCTTAAGCTGAAGTTCTTCCAAACCTATAGCTCAGTCCCAATATATTTTGAGGGCACCTACTTAAATAAGATTTGGTTGACTTATTATATCTAAATGAATCTATATTAATTTTCATCCTGTTTCTAGGTAATGTTATTAGTGGCAGAAACATATTCAGCAAGAAAAGAGAAACTAGTCAATTGATAAGAACATTTTGTAGTTCAACTTATTTTTTTTTACCTCCGCCCCTCCCTCCCGCCAACACGCCAAAAGCCCCTTTATCAATCTGAGTGGACTGCTGTACAATAATCCTTATCTTCATGGGTTTTCTACAGTGTTATTTTCTCCCAGACTGAATTAAAAGGTTATGTTTACAAAGGCAAATTAGTTTCTGACAATTATTTGAAGTGCAAAAATTGTGTAGAAGAATTTGATATATAAAAAACTAAAACATAGAATATACCAACTGTTCACCAACACTACAAAGAATGTCAAAAGCTGATGTTATTGTTTGGGTGGCCATACTATGTGATGAGAAGATTCACTAGGGCAAGACAATGAGCAACTAAATGGAGGAGAGATGCAACAAGGAGCTTTGCAAAAAGACAAGAAATCTATACCCACCTTTACAAAATCTGGGCTCGAATTTGCATTAGCAGCTGAATCAAGGAGCATAGATTCGGCATGTATTCTGCATAACCGTTCTTTAAGATCTGTGTTTTGTGCTATGGCCTGGAACATTTAAGAGAAAAAATAAAGTACATTTGGGCCAGTATAATGTCTCAGCTAATTACAAATAGTTGTCTCTCTGGTATTAAAAAAAAAGAGAGACAAAATGGAATGCTAAGAGTATTTGAGGCAAAATAATTTTTCCTTTTTTCCCTCTAGATGAAAGGGTAATATTTAAATGGTAAGAGCTGTATAGCAACTGAAAAGCAACTTTTACAAAGCAACAGCTCAGAAAGCAAAGATAGGGTTAACTCTGGGATGAACTTGTGCTATAGAGTCTCCATGATAGTAAATTTTCAAGTAGTATGAACTGCTGTCACTTGAGAAGGTAAGTGAAGATGGTATTAAATCTGTAGCGTATTACACTGCCAGCTTATTGGGAAATAATGATTTGGTACAGGACCACAGCATCTAGTGATGAAAGTCTTAATATTTCTCTATCATGATACCGAATTAATCAAAGTATTGATATAAACGTTTTTTAAAAATATATATAGTCAGAAGTCAGAGATGAGTTACTTTTTAATGAATAGATGAAGGAAAAGTTTAAACTTCTTTGAGGTTCTACCATCCTTTTTTTCTAAATCCGATTTTAATGAAAAACATACAACTGACATTACATATTTAACATCACATGCACTTGAGAGTTAAGGGTTTCCAAGAAAACATAGGTGATAGATGAAAGCAAATATGGTTTTAAATAAGATTATTCAGGATTTATGGATAATAACTGATTCTTCCATTTTTTAAAGTATGTGGCAGGCTTCTTACATTCCTGACAGATCCTTGGATTATTATTATTTTGTGCTATATTCCGAAAATGTAATTTTTAGAAAAAGTATGACTAATAAGTTAGGAAGTATATGTGCTAATTATCCTAATGGAATGCCTCCCCATTCCATTTAATTAATGCTGCCATCAACACCAACTAGGTGTGAATATCTCTTTCTCTTCCCTCCAAAGACAGCAAACATTCTTCTGACTTTGAGTTATGTTAGAAAATAATCACTGCTAGATGAAAATGCCACCACAAGATGACTTTTCTCTTCTATTAGGCAAAGATTATGGAAACCACGAGTTGATTCAAGAAAGAAGGTTCAACACATGCAAACCAAACTTGCTTCTGTGCAATAGTAGCAGCCGTGTGGTGCATTACCCACTTAACTACAACATAAGCAAAAGACAGGAAATGCACACCCATTTGTTAATAACTCACATTAATCTCTATATGACTAAGCAGGGCAAGATCAAACAAGACTCCTCACCAAGTGGGTGTTACATGATTTCTTCAAGTAGAATACAATTTTTAAGACAACTATGAGTAACCACTTGGGAATTTGTTAATTATCTTTCATGTCAAAAGAAATGATACTGCAATGTTATATCCATTTATCTGGAAATAAACTTCAATGCATTAAATAGCAAGTACCATAAATACGGTTTTGGAAAGTTTTAATTATTTAGAATGTCACTGTCAATGCATGTATCAAATGTAGCATGATAGATAGGTAAATGGATAGATATATTGTTGCCTATCATTTGTTTCTGTTCTTTGATTTAAAACCTATTTGCCAGCCATAATTACTACTGTATAAATTGATATAACTATTAAATAAGAAAATGAAGAAAATTCAAGGAGTTTCAAATTTAATCCTGGCAATGGATAATATATAGATAAATAAAGGACCTAAATTGATGTGGGTACTCTGAAAGTATTTCCATTGCCAATATCCAAATATATCCACTCTATTTGAGGGTCACGTTTTCTCCATCAATCATAATTACCATATTTATTCGAGTATAACGCGCACACGTGTATAACGCGCACCCCCTAATTTTCGATTAAAAATCGGTATAAAATTTTGTTTCACACCAAGCATTGTAATTGACAAAAAAACGTTGTTGAACACGTGTGGCCATGACTATTGCCGCCGCTGCTGCCACCGTTCACAGGACCCGCCTCTCACCCTCTTCCTCCTGCCGACTGGAGGAAGAGGGTGAGAGGCGGGTCCTGTGAACGGCGGCAGCAGCGGCGGCAATAGTCGCAACTTGGCGGCGGGCCGCCCCGGCTGAGAGACAAAGGAGGGGAAAGGCGGCAGGCAGCTGAGTTGCGACTATTGAGCACGGCGCAGCGCCGCCTGAGGCTGGGATCGAGGCTGCAGTCCGGAAATTTACAATTTACAATTCGCCTGCGCCCTCAATGGACCGGCCGCCACTGCCACCCCACCCCAGCCCTCGTTTATAACGTGCACCCACACTTTGATTTCTTTTTTTGGTAGAAAATTTTGCGCGTTATACTCGAATAAATACGGTATATAAAATACAGCCTACTAATAATGCTGAATAGTGAGAAAGTAAGTTTCATATATTACTTTCTTAAACTAATAAATTTATTTTCATATGAGGTAGTGGTAGCCTCTGACTTGGAAATTTTAAAAGGATATCAGATAAATTATGAATGAGTTTGTAACACATACTTATTACAAAAGAAAAAACCCAACCAAAAACAGGAGCAACCTTTGGATACCAGGTTGGAACTTAGAAATCTACTTTATATTCAGAGAGATCTATTCAAATCAGAATTATTAGTGTTAGAGAAGGCTAGGCTGGAACAACATTTATTTAAAAAATTGTGAAGAATTTGTGAGTTGTGTGGAAGATAAAATCATTCAAATTCATTCAGCCTTTGATACAAGCAGAGCAGTTCTAGAGAGGTAACATAGGCTACTTCTCTGAAAGTTATCTGGGACAGTTCAGAGCTGCGGATCCTGAGAAAATGGATCAAGTTCTCCATGATATCAACTTTGCATGTCTAGCCTGGATTCATTTTCTTATTGATTAGTGAAATCCTCCAGGAAAGAGAGTGCCCCCCTTCCTGAAAAAGTCATTGCTCAACCTAGCAAATTTAGGTAAGTACTGACTGGTTTCCAACTGTTTTTTGGGGGTGGGGGAAAGTCATTAAGAAAGTAGGTGTTGCAGAGAAATCCAGTTACTTATACTCTGTAGCTGTACCTTGAAAAGGACTCAGGAGAAAACAAATTATCTATACCCTTTCCAGTCAGGGCACAGTATGAGATCATGAGTGAGCAGTTCCAACTGATGGTTATGAGGTGCAAAATATCAAGAATTAGGATGCTCAGTTTGGTATGTCTCAAATGTTGAGATTTTCACCTGTCCTATGTGACATCTATATAAAGCACATGGGAGATCACCTGCTGGCACAGTGCCATGTATCAATTCTAGGTTGAACATGAAAAGTGGATGAGAATCTGTGTTGATGTCCAGAAGCTGAATGTTGATAGGGAAGAAGACTCTCAATCTCAATAAACAAAGACTGCAACTTTGAGCGTGAAACTTCTCTGATTTCAGTGTTATTCAATTTTTGACTCTATAATGGAGTGGTGCCTCCCTATGCAAATTTGATGTATTATCTAGGGTCCACTTAGACTCTCAGTACTTTTAAAAGAGCAAGTAGCAATTGTGTCAGGAAGAATTGTTGCACAACTCGATTTTATTTGCCAATTACACACTTTTCTGGGTTGGGAGGTTTTGTGCACTATTATTCATACCTTAGTGCCCCCTTTCCCCCATTTTGGATTATTGTAATACACCATATATAGTTCCAATTTTTACGTACAATTTGGAAATTTCAGCTAGCGATTAATACAGCAGCTCAAGCAATTTGGCTTCAGTTGATTTGCCCATGTGATATCTCTGAACTGGTAAACAGTATATTTCTGGGTGCAATTCAAAGTGTTACTGTGAATATCACTTTTGAAAGTCTTCATGATTCAAGACCTGGGTATCTATAGACTGCCTCCAATGCTATCGCCTTTTCTCAAATAACATTCCCCTAACAGCAGACATATTCCTACTCTCCTGGCCTTTAACAAAAACGTTGAGACTTGGCTATTTCAATGATGCTTTGGGATCTGAGAAAGTGGCAACCTTCTTATTTCCTTCTCACTCTGAAAATGTATCTGAACAAATTATCATGGAAATTCCTTATATTGTTTTAATCTTACTGGTGTTTATATGCCTATAATATATGGAGAATCATCTCAAAGGTGCTTTTTCAAGAGGCAACTGGACTTTCTGGTTTTGCCTGGTTTTTCAAAACACCTTTGGGACAACCATAACCTGGTTGACTGAGAATCTCCATAGACACATGGAGAATCAGTTTATTCATTAACTGAATGGACTGAAAGCATGTTATACATTTAGGATTTGAGTGGATGTTACGGAAAATAATGACTAGCTATCTTAAGTGCCTTATTGTATAGCTATAAATCCAGTATCCAAATGTATCAATATTTAAAATGACATGATTTATAAGCATGAGACATTTACAACCTGGATTGTTGCTTGACACTGATACACACACACACACACACATGCACACGCACACGCACACACACACACACACACACACACACGGATATTTATTAAACAACAAAACACCCATGAATTTGTTTACTTCCAAATGCCAGTTTCTATAAGGTTTGAAATAAGAGTATTTTCATTTTTTTATTTTGAATATTTATTCTTCCTTTATCTATTAGAGCAATGAAACTTCACCAATGGATTACATGTGGCTTGTATTATTTCATTAGCTTGGATCGATATGTACCATGTTTTACCCCTTTTAACTAAGCAGTGCAAAACTTCAATCATATAAATAATATTATTAAAATGTCATAATGTACCTTGGTAGAAGCTCTAATAATGCAACATGAAATCATAGGAGGAAATGGAGTGAAGTCCGAAAAGAAATCCACATACCTCATTTCCTAACTTTTGTGAAAATTAGGCACATCTCTACTTTATGCTCTACTTTATAATATAAATTATTTTTTATTATATTTTGTTTTTCTTCAGGAACTTAAAAACATTTTTGGTCAATCCATACTTGTGTCATAACTAGATATTGTGCCTCCTTTGTTTCTGTCCAATCTAGGAAAAATGTCCACATTTCATAACCATGTATGAGCTACATTTGATTCCCAGAAAGAAGTCAATTCATTTCAATTTCAATTTATTTGTGCTTCTAGACCGCCCCCTCTCCCAGAAGGGACTCGGGGCGGTGTACAGTCCATAGAGAATATCACAAAAATACAATAAAAAAATATGTACAGTTTGGAGGAGGTTAAAATGCAATTAAAAGAACTGTACAAAGCTGAATAAATATAATTTTTTAAAATCCCTAAAACAGACACAACAGATTAAAAAACCCTAAAATAACCAGATAATAATACATTTGCCAGGAGGGTTAGCAGGGTTATTCCTAGCTACATTTTCTTAGCTAATTCTTTAGGATATCCTGAGCTGCTTAACTTTAATATATTAAAATGCCTGCCAAACTTTGGGCAATTGTTTGGTGATTTGCATCACCAACTAATAAAATAAACTATTGTGCATTCTGCAATGCAAAACAAAAAACAAAACTCAACTGTGCTGTACTGTAGTATATGAACTACTGCCTCACAAATCCATAAAACAGCAATGCATATTGAAGCAATATAAATTCTATTTCCAGAGCTTAAACTGGAATAGCAAATTTCTTCAAATTATATTTCTAATTTCTGATCTGTAGTAAATTAGGTCTAAGAAGCGATCTGATAAGAAATGTCTCTTGGAAAAAGAACTCTTCTACAATCAGCTTTCTGAGGCAGGGAAAGAGTTAAGGGAAATAAGGGCAAATGACAGGAGTGCACCCACCAGAGCTGAATAAACTATTATAATATTTTAGCTCCAGCCAATTTTTTTTATTCTCTAATCTAAGCAAAATACAAGATTATTGTTCTTTAGAGAGTACAGCAAATACAAGCTGAAGGCTGTAAAATATTTAAGAGCTAAATGAATAGGAAGGATACTGTAATTATTAATATATAGAACATTCTGCACATAAGCTTCAAACATTCTACAGTTGTTTACATCTTAGCACCAAAGTTATTGATGTGCAGTTTAAATATTATTTACACATACAAAAATAATATAAAATTATTAACAGAACCTGATTTTACAATTATATGTGGCAGACTTTGCTTATGGATATGGAAGAAGGGGAAAAAATAAAGAATTCCAGACAGATGAAAATAGAGCCTTACTTCAAAATGAAGAAGGAAAATAGGATTTTTCATAATACGCTTATATTGTATACATTCTAAAATAACTAATGATATATTGCATTACAGATTCACCAACAGCCTTTATCCCTTTAAAAGTATCTTTGTATGTGGGAAGCACTGCAACTTCAAGTGTTATGATTTATTCCACTACTCCATTCTGCACCATGCTTCCAATCTTGGAACTATATTTAGAGAAGACTGTAGTTAGGGCAATTCATCATCTCCCGATTTCCTTCCAGTTTCAGTCTCAAATATGAACCATTTGCTTTACAGTAGGAGAACAACTGATACATTTTACCCCTTTCAAAATTGATTGCTGTTGATGGTTCCAATTACTAATCATCAACAATCTAAATAGCAAGTTGACCAAAATCAATTTTATCTTGCTTGAGACTCAGATAAATCACCACATAAGGGTTCTCCTGCAAGCTGACCTCTTGAAATTTGTTTATCTTAGTAGTTATGTTTCCCTGAAAATATGACATATCCTGAAAATAAGGCCATGCCATATTTTTCAGATGGGCAAAAATATAAGCCCTCCCCCCAAATAAGCCCCTTGGACAACCCACCTCCAGCCAGGCAAAGCGCCAATCACCGACCTAGTGGTATCTCAAAGGTGCCAAGCCACGGGAACAGGGGGAGGGAGAGAAAGACGCTCGTGTTGCTTGGCACGTTCAGGATACCACTAGGTCGGTGAGTGGCGCTGTGCCATGGCTTCTTCTCTGGCTTCCAAAGCCTGAGATTGGCTGCTGAGTCTTCCGGCAGTGGCCGCTCTGGAAGTGTGCTCTATGGTTGTGGGCTGGCTGCTGGAAGGCTCTGCCAGGACAGGGCATGGTGAGCCTGGGAGGGGTGTGAGCGAGGAACGGAACAGGCGCTCGTGCAACCCCCCTTTCCAGCTATGCAGAGCGCCATTCACTGACCTAGGGGTATTTCAAAGGCGCCAAGCCGCGGGAGCAGGGAGCAGGTGCTCACATCATGGCTGCTGTGTTGCGCTTCTGCAACAGCACAACACAGCTGTTCGCCCCTGAGGCTGTGTCCAGCTCTTTGGAAGCCCGCTCGCAAGAGAGCAGCCATCCGACAACCCCAAAACAATAAGCCCTCCCCTGATAAAAAGGCCCAAGCCGTATTGGGGGGGGGGTCAAAAGAAAATAAGACCCTGTCTTATTTTCGGAAAAACACGGTAGGTTTTATTCAAAGATCAATGAACTCAAAGTTAATGATGGGATTTTATTCCACCTTATTTAGCCAGACTATCAGGGATTGCTTTCAAGATGTTTCTTAAGACTTAGGGAATGAAAGTAATGGTGGTGAAGGGAAACGCCAGATTGCCCTATTGCGGGTAAAGTGATACAACTGGTTCATTCTATCAATTTATATTTTATTATATAAATTCAATACAGTATAAAAGAGAAGAGATAAATGGGTAGATGCTCTCACAATCCTCTGGGTCTACTTTGGGAGTCAATATTATAGTTTGAGCAACAATAGAGAGATTAACAAGCACAGATTATCCTGGGCATTGGAAATATTTTTTTTTATAATTAACTTCACTAAATTCTGTGATGAAATATGGCAGCTCACTAATTGGAGATAAAACTATTATGGAGATAGAATCTATTCACACTAAGTGTACCACTTCAGAAAAAATGAAATAGATGCCTGTGTGTTCAGCACAAGGACACACATTGTGCCTTCTCCAAAAGCTTCTACCACACTTAGGCAGCTCTTGGAAGATCACAATTCGCAGCTTATTATAGAAACCAATGAACAAGTGTATATCAAAGCTCAGCTCAGTTCAACTAAACGAAGGCAAAAATCAAACCAAGAAGAATTAATGTAATTGATAAGACACATTTTGTGAACACAAGTCCAATTAATGTGGGAACTTACAGATGATAAGGCATTCTTCAGTCCAATTATCTGAGCAGATGGAGATGCGATTGAATCATGGTCAAACATCTGCTTCAGCTTCTCTTTTTCTGTTGAAATCGTACTAAAAGCTGACTTTAAGGTAAAGTACACTACAAAAATAGTTAAAAAAAATTACAGAAATGAAATGATTTGTAGGTCAAAATGTAGAACTATCACAATGAAGACAAAGAACACTAAGCAAACAAACAAACCCAAATCTTGTGATTAATGCCTTGAAAGTTGTCTATAAAAGAATATTTTTCTCATTTGAAAAAAAGTCCCTGAAAAATCAATCAAATAAATTTAGATGGGAAAAACTTTACTGGCACAATAGCTAAGTTACTGCTTTATTTATTTTGTAAATAAATAGATGACAAATGCCATTTTCCTTTGCCTTGGAGCTCCTCAACATTTTTTTCTATTTTGTTTTAATTAAAATAGCTTACTCTCATAGCAACCCTTTATATCACCATGCTAAAGCTGAAATTCAGCAAGCCACTTGGAGACTCTGTACAAGTAAACCTAAGGCAATCTGCTATTACATGTTTAGATAAAGGTTTTAACAAATGTCTGTTGTGTTAAAATATTCCAAAATCTTACATTCAGAACAACAGTCAATATGAGACCGTCTTCCCATTTTGGGGGAGGGGGGGTGATAATGAAAAGAAATATTTATAAAATGCATCTTGTGGTCTCCATAAATAGTCCAACATTCGGTATTCATACAGTGTTCACCAAGTTTGATTTTCATGAACCTACAAATTGTTTTCGCCATCTTTCTATTGGGGACAAATCCCAATTACCTTTGTGAGCTATGTGACACAAGTCCTCTTGCAATTTAGAAAATTCTGATGTCACCTCAGAACCATTTGAATACAGTTTTTCATCCCCATAATCTAATGTAGATAAATTAGGATTTGAAGCATGCAGCCTTAGTGGAGCTGGTACCTGCAAAGAACATACATTATAATTATTTATATATTTCCATTCAGTTGTGCCAATTTTCAGAGACTACCTGGATATGTTTGCAGTTTTCTTGGCAGTATTTTAATATTTGCCATTGCCTCCTTTCTAGGGCTGAGAGAGAGTGACTGGCCCAAGGTCACCCAGCTGGCTTTGTGCTTAAGGTGACAATAGAATTCAAAGTTTCTCAGTTTTTAGCATGACACCTTAACCAATGAACAAAAATGATGTATACAAACTCCTACACAAATGAAACAAAACATTAACCTTGCTGCTATATCTGAAATAATGCCAAAAATGGCCATTACACCTCTCTGTTTGGCTCTTTTGCCCTGCAATTTCTTTTCCCACAATAGATTATTTGAAAAATACATGTTCCCTTTCTGTTAAAAGTAACACTGTGATACTTAGATCTCTACCTAGGATACTTCTTTAAATCAATTTCAATAGTTTAGTGTTTATTATAAAAATTACAGAATTTTGCAAAAGTGTAAAAACATTTCTTGTAAAAATGTTCAAATGAAGTGGAAGAGGAAACAGCCATTTTGAGGATTAAAAAAATACTATGGAATGGATGAATAAAACTAAACAAGGACCTCCCAGTGGAATGCATGGGTTTAAAAATAAAATTTTGGGGATATAATATAATTTGGAATGAAGTAAGGAAATACTGGAAGGAGTTTCTCTTTATTTTTTAAAGAGAAAATATGCATAACAATTTTAGGATATGTTGAAGATGTTAAAATCCAAGAAATGTCTGAAAAGGAAGATGTTAATGTCATGAGAATGCTAAAAAATGGTAATTACGTATTTTTAGATAACAGAGTGTAACTGAACAAATGCTAAAACATTCATGTGATTTTTTAATAGAGTGGCTGTAAACAATTTGTTTAATATATATGTGAAAATTGCATCTGTGTTCTGGAAAATTCTGCAAGAATAAATGCAGCATTTATAGAAAGATTAGTTGATTGAGAGACCATATGAAAATATGATCTCTCTAACTAACGAATAGAAGAGATTATAATAAGCAACATTTGGAAAGTGCAGTGTGACTATGCTGGGTAGGGAGGGTTGAGATCAGACTTTGCATTTATGCAATTTAAGAAATTAAAAAACATGAGTGAGAGAAAGTTTAGGGTGGTATGGTATGGTATGATATGGGGCGGGAATGGATGGAACAGAACGGAACAGAATAGAACAGAATAGGGTTCTCAAGCAGGAGAACTTATTCCATTTTAGATAAATGACTATCTAGACTCTTCTTAAAAACAAGTTTATTATAAGTGTATTGATCTAGACAAACTATATGATAAAGTGAATTGTCTTGGTTTATGTGAATTATGAAAATTATGGTGCAAAACTAGAGAAAGCAAATAAATTAGTATATCTTGTAAAATGTTTAGAAGAGATAGAAAAATGGAGAAATTTTTAAAACAGGCACAAACTGGTAGAAAATTAGTGGGCAGTATGTAGTCTGTTGAAAAAAATAAATGATTAATTGAAAGAAATGAAAATAGTTATGTATAACAACAGATTTCTTCCTACTTAGTTGTATAGAAGTGAGAGCTGGCTATGACAAGAGAAAAATAAATGCAGGTCAGAAACACTGAAGGTGATAAATCAAAAAGAGATGGGGTCAAGAATGTGTGCTCCTGAAAAAATATGGATTGAATATAATAGTGAGATATGAAATAGTGAGATATTCTCTGATGAGATGTGTTCAATAAATGAGAAACATTTTATTGAACCAAGCCATTCTAAAATCACAAGAAGCATACTTAATCACATTTAACTATTGATATGTTAATATTTCTGTTCAGGTTTCCTGCCCTGTCTCAGAAATTTCCACTTAATTTGAAGGATTGGTGCCTTCCTACATATTGTGTTGGAAACAATGCACAAATAAATGGACACAGAATGAACTCTCTCTCTCCCTCCCCCCCTTTGGATTTGACATTCTTCTAAAAGATATAATTTTTATAAGCAGGTTTCTTTATAAAGAAATAACTGTTTATTCTTCATTAAAAGTGAATTGGCCAAAAAGCTCAATAGGCTGATTAAAATTTAGAAACCCCACTCATTCCATGCTGCCTTCACAAGCAGAATGAAATCTCTTCCTACTATAAAAATAGCAACTAAGACTATAAGTTCTATTGGAAAAAGTAAGTTTTTGCCAGCAAACAGCATCTATCATAGACTGAAAATGAAGTTGAGGTATAGAAGAGGTGGTTTACCTGCAACATCCCTTTAGCATCTTTACCAAGAGCTCTAGAACGCCATCTTCTGTGTGTTCTTTTTTCTTTTTTGGGACTTTCAAAAAGGAGACCCTTTACAACAGCATGTGAAAAAGAAAAACGTACCACTTATCATTATTCTAGAAAGAAATCTAGTTTTGCAAGCAGAGTGACCCCCATCAGAAGCGGCAATTTCTTCAACTTACTTGCTGAATATTTATGGCAGGTGCCGAATATGTCCTATGGAGAACTTCCATGCTTTGTAAAAGCTGGGTCATTTCCAAGAGATAGTTCTGACAATGGGAGAGGTCTGTTTGGAATAAAAACAATGGCTTGGGTGGAAAAGAAGAGAGAAAAAGCAAAGAAGAAAGAAAATAATGGACTAAACCATCAAACATCTTGCTGTACTTAATTGTTAAATAAGATACTGACAGAATGCAAAAGTTTTTACTCAATATTTCAGTACCTGCTATTATTATTCTACCATTAGCATAGAATTAATAATTTAATAGTTGAATTAACTATTTAAAAGAAAGCTTGGAATGTAGTTTTTTATGTTCTAAATTTTAGAATATAAATATTCTATGAACTAGAATACAAAGAGAGTTATTTGACAATAGCATCTGAAATAATGCTTTCCTAAAATATATGTGTTAAAACTATTAAAGAATTTTTAAAAAAGAATTTAATGCCATCTTTGAACATATTTTTTTATTTCCTTGGGCATTATGTAACAAGAACAAAGACTTTTCCAATATTTTACAGCTTTAGCAGATATAATTTACTAAATCTTCAAGGGTGTCCCACAGTTCTATGTTACTTTTATTGTTAACAGACAGTTCTGGTTCTTAAAACTGTAAAAGTACATTAGAATAATTTACTTAGTTGACATGAATGCATTATTGCTTATTTTTAGCACAATGATGCCAATTAATCAATGATGCCAATTATCTTCACTGTACAAATTGTTCTCAAGTTATAATTGTAATTCAGCCTGCAATTGTGGCTGTAAATCATGATGGTCACAAAGTGGATCACCTGTCAGGGGTAAGCAACCTGACCCCAAGGTGTAGAATTTAAACTAATTGTTTTATTATATCCTCTCTATAAAAAAAATCTTCTGTTTTCTCCTGAGAAAATATGAATAGGGTTCACTGAAGCTTGGGAGAGAAGGGCTCAGTTCTGGATATCTTGTCACTGTGCAAGGATTTGAGATTAATTCCCCACTTGAGACTTCACTCCTGCCTGGCGGAGTGGTTCCCAACAGGATCTGATCCCCCCCCCCTGGTGGTTAAGGAAATGTGGCAGTTGTAAGATGAACATGGCAGTTGTAAAGCAAATGTGGAAGTTGTAAAGTGGTCCATTGTTCGCTAGAATTAAATGGTTTCTGAGGAAAAACTGAAAATCACAGTAATAATGTGGGCCAGTTGTTGAGTACCCAAATGAAGTCATGTGTATGTGGGAGAACCAGACGTCAAAACTTCTAAAATGGGTCATAAGTAGCTTTTTCAGGATTTAATTGTAACTTCAAATATATGTTGCAAAGCCATTCTGTACATTCTGAAGTGGCATAGCTCGGCTATCCACTTATCAAAACTGCCTAGAAAAAAGAGAGATGCTAGAAAGAATTCCCAACATAAACGAACAATATGGTTTCAACAGCTTTCTCTCGATCAGATCAGAATTATCAATAAAAGTATGATTATTAATATTCTATTACAAAAATATAATATTGTTATATATATATATATATATATATATATATATATATATATATATATATATATATATATATATATATATATACATACATACATACATACACACACACACACACACACACATATACATACATACATACATACATACATACAAAAAGCCATATACTATAATTTCTCTAGGTAATAACTATTGAATAAATCTGATATTTAGACATAACTGAACAAATTAAAAAAGATCTATACATAAAACAGAAAGTTTATTTGAATTAAGCTGTAACAGCTAATCCTTCAATATTTCAATATTTCCTAAATAATTAAGGCCCCCTTCCATATATCCCCATTTAATATATAAAGAAGAATATTTCCTAGTCAAAACTGCTAATGAGAAAAGAGAGTTCAAGTTAGCCTTCACATGTGACTGATCAACATCTGGGAAAAAGGTAATAGGGTTATTATATATTGTTTGTTAGGGACAGAAAGGCTTAATAAAGGATGGTCCCATTCCAATAGTACAGTTTTGTTTCCCAGGTAAGAACATTTTGTTTGAAAAGCGGTAAGGGCTTGTATTTTTTTTCCAAGGGAATAAATTTCACATTATATTTTACAGGTTTGATTTCCTGTGAACCAATTACAGCAGCTCCAAGCTAGGCAGAATAGAACTATTTTACAAAGATAAGGAATGATATTTCATTAATACTTCTAAGAAAGTCCAATTTACACAAAGGATTCTTGTACTTTCATACAGAAAGAACACAAAAAAATATATGCTTCTTCTGAAAGTCTCCTCATCTTGCACAACTCCATTTTTTTAAAGATAATTATTCAAGTTCTTCAAGCAGGTACTGCACCAGTTGTATTTATTTCAACATCACATGGACTAAATTTTTAATTTAAACATTAGAAAGTAGACATTGTAAGATAACAGGCATATGTCATAAAATCATCTGAGAAAATTTGGAAGGGGTAGAATATTTAAATCATTCTACTTTCTTTTTACCTTTTGAACATCTTTCCATATCTTCAGATGACTGCAAACAAGTTGGAATTCTTGATTCATTTAAACAAGGGAATGACATAGAACTTCCCGCCTGCACTGAATTTTGCTGTGTCATGCTGCCTCTCTGTTATATGACAAGATTTCATAAATAATAATAAATATGACAATAATCAGTTTGCCAATGATTGACAGTGTGTGACTTATGATTAAGGGACACTTCAAAATCAACTTATCAAGGTTTACATTCATATTCAAAAAGTTGATTTAAAAAAAGCTTGCCCAAAATTAAGATTATATGTATGATGCTCTCCATACTGTATTAATCTGCTGACTGGATAAATGAAGATTTACTTCAAAAAGACTCACTAAGTATTGCCTTCAATTCTTAGAAGTTATCAAAAAAGCAAACAAAAAATCTGCAGAAACAGAGACATCAAGTACAAAAAGCCAGGAACGGACTCAGTATCGTTGGTTCTTTCCCTAACTCTAAATAGAGGTAGTTAGAGTACTTCAAAATATATTAGTAAACATGCCTGTTGAATCAACAACGTAGAGTGCAAACCTATGTTATCACAGAACATTCAAAAGGGAAAGAGTTCCCATTACAATGTGTCTTAAATGTCGGGCCATGACCTTATTCCCTCCCTGCCAATTATCAGTTAAAGTCGGCAGGAGAACATGGAAGAGTCCAGGCTTGCTTATCTTACATAGATGACCTTGCAAAAGAATGCTGATTAAAAACAAAAACCTACTTTGTCCCCCAGTTTCTATGCTAATTAAAACAGAATTAAAAATGCCAGGAAGAAATTACATTTTGTCTTTCATCAGATCCCAAGAACTTACAAAAAGCCAATAACATTTTGATAATGGTTTATGCACTGCATTTTATATATGTTCCTCAAATCCTATCATCAATATAATTATTATTAATTATAATTATTAATTATAATTATTAAGATAATAAATTAATCCTTAAATGGATGCTCTTTAATCTACAGTTAAAACAAAATCTACCTTTTTGTTTGCTGTTGATTCCAAAAGACCAGTTACTGAATCTGCTATAGATGTTGAAGCTGAGAAGAAATGATTGTTGATATCATATGGAAACATGGAAATTTCATTTTGACGATACATTCTATGATGACGCAGTTTTGCTACCCATTCATCAAATACTTCCTGAGATTTTGCCTAGTAGAGAATTGAAGATGATAGAAACAATAATTACTAAATCCCAACATAAATATATAATTCATGTTATGTGGTGGTTAGAATGCAATATTGCAGGCTGAGTCTGCTCACTGCCAGGAGTTCGATTCTTTCAAGGTCAGTAAAATGAGGACTCGTGATGCTGACTCTGTAAACTGCTTAGAGAGAGCTGTAAACCATTATGAAGTGGTACATGTCTAAGGGCTATTGCTATATGGTCCTACTTTCTCCAGTCAAAACAATAAAGCAATAATTTATCCCTAAGTACTATATTTGTTAACAGATTGGGCTGCTTTTCATGAGGATAGGATAATGTTTCTCCTTGGGAACATAGAAAACAGAAGTTTTACTGCAGCAGATGAAACAGATTTACTTTCTTAATGAAGTTATTGTAATCAGTTCTGTTTTTCAACCTAAGGGATAGGAGATGGAGGACACTTGAAAGCAGAAATGTACAGTATCTAGAAAACAAACATCCTAGAACATGTAAACAACAGCACCAAAAGCAGAAGATATTAATCAAATATAAATCATGAAGAATAGGAAGTTGCTCAAAGGTTTGTTCTCTCACTAGCTTTCAGTTGCAGGTTTTTTTAAAAAATTGGTTGACCAATCAGATCAGCAAAATAAAAGCAAAAAACTCCATACTTTCCACTGAAGGTTCTTTTTCCCCTCAGTAGAAAAAAAGTTGAATCATACACATGCAGAAATCTGTCAAAGATTTCAATGCAAAATTTAATTTTAAAAAAACCTTCCCAAATATATCCACTTTGGTGATAGTGGAAATAAGAGTCTGTTTTGTCCATGAAGGTTAGCAAATGCAGTCTTTGGTTTCATCAAATATCAGTCTGAGAACCACAGAAAAAACAGTTAAAAGTTCAACTAGTCTCCCAATGTATAAATAAAAACAGAAGGCCCACAAAATCTATATCTGAGCATTTAAAACCTCATCAAGCCCTTTAAAACTACTATCAATAGTGGAAGCCTAATTTATCTTATTTGTGCACATACTGTTAAAAAGCAACATGTTTTCTGGTTCATTCTGTCCAACAGGATTAAAAATAGATTCAATATAGTTCTCATTTTCTGATACAATATGCTACACAAAATGTACATTTTTACCTAAAGCAATTTAGTAAACAAACAGTGATATATCTATGTTACACTTCATTCTCACTTTATTAATTAATTTTGCTCACTTGTTTTCTCCCAGAGCTGCTTTTCTCAACTATCTTCCACAGGAACAAATTAAATTATTACATATGGAGAAAAAATTGATCCTGACACAATTCATTATTATTAACAACCAATTTTGGATTATTATTTTTTTTGTTACAATGAAGGCTCTATTTGGCTGCAGCGACTTTTGCAAAATATGAATGTATGTGGAGAAAAAAGGCTATTAAAGATTAAATGGTGAACCTGCATTTTAAGCAAACTGCAAAGAAATGTATTACTGTATCAAGCAATTTCAAGAGGATTCTAAGCCTGTATATAATGGTATCTAAGAGCCGCACAATATTTTTAGCTTCAGAATATATTTCTATTATTTAGCTTCAGAATATATTCCTATTATTTAACTAGGATTACCTTCAAATGATAAATGTGTTCCTCAGTATCCAAATCTATACATTTAGTTGATTTCTTCACAGACATCACCGAAAGTCCAACATCTATACATCCATGCAACTTCCCTTTCTCTATCTGGTAAAAAAAACATTTAAAATTATTTAGTTTGGCTTAGGAGAAAACAACATAATATATTGGTTTTCAGAATTATCTCTTTCTTCCTATATATGTCTATTGAAACAATTACTTATTACTTTTTCTAAGCTGTGAAATATTATTTTATATGACAACCTCTGCATACTGAAATACTTACATCGGCTGGGTTCTTAGCGTATTTCAAAATTCCTTTGTCCAGAAAGAACCATCTCTGCAATAGAAAAGAAGACTTTTTAATCAGCCAGGACAACATACTGCAGTAAAATGTATTTTTAAACAGTTGCAATATTCTCCCTGCCAACTTTAAAAAGGACAGCAACAGAGGGGGTATTCAGCCAGTTCTGACAGATTCTGGAGAACCGGTAACGGAAATTTTGAAAAGTTCGGAGACATGGCAAATAGCCGCGGCCCGCCCTGGCCCACCCCCGCTGCCTCCCAGTTGATCGTTTTTTGTTGCCCCGAATAGGAGAATGGAGCTAGAAAGCAGGTTAGTGGGGTGGGGAGGGAATGGGCATTTTGCATTAACCTTTCCCTGCCACGCCCCCAAAGCCACACCATGCCCACAAAACCACACCCACAGAACTGGTGGTAAAAAATGTTGAATCCCACCACTGGACAGCAAGCCAATGATTTAAATGGCATTGGAAACAAATACCAGCGGTGGAGACTGGTTCTCACCTTATGCCAACCTTTCAGAGGCCATTTCCTTTTTTTCAGCAAGTAGCCTTCCTGCTTCTGAGGTTCCTGGGTGCAACTCATAACTCCACGAAGTCCTTCTATGATTTCCCAGCTGTCCTGTTCAGAAACAGAATTCAAAATATTTGATGAGGGTTTTTTTAAAGTAAAAGGAGTATTACGTATGTTTGTTGCCTTCAGTTATTTATAAAAATAATAAAGACAATATAAAAAATAAAAAAAACTGATACAATAACATCTTATCAATGTACTGTAAATCAATTTCAGGAAACATTTCATTTGATTATATCGATTTTTCAAAGACATTCATTTGAATGCAAAGTGTTCAATTTTAACTGGTTTTTATTTTACTTAGTGACCTTAAGTCTTTCCCACAATTGAGATAAAATGTTACTCATACATTCTTGAATCAGCAGGAAACTTTACTAGCATGACATTTTCTGTTCAAACTTTCCTGCCACCCCCACTTCTCCCCCACAACAATCCTCTGATGTGGCTTGGGCTGAGAGAGAATGAGTGGCTGAATGTCACCCAGCCGGTTTCCAGGCTTAAAGAAGAACTGGAATTCACTGTTTTCCATTTTTCTCCCTTGTTTCAGTTTCACGTTTTCAGTCATCTTAACTTTACCTAAAAAGGACAAAATCTACAAAATTTTATACATTCTTAGGTTGCTCTTGGATGATATCAGAACAGTTATGCTACTTCAGCCAAGGACAATTTATGCCTGTTATCACTCATGATCTGAGTACAAATTGACTAAAGCATCATAGAGATGCCGGGGGGTAGGGGAGATGTTTCTGAGGCCTGATTATGCTGTACAGATGTAGTAGTCTTTGCTTAACAACAAGGAGTATCTATAAGGCAGATAAACATGAGATTTTAATTGCACAGTGATGTGATGTCTCAAGGACCAATACCTTTCCTAAGCAAGGATTGTGGGACATTAAGTGAGAACCTCCTGCCAGCTTCTCACAAGCAAAGTCAATGGGGAAGCTGGCAGAAATCTGCAAGTCCCAGGCAGCTCACTAGAAGGCTGGTGGGCAGATAAATGATTGCTGCCAGAGAGTGAGAGTACAGAAATGGCTACTATAGCATAAGTGTAGTCAGGGTCCATTGTTACTGGATGGAGGAGATTAGAAGTGACTTACCGGAGTGACCTGACTTTGCTTATGGGAGCCCACAGGGAAGGTCAGAAGTGGTAATCAAATGACCAGGGGGCACTGCAACTTTTCTAAGTGGTTGCCAAATGCCCAGATTACAATCATGTGACATGGGGGTGCTGGAACTTTGAGGCCTGTTTGCAAGTACCATTTATTCAGAGCTATTGTAATGTCACATAGTCACTGGTTCAATGATTGCTAACCAAAGATTTTCTGTAGTTACGTGCAAGCAGGAAATGGCTCTTGATGGGTTGCAAATCAAATCATTGCAATAGGCAGAAGAGCAAATAAAAATTTCAAAACCCTTTGATATTGTGTTAGAGAGGCAGCCTGGTGTAGTGGTTAAGGCAGTGCTTTCCAAACATGAATAATTACCCAACACTGAGTAAAGGTGGTTTTTCTTTCTCACACAAACTCAGCAGGGATATTTAAATAGGGACTTTCTGATAAGCAGTTTTGGGTAACGAAGGAAAACCGTTTGGGAAGCACTTAGTCAAGCATTAGGCCAGAAACCGGGAGACTGTGAGTTCTGTCCTGCTATAGGTACAAAGCCAGTTGGGTGACTTTGGTCCAGTCACTCTCTACCTCACCCATAGGAAGCAGGCAATGGCAAATCACTTCTGAAATCTTGCAAAAACAACTTCAGGGACTTGCCCAAGCAATTGCCAGGAGTCAATTCTGACTTGAAGGCACCAGACATCAACAATCTTGTGTTAGTCACAAGAGGGGAAAAAAACCATATAAAGATTTTCCAAGAAGTTTTCATCACACAAGAGAAACAAGGGAGGTAAACTTATTCATGTTTGCCTTTTTCTCTCTACATTATTTATTCTAAAAAAATGTAAGAAATAGATAGTACAAATAAGAAATCAACTACATAGAAAGAAATACAGGCAGACAAGCAACAGATCTGAAATATCATATAGCTAATATACAGTGTACTACTACATCCTTAGAAACTCTCAGTATTATCAGATATTTCATGACCATTTTATAGTCCAAATCAATGTTTCTTCCTTATTCGTTAAGAGAAGAATATTTACATTGCCTTGCCTTATACACACACAAAAAAGGGGGTCTCTAACACCCAAATTTTGTAGGTGACACAATTTCATGTATAAATTTGTGGACCAAGAATAGCAATAGCAATAGCACTTAGACTTATATACCACTTTGTGCTTTACAGTCCTCTCTAAGTGGTTTACAGAGTCAGCATATTGTTCCCAACAATCTGGGTCCTCATTTTACCTACCTCAGAAGGATGCCCCTTCCATTAAAGTTACAGAATCATAGGGCAATATTCCACTCTGAAATTCATATTAAATAGGTAGAATTAAAATGCAGCTGAAGTTCAGAACAGTCTCTTTGTTCTCTTGATCCTTCAAGTTTTTGAATTTAATTCTTGGTTTTTTATTGGAACATACGCAATTCAATACTTATCTACACCAAATATTTAATACAGGTAGTCTTTGTTAATGATCATATACTCAATGACCGTTCAACGTTACAATAGCATGGAATGCATGGTTCTTATGCTCAATTGTAGAAATTATGACTATTCCAGCAGCCCTACGATTAAAATTCGGGTGCTTGGCAATCTGCCTGGATTTACAACCACAGAATACACTATAGCTTCATTCCACTCACTATTTCCTCTAACTTTGCTCTTTTGGACACCCTCCATTTTGCCTCCTCTGTCTCCAGCTGGCTTTTGCCATCTTCTTCTTCCTGTTGCTGATGAGAAGTGCCTGGCTTGGTCCTTTGCAAGGCTGCGTGTAGTTTGGGGAACAAGTCTGTGCACAGCTAAAAGCTGCTTCACAAAGGGCCAAACTGGACACATCTTGTCAGCAGAAGGATTAGCGGAAGGACGAAGGTAGCAAAAGTCAGCAGAGGATAGCAGGGGTGGCACAGTGTAGGACAGCGATGGTGAACCTTTTTTGGCTCGCGTGCCACAAGTGGGGAGAGCACAGGGGGGTTGTGTTCGGATGTGCCGCACCCGTAATGCAATGCACGACTCCCCAGTGCGCATGCGTGCACTACAGGGACGATTCCCCATTTTTACATGCTTTTTTCGCCCTCCCCAGGCTCCAGATGCTTTATAGGAGCCTGGGGAGGGCGAAAAGAGCCTCCCCCGCCCTCCGGAGGCCCTCCGGAGGCTTCAGGGACCGTCAGAACGCTTAAAACGACCCTCCGAGCAAACCGGAAGTGACTTCCGGTTTGCTCGGAGGTTCATTTTGAGCATTCTGAAGGCTTCAGGGACCGTCCGGAGGCTTCCCTGATGCCTTCGGGCTCTCAAAACGACCCTCCAAGCAAACAGGAAGTGACTTCCGGTTTGCTCGGAGAGTCATTTTAAGTGTTCCGAAGGCTTCAGGGAAGCCTCCGGACAGTCCCTGAAGCCTCCGGAGGGCCTCCGGGGGGGGGAGGCTCTTTTCACCCTCCCCAGGCTCCTATAAAGCCTCTGGAGCCTGGGGAGGGCGAAAAATGGCTTTTAAAAAGGGTGAAGTCAGCTAGCCAGCGTGACCATGCGCGCTGGCAAGCTGACAGGGCAGTGCCTCACGTGCCCTGACAAATGGTTCCGCGTGCCACCTGTGGCACGCATGCCATAGGTTCGCCATCACTGGTGTAGGATGATAGGGGATTTAGGCTGCAGCACTGGGGCTTTGTAACACAGGTTTGGGTGGCTGGATGCAGCATGGGGTTAATGCGGCACTCAGTGATTGGGGCTGGACCAGCAGGGCTGAAATATGACAGTAGCAATCCTGGGTCTCTACTTTAACTCTAGCATTCCCAGCATCAAGGAGTGCTGCTATACAGGGCAGCCTAAAGGCTGGAGATGAGGGAAGTAGTCAGGGGAAGGGACTTGAAGGGGAGGCAGTCTCTTATTTTGAAAGAACAAAGAATAAAAGCTGGGAGGAGGCACCAAGCCAGGAATGGCTTGAATTAGGGTGGGTGCTTACCTAACAACCAGGTGGGGTTAACTTAACAATGGCAACAGGGATTGTCAGAATTGCCATCGCTGAGCAGGTTGGTCAGGTGATGTCTTGCTTACTGACCACGTTACTTAGCAGTTCAGTTGCCAGCCCCATTGTGGTTCTTAAGCGAGGACTACTATACTTTATTGTCAATAAATATAAAAGTAATTTGAAAAAGAATCTTGATATAATATTCACTTTGACAGTCATAATGTTCCCAAACCAAGACAGTTTTAATTTTTTTCCCCACCAGGAACTGTCTCATAATATATTTATATAGCTTGAAAAGCAATTACCTTTAAATCTTTGTTACTTTTTGCAAAAACGAATCCTGAATATTTGACCTTGGCAGAAATGTTAAAATCTCTTGCTTGATAGACAACAGCTTTTCTTTCTCTGCTGAATTCCATGTCAACAGTTTCATTAGATAACCTGACCCAGAACTATAATTGCATATATTTTACCAACAATGTTAAAGGATGCTGGACTGAGTAAATGCAAATACAATATGAGTAAACATCAAATCAGTAAAGTAAATAAATCATTGTTGAATGGGCAGCTATAATAAACAAACAAACAAACAAACAAATTTAGTGTGTCTTTTTCGTGACTAATTTAACTCCCGAAATTTTATTTCTTTTCATACTGTCTTGTTCATTTCGATATGGTATATTATTCCAAACTAAGAGTACTTTCTACAATTTTGGCTTTTTCTTCTTTAGAAATATACTGTATCTATGAAAAAAAATACAGCAACAAGACATGTACTTCAGAACTGCAAACATGAAAAGCCATTCCAAATTGTCAAAGGCTTTTTCAAGAGAAAAATAATGCATAATTTACATTCTTCTGGTTTATCTTATCAATATTATTCTTTACATATCTTTTCCAATATAAAATCCTTTTAATCAGGATATATCAATTTGAAAGCTATTTAGTATATTTTACATATTAAAGAAGAGGCATCTGAATGTTTCAGGATGAATTTAATTTTTTTTCTTTATTTAAAAAAAAGCTACTTTTCATATGAAGGAAATTCTTCACATATCTGGATCTCACTCATTAGTTGGATTAAAGTTTTCACAAACCCTGCATAAAGATACATTCCGCCCAGCAGAATTTGTTGGATAATTTTTTTCTTTTGCAAAGAACATTCAGTCAGTTGCACTAGTCACATACATGATTAAGATTTTTGAAAGATTGTAGGCATCAGGAAGGGCATATAGTCAGTAAATGCTGAACTCCACCCAGTTGCCTCAAAACTATCCTAAATAGGGACTACAGTTTTGTAAAAATATAGTTTGTGCCCAGCCCCAATAACATATCTTCATTATGTCAATCTTTATAACACAATTGCCATTGGCCTGAAAACCATACCATTTTGCTTTTCATTATATAATACAGAATTTATTTATTTTGTAATTGAAAATGGACCCTTATACTGCAGAATATCATCTAAAATCCATAAGGGGTTTCTGTGAAATTTGAGACTCATATTATACAGTATATTAAAAAATCAGACTTACAGCTCTTTTAGGGAGCCTGTCCTATCTATTCAATCTTACCAGTTTATGTTTCACCTTGCAAAACAGGAAATTAAGGAATACATTTTTAGAAGGAAAGCCAGAGGGACAGATCAGTTTCAGAGACATTTTAGAGAAATTAGTATATTTTTCAAGAATTGTTGGAAAAGTTTCAAGAACAAGGTGATTCCAAAATCAGGTTGGCAAGTTTTGCCACTTCTCATGGAAATGCTTTTCTTGGCAATTAATAATAAGATAATTATTGGAATAAAAAATGGAATGTATTTTCATCAAAAACACTTTCTTGGATAATTTTATCTCTTTTTGTATTTAAAGTCTACACAAATCTGACAATAGCATTTGTATATTTCAATTTCCACTCCTTTCAATAAAACACTAGAAGCATACATATACATATGTACATATACAGGTGTATGTGTTTCTAGTGTTTCATTGAAAGCACTAACTCTATTCTTAATTAACATATGTATATCTGATATGTATAAAGTATTTGATCCTATTGTGTAAAATATATTAAAATTTTCATATCTACCTACCTCAAAATGGTAGAATAGTGGCACATTAGTCTGAAAAATAAATTACTGGTCATTATTTACATAGAGATTAAAATTTAGGTTTTCTTTGACTACCTAAACATGAGAGAAATGGGGATAAAAACAGGCTGCAATTTAAGCTTGTATGAATGTTGAAGTTTCCCATTTCTCTATATTTCTTATGAAGGAATCTTCAAATTAAATCTAAAAATAATTGATTCAAATGGGACTCAGGTGCCACAGTCTTCAGCAAAATGTATCAAGTGCATCACACAAAATCAAGAGTACCAAGTCATCACATGAGCAATATAGAGATCTTTTTAAAAAAATAACAGACAGCTGGACCTGTTCATTCCCCCCCAAAATATGTTGCAAACTAAATTATTTGGGGTTTTTTTTTTTTTTGTAACATGTCATTTATGCCATTCACATATATCTCTTTTGAAATGAATACAGATCATGGTCACTTATCAGGCAGTCTATTTACCTGTTTCCCTGAAAATAAGACCTCACTGGATAATAAGCCCGCCCTAAAATATTGCAACACAGCAGCAGCCATGAGGTGACCATGCTCACTGCCTCCTGCACCTCAAAAATAATAAGACCTCTCCGAAAATAAGGCCAAGCACTTATTTCAAGGGTCAAAAGAAAATAAGACCCGGTCTTATTTTGGGGGAAACATGGTAATACCTGTACAAGGCATAGCCCTGGATAACAGAGAACAGCTGTCATTTAAACACTGTCTTGAGAGGGACACTTGGGCCCTTCATATCTACACAATTGTCTATAAAAGTAACCTTGTGTTCCTGCTTCAGATCTATGAACCTGGACTCCATACTGGCAATCATGACAATTGTCAATCAAGTATAGCCATTTTAAAGAGAGGTCTTGTTGTTTTCATTGCTCCATTGGCTTACCAGGAAATCTAAATCTGAAAATTAATCATTCACTAGTAAAATCTCTTGGAAGGATTGTTTTATCATCTTATGAGGGAAGTGTATCCTGTAAGATAAGAAAATATCTCTTCTAGTATATGCCTACCCCAAAGATCTTCAAGAGTACCCTCCCCAGCCTCTGAAGTACATTATGTGGAAATGAAGGAAAGAACTTTCATGTCACAGCATCCTGACTCTACAACTTGGTATTCTTTTGCAACCGGCTTTTACCAACATTACTTACCCTTCAGTACTATTTGAAGCCTCAACTTTAATCTTGCACTTCCACATCTTAACCATACACCAGCCTTTAGATGCTTTTCAGTTAATGATATTGTTTTGCTATTCTGAATGGTAGCTGGACTATAAATATTGTAAATAAGAAAACACTAGAAATACAACTAAACTATAATAAAGATGGGATATATAAACAAACAAAGAAATGGTACAAAATATAACAAAATGTTTTCCCCTTGGGTTTATTTGGCATTCAGAAATCATTTTTCTGATAATCATAGTGTAGAGCCCATTTCTGGGTTCAATAATATCTTTGTAAGCTTCCCAATAAATTGTATCTGAAGACTACAGGAAAATATCATTCTTAGTGGGGATTTAAACAACAGATTTTCTAATCATACGATCATTTATACTTTAGCAGACATGATTCTTTTACTTGTTCTGCTGCTTAGAAATGTTCCATCACAAGATGGTAAAAATATATTCCATATTAAATCAGCTATAACCAGAATGTTTCTCTGAATATGACTCAAGTTTATCCCTTTTTTAATGCTTCTTCTGAATTGGACAACTATAGACATGTCTGACCAGATCATGGTCTGACTCGGGGGTGAGCTCTAGCAGTCTCTACTGCTGATTCGCTGATGGCTGCACATGCGCAGAAGCCAAAAATGAGATGGCGGCGCCATAGGCGCCGCCAAGGAACCAGTTCTGGGGCGTGGCAGGCCTGGGTCACTGCTAGTTCCAGCAACCCAGGCCACCAAATCACTACCAGTTCAGCTGAACCGGGCTGAACTGGTAGGAACCCAGCACTGTTCTGACTTATCCAGACTAGGATATCTATAAGGAATATCAGGCAGGTGGAGGTGTTAATGTCTCCAAGGGTCCTGTTAGAATGACTTCTATTCTAAGCTATACTGTTCATTTCCCCTCCCCACTCCAAATGGAGATAGGAGATATGATGCTTAAACCATCAGAAAACCAGTAGCATCTCTCTAACCAAAATGCCTATACTACAAACATAAAACATTTCTTTGTGACTTTTTATTAATCATTTTAATATGGTACTGGTATTATATCATTCTTTGAATCAGTAAAGCCATGAGAAATAATTCAAGCAGTGAAAATGAATCAACAATCTGAAACATTATATTTCTAAACTATAATATATGGACTAAGATTAATGCATGAAACCTATGATTATCCAAGCAGTAGCTGAATATATTAAAAAGAACACAATTATACTAAATTACAATTTGTTTGTAAGATAAAATTTATTCTTTATTTGGAAGGAATTTTCTATTAAAATTAGTTAAAATGTTATGTTGGAAACTGCTCCACAGAATTATCCTAACCCAAAATGAAACTAATAACATTCCTGCTGTTATTATAATACTCTGCATGGTAACCTGGTCTTTTCAGCTCTCTGTGTACTCAAAATGTATGCATGTACAGTGTAATGGTTAAATTTCTTTTAAAAAAACATCCAGATGGTTATTGACAGTATTTTTCTAGTCCAATTATAATTACAGACATGGGTAATTAAAAGCAAAATGCACAGAGCTCAAGCTGTGGATTTTGATAAACACAAGAGAAATGATCTTCCAAAGAAAGCATTTTTTTCCAAACCTGTCAATTGAGATTATATTCTAACTCAGAGATGCCATAGTTGATAGTTACTGCACTTTCTAGAAAGCATGATGTTTTTAAAAAATAAATGAAGAATTACTTGCATAAATTTAATCCCTAAGCAGATCTTCTTTTTCTTCCCTTTTCTTCTATCTTCAGCCCTTTTTTCTCCTCTTCATCGGATTTTATTTCTTTTGTTTTGCGGTTCCCGTCTTGCCTTCCTCTTTGTTTCTGTAAGGTGTGTGTGTGTGTGTGTGTGTGTTTGTGTGTGTGTGTATGTGTGTGTGAGAGAGAGAGAGAGGGAGGGAGGGAGGGAGGGAGGGAGGGAGAGGTGGTATTCAGCAGTTCTGAATAATTCTGGAGAACTGGAATTCTGGAGAGCCAAAAGTTTGAGCAGTTCGGAGAACTAGTAAATACTACCTCTGACTGGCCCCACCCCCATCTATTCTCTGTCTCCCGAGTCCCAGGAAAGAAATGGGGATTTTGCAATAAGAGTGGAAGTGGGAGAAGAAGCGTTGGAGCTGCGTGTTCTCGCGGGTGGCAAATAGGTCGATCACGGGGATGCCGAATCGGTGGAACAGCTGGCGAAACAGGACCGGATGGTCCAAACCCTGGACCTTGTGGACTAGGGAGTGTATGTTGTCTAGCCTGTCTTGGGAGAGAAACACCTTGCAGATAGAAGTGTCAATCACTGCCCCCAGGTGGAGAAGCCTGGTTGTCAGTATGAGGTGATTTTTTTCTAGGTTCACAGAGAACCCATGTGACTGGAGGGACCCCAAGGTGACCTGAAGATCCCGCAAGGCCTGATGCCTGGACGACAACTGGATGAGAATGTCGTCTAGATAACACTGTAGCCTTACGGGCCTCTGCCTGAGGTATGCTGCAACAACTGACAAAATTTTGAAGGTCCTGGGTGCCGACAACAGGCCGAATGGCAGGGTTCTGTACTGGTAGTGTCGGCCCGCATAGAAGAACCGCAGGAACCTTTGGTGTTGTGGCCAAATTGGGATGTGTAGGTATGCCTCATTTAGATCTATGGACGTGAGGAGGTCCCCTTGGCGAATCCCTTCTAGAATGGTTTGCAGGGATTGCATCTTGAACCTCCTATATGCCAGATTATAGTTGAGGTTCTTGAGGTCCAAGATCACCCTCCAACCCCCTGAACTCTTGGGCACCAAGAATAGGATGGAATAAATCTCTTCCGCTTCTGGTCGGGTGGTACAAGCTCTATGGCATTGATCTCCAGGAGATGATGGATCTCCTGGATCATGAGTTCTCTCCTGAGTGGACAAGAGGCAGTGGGGCATCAGATGAAATTCCTTGGGGGGGGGGGCGTGAGATGAACTCTAGAGAATCTTTCTCTCACTGTCTGTAAGACCCAGTCGTCCATCATGGTCTACTCCCATTGGGAGACGAACAGTTGGAGTCACCCCCCGATGGGAGAGACTTCCTGACGGTCACTTGGACTTGCAGAAGGGCCTGGCTGCTCCAGCACTGCAGCGTCAGAGGCTTCAGCCATCTCACCAGGCAGGAAGGTGGAGATGGTGATGAAACCTGGGCTGGATCAAAGCTGATGATGTCAGGTGCCACTGTATACTGCAGCTGGAACTCAGGAAACTAATGCTCAATATGAAGAGTCTATCAATCTGTCACAGATCAGTCAATTGAGGAAGCCAATCCAAGGTAACGTGAACCAGCAGGGTTGCGATGCCTAGCAAATAATGCAGAGAGGGAACAAAAAATGAATCCACCCCTCTCTGAGCTGGTGTATGACTGCGAGGCTGCCAAGACACCAGCGCCGCCCTGGGTTGAAGAGGGTGAGTGGCAGTGACCCTGTCGGATACCCAAAAAGGGTCAGCTGGCCACTCGGCAGCTATCTGCGTTGGAATAGGGAAGCGGCAAGGCAGCAGTTGAAAAGGGCGCGAAAATAAGCCTTCCAAAATGCTTCAGTGAAAGGGTGGAGAAGGAGAATATGGCAGCTGCAGCTTTTAAAACGGCTGCACAAGTCTCCGTGGCTAGGCAGCACTCAAAACCAACAAGAAACGCCAGCTTCCTGCTCCCGGCAACCGCCAAGTGCTCCACCGCAGCTCCGGAAGAGAAAACTCTCCAAAGAGCTCTCCGCTGCCGTCCACAAGTGGCGCGGCAAGCGGAGCACCCCCCATGTCTCTTCCTACCTCGATCTGCAATGTAGAACCGATGTGAAAGAAAAGGGAACAAAAAAAGCTGCAAATAAAAGGGAAATTGCTGATAAAAAAAGTCCAATGTAGTGAGACAAAGTAATGGAACAAGGAAAAAGAGGGGAAAAAATCTAGTAATGGAGAGTCCAAGCCTGAATTAAAAGTAGAAGCTGGAGCTTGCAAAATTAGTCCTTAAACGGGCCAGACTGAAGAAAAAATCTGGCGTTAAGGAGAGCCAGGAGGCGTGGCCAAGGAAAAAGATTTGTTAGTCCTACGACAACCAGACTAATTTAACCCATGCTTGGACTCTCCAAGCAGTGCACAGGAAAATGAAGATTTTACAGTATCCTTTCCCTGGAGTGGGGTGGGAATGGAGATTTTACAGTATCTTTCTCCTGTCACATCCACCAAACCATGCCACGCCCACCAAGCCATGCCCACAGAACCGATAGTAAAAATTTTTGAATCCCACCGTGTGTGTGTGTGTGTTTCCATGGCCTCTATGTGTGTTGTATGTAAATGCAAATTGGAATCAATAACTTGAATTAGTGCTATAGGCAATTTGAATTAACTGTGTTTGTGCGTGTTGCATTTATATATCACCCCATATGAGAAAACTACCTAATATTCTAATAATAATAGAAAAAAGAAAACCATAAAAACAATGAAATGAAGTATTCAAGAGAATACGTATCAAAAGCAATAGCTGAAAAATATTTGGAGTACTAAATAGTTCAAAACTGTGAAAAGTGTATATCAAAATTGTATAATGACCTTTTTTACTTAACTTATGCAGGAAAAATACTGAAGTAGAAGAAATTGACATTAAAATCAACTGCAATGATATTATTTGATCGCTAAAAGAAAATGAGAAATCTTTTCTAAGTGAAAGATCATGTAGGAGTTCAGAAGCTTAAGCAGTTCTTTCTTTAAGAACCCTAATCAGAATGACCATTGGCTTACCTGAAGGGTCCTTTTCTGTACACTGCGGGAGAGTCCAAGCAATGGGTTAATTCAGTCTGCTTGCCCTTAGGACTGAGGAACTATTTTTCCTTTAGTCACACCTCCTCCTGGTGTGATCAGTCCCCAGAATTCTTAGAAGGAGTCAGTTCGTGCGGACGGAGCGAAGCGTCCAAGATGATGTACTGTTGACACGAAGAACCCGAATCCCGGCCTTGAGAACCAGGGTGGGTTGGACTCTCCCGCGGTGTACAGAAAAGGACCCTTCAGGTAAGCCAATGGTCATTTTCCTGTACACCGCTTGGAGAGTCCAAGCAATGGGACATACCCAAGTTATTGTCCATCTGGGTGGGCAGAAGAAGGCTCCCGGGATTCGGTCTCTGACACAACCGCCTGGAGCACACGCCTGCCGAAGGACGCCTCAGCTGAGGCGAAAATGTCCAATTTATAGTGTCGCACAAAAGGAGAAGGAGAGGACCACGTAGCGGCCCTGCAGATGTCCAGGATTGAGGCCTGGGTGGCCCAGGCCGCCGAGGTAGCAGCACTTCGTGTGGAGTGTGCGGTGATGCCGCGCGGAACGGCTTTGGATTGGCTTTCATAGGCTGTCGCAATGCAGGCACGAAGCCACCTGCCAATCGTGGAGGAAGAGACCTTCTTCCCTAGGGAACCAGGCTGGAAGGAGAGGAAGAGAGCCTCTGACTTCCTGAACTCCGCAGTGCGAGCGATGTAAACCTTCAGGGCCCTCCTGACATCAAGATTGTGCCAGGAACGCTCTCTGGGATGCGACGGATGAGGACAGAAATTTGGCAACACAATGTCTTGCGCTCTATGGAACCATGAGTTTACTTTGGGGGTAAAGGTCGGGTCCAGCCTCAAAATGACCCTGTCAGGGTGGATGACGCACAGGTCCTGGCGAACAGACAGAGCCGCCAGCTCCGAAATCCGGCGGGTGGACGTGATGGCAATCAAGAAGGCCGTCTTCAGCGTCAGGAATCGAAGAGAAGTAGTGCGTAGAGGCTCGAATGGAGGGCCGGAGAGGGCCCGTAGGACCACGGACAGCTGCCAAGTGGGGTAGCGATGAACGGTGGGAGGGCGAAGGTTAGAGGCGCCCTTGAGGAAGAGGCGCACCTTCGGGATTTTGCTGAGAGGCAAAAGATGGTCGCCCGACCAGACGGTGGACAAGGCCGCCACTTGGCGTCGAAGGGTGTTCGGGGCCAGGCCCTTGTTGAGTCCCGCTTGAAGAAAGTCAAGGACTCTGGAAACAGGCGCGGTCGTCGGCTCGATGAGCAGCTCCTCACACCACTTTGCGAAGGCGGCCCAAGACGCATCATAAATTCTGGTGGTTGAAGGGCGTCTCGCCACCTGAATGGTGTTCACTACCTCCTCTGACAGGCCTTCGCCTTTCAGTTGGTCCCCCTCAAGTGCCAGACGGCCAACTGGAGCCACTGGGGCTCTGGATGAACCACGGCCCCCTGGCTGAGGGAGATCTGGTCCGGAGGGATGCGCCACGGAGGAGACACCGACAGGTGGACAAGGTCGGCGAACCACGACCTGCGGGGCCAGTGTGGGGCCACGAGGAGAACTTCCGCTCCCTCTGCGATGACTTTGGAGATGAATTGAGGAAGGAGAGGCAGGGGAGGGAAGGCATACAGTAGCTCGCAGGGCCACTTGCAACGCAGTGCATCTGTCCCCTCCGCCCCCGGTGTGAAGAATCGGGAGTAGAAGCGGTTGAGCTGCTTGTTGTCCCTGGACGCGAACAGGTCTACGGTCGGATTTCCGAATCTGTTGGACATCTGGTGGAACAGGCGAGGGTCCAGTTTCCATTCCGCAGGATCTATGGTTGTCCTGCTCAACCAGTCTGCCTGTGTGTTGTCCACTCCGGAGATGTGGTCGGAGCGGAGAGATTCCAGATGGCGCTCCGCCCAGCGGCCCAGGGACTCCGCCTCTCTCATCAGTGCTCTGGATCTGGTGCCACCCTGGCGGTTGATGTGGGCCTTGGTGGCCACATTGTCCGTCATCAGAAGCACATGTTGACGCTGGATGGACCGGCTGAAATGGCGCAGGGCCAGGCGAGCAGCTCTCAGTTACAGTAGCTGTAACTGGTTTCCACTTGGGACCACTTGCCCTGGACAACCAGGGAACCCATGTGGGCTCCCCAGCCGGAGAGGCTGGCATCTGTGGTGATGATTAACCTCTCGGGCTCCTTGAATAGGTGGCCCTTGAGGACGGCTGGAGAGACCTCTTCACTTCCGGCGGAACTCGAATCGGCCTGGGAGAGTTGCTCCTGGATGCCCTCTGGTGCGGCAGCAGCAGCCACTGAAGCGCCCTGGAATGCAGGCGGGCCCACGGCACGATGGAAATGCAGGAGATCATTTTTCCCAGCAGCTGCGACAGAAGGACCACTGGAGCCTGCCTCAAGCTCATCACCTTGTGGGTCATGGACCTTAGACCGTCCAATCTGTCTTGGGAGAGGAAAACCCTGCACAAGTTGGTATCTATCACCACCCCCAGGTGGACAAGTCTGTTTGTTGGAGTGAGATGGCTCTTCTCTATGTTTAGAGTGAAGCTGTGATTTCTGAGGGATCTCATAGTGGTTTGGAGATCCCGCAGGGCCTGCTGCCTGGACGACGACTGGATAAGGATGTCGTCCAGGTAGCACTTGAGCCTTATGGGCCTGCGTCTTAGCTGGGCCGCCACTACCGCCAGAACTTTGGTAAACGTCCGAGGAGCGGACGAGAGGCCGAATGGGAGAGCTTTGTACTGGAAGTGGCGACCTGCATAATAAAAGCGCAGGAACTTCCTGTGCTGTGGACGGATGGGAATGTGGAGGTATGCCTCTTTGAGATCTATAGATGTGAGGAGATCTCCCTGTCGAATCCCCGCCAGGATGGACTACAGTGACTGCATCTTGAACCTCCGGTAGGCGATGTGCCTGTTGAGGTTTTTGAGGTCCAAGATGGCTCTCCACCCCCCCCGAGTTCTTTGGCACCAGGAAGAGGATGGAGTAAAACCCCCTCCCCTCTTCGCCCTGGGGAACGGGTTCCACGGCCCTGATGTCTAGGAGATGTCTGACTTCCTGGTCCATACGCTCCCTCTTTTGAGGGCAGGATGGGATGGGGCACCGGATGAAGGTCTGGGAGGGGGAGGAACAGGAACTCCAGGGAGAGGCCTTCCCTGACTATCTGCAGAACCCAAGCATCCTCGGTTGTCTGGGCCCAATGGGAGGCAAACAGCTGGAGCCGACCCCCGATGGGCGCCGAGCTCGGGCAGTCACTTTGACTTACGGAACGGCCTGTTGGAGGCCCCACCGCGGTTATACTTGCGGAAGCCGAACTGCTGCCTGCCTCTGTCCCGAAAGGGCGCCCTGTCCTGGGACCTGTCGCCCTGCTGACCGAAGGACCTATTGGAGGGAGAGAAGGAAGAGGCAGAGGTGGAAGGCTCGGAGGCACGAAAGGACTGCCTCCTGGAATAGGGAGCGGTCTTACGTTCCTGCTTCTTGTTTAGAGAAGGGAGGATCTTCCTCTTGTCCTTGGACTCGATGAGGAGAGGATCCAGGGACTCGCCAAATAATTTGGACCCCTTGAAGGGGGCGGAAGCCAGTTTCCACTTGTTTTTCTGGTCCGCTTGCCAATGGCGGAGCCAGATCAACCGGCGAGAAGTGATATTAGAGCCGAGTGCCCTGGAGGCGAATTTAGTGGCGTTAAGGGAAGCGTCAGCGGCGTATTGGGAAGCCGCGATTATTTTAGACACGTCCTGGTGGAGGCGGACGTCTCCCGCCGGGAGCTTGGTTAGGAGCTCGCGTAGCCAGATCACAGAAGCCCTATTGAAAAAGGAGGCGGATGAAGAGGCCCTAATGGCCCAGGCAGCTGCCAGGTGGGTCTTGTGGCACGCCTTTTCCGCCTTCTTGTCCTCCGCCTTAAGGCCTTCCAGAAGGTCGGCCGGTAGGGAGGAGTTAGAAGTGAGTGCAGCGATGGGCGGGTCGACAGTGGGAAGGGCCAGAAGGTCCTCCAGCACTGGCTCCATAGTATAAAGCTTCCTATCTACCCCACTGGGAGAGGACTGCATGGCTGGTTGAGCCCACTGGCGCTGGATTAGGTCGAGAAACAGCCCCGGGACCGGAACCAGCTCCTGTTGGGGTGCTGGGACATCAAACATGACCGCATTGGGATTAGCCAGAGTGGCATCCGCCGCCGGCGCGGCCGGTTTGGGCTTGATCCCCACCCTGGTGGCAGCCTTGACCTTGTGGAGGACAGATTTGAAAAGGCTGGGCTTGAACAGACCCGCAAAGGCGGGCGCTTCGGGGGGGAAGGTCCTCGTCGTCCGAGAGACCTAGCACCTCCGGGTCAGGGTCCTCAATGGCAGAGGCCTCGCTGACCACCGAGGATTCCAGGGAAGGATGGCGAGCACGCTTGCTTGGAGGAGGAGCTGCCTGATCGGGTTTGGGACCCCTTGGGGCCACTGCAGTGGGATTCTTAAATTTCATGGCCTCCGTGATGCCCTTGGCAATGGCACGGGCCATCAGTTCCTGCATGCGGGGAGATAATTCCTCTGAGTCAGAATCAGGATCCAAACCCTCCTCTAGGGGGGGTGAAGCCTCACCCTGCATATCATCTATGCTAGCATCCCCAGGGGGAGGGGCCTGTTCACAGGCCCAAGAGGGTGCCGGGGAAGCCGGCTCTGCAAATGACCTATTTGGGGACAGGTCCTGGGACTCCACCTCCTCGGCAAGTACTATTTGGAGATCCTCCCGGGAGGGAGGGATTCCTGAGTGGGACTGCTCCCTGTCTGCCTGGCGTCTGGCCTTCTCAAACTGCTTGTCAAGGGCCCACTGGCACCTTTCAGCATCCTTGGCCTCGGCCACAGAAGGGGTTCTGGAACGCTGTTTCCCAGAACTACCCCCACCACTCTTGCCCGCACCCCCACTCCCCGATGAGGAGGAACCCTTGCTAGGGGCCTGAGAGAGGCTCGGCCTAGTATCTTGGGAATCGGGGGGACTAGGCAGGTCCATAGTCAATGACCACACAAGATGGAGCAAGGCTATGACAAGGCAGAAGTTAGAGAGAGAGACTGGTTGCTGCAAGGGGAACAAAACAAAAAGATTTGTCAAGATTGCTATATGCACAGTAATTGAGTCAATACGTATGAAATTATCCCATGCTTAATACCAGTCAGAGGCCCAGGGGTAGGATTGGGGCCTGCACCGAGGCGCAAGGCTCCACAGGAGAAGCAGGGAGGAGAATGACTAGAAAAATGCTTTGGCCTGCGCTTACTTAGGCCTCCTCCCTGAGCTGGTATAATGACCGTTGGTATGGCCCAGGAACCAGCACCGCTCGCAAAAATAGGCAAAAGGATGGAGGTGGTGATCCCAGCCTGAGAAACCCTTGCTAGGCCCTGCCACCTCCAGCGGTCTCCTGATAACGAGGCTGATGCAAAATGGCGGCCATGGCTGGACGCTTTTTTTCGCGCCTAAAATGGCTGCCGCAACAGCGTGGGGCTAAGGGAGAGCGAGGAGCGAACGCGCCTCGAATGGCAACGATCGCTCACTCCTCCCTGCGGCAGAGGTCCTCTAGCAGGCCGGGGAACGAAAAAAACTTCGTCTAAAATAACAAACGGGGGGGCCTGAGAACGTAGGAACCTCGCTGCTGCAGCCGCGCCGTTTTAAACGACAAGCGGCAGGCCTCCGAAGCCGTCCCATAAGGATCGGCTGAGGGGCACCCCCCACCACCTTCCAGCTTACCTCCTGGCCTTCAAATGTAAATTCTACTGGAGAAAAACGCAGCGATGAGGAGAAAAACGTCTCACGAAGTTGGGGAAATGTTAGGAAAGAGAAATAAAACGCAAATAGAGAGTCCAAGGCAAAAAAAGATTAATTCAGCTCAGAGCTCTAGCTAATTACGTCCAAACGGGCTGACTGAGGAAGAATTCTGGGGGATTGATCACACCAGGAGGAGGTGTGGCTAAAGGAAAAATAGTTCCTCAGTCCTAAGGGCAAGCAGACTGAATTAACCCATTGCTTGGACTCTCCAAGCGGTGTACAGGAAAACCTGCACTTCTATTCAGATATATTACTTTGATTTTCTTTTTCATTCCTTATACCTGTGATGACCTATTATGCCTCGGGTGTCAAAAGCACGTGCGTGTGCACTATTGTGCACATACACGTGCCCACCCCCATAATTTAGTGCCCCCCCAAGCCGTGTCCCCTGCATATGCATGTAATCCCCCACTGCCCCGCGCATGGCTTTCTTGGAGCCTGGGGAGGGAGAAAATGGCCTCCCCCCTCCCAGAGCCCTTCCGGAGGCCAAAAATAGCCCTTTTTCAGACTTCCGGTGGGCCTGGTAGGTCCGTTTTTTGCGCTCCCCAGGTTCCAAAGCCTTTCTAGGAGCCTGGGGAGGGCAAAAAACAGCCCATCACACAAACCAGAATCCATTCCCGAGCTTTGAGTTTGCGAGTTGGGAGGTTTTTCGTCCTCCGGAGGCTTCAGGAGGCTTCCCTGAAGCCTCCGGAGGGTGACAAACGGCCACAAATCAAGGTAGAAAATCAGCTGGCCACTGCAGCTGACAGGACAATGCCTCATGTGCCCTGAGAAATGGTTCCACATGCCACAGGTTTGCCATCATGGCTTTGTACAGTTGATTTGTTGTTTGTTGCTGTGATTGTTTGCCTTTATTCCAATGCTATTTCTCTTAAAGACCCAAAATCTGCCAGTAATTAAGACAGTGTTGCAGAATTGACTTTATCCTCTTTAATATACTGTTGAACTGTATATATTGCTAAGCAAATATAAAGATAAGTGATATTCAGCATTCAATCTTTCAAAGTCTTTAAAACAATTATTAGAAATCAACTTATTTAAAACATTGATCCATTGTTTTCCAGTAAAACCTCCTATCTTTCTTTTGTAAATTTGATTTTTACACCGCATTAATCTTTCATGTTATTCAGGAAAAAATGTGCTGACTCATCTGTTAAAGACCAAAGATTCCTGGCAGCTTTGAAGACTAGAAATAAAGATACCTCTTTATTATGTGAAACATGCCATAATTTCAAAGATGTTACATACATAAACTCCAAATAGGCCCAGAGAAAGGAATAATCATAAACATTCCCTTTTCAAAAATATATAGATTTTAAAGGCTTTGATTTGGCCATTCACTCACAAAGAATAAGAACAATTTTTTTTTTGTCCGCAGTAAAAACATTTACAAACCCATCTGCCACTGTGGAATTTTTATAGATTCAGTGTTTACCTGATGAGTAACAATGTTAGTTCTCTTTCAGCTTGTTTGTTACTATATGAGCTTAAATGCTACTTTCTTTATTCCCAGGGGTGAGAAAGGGTGGTGGGCAGAGGTGATATTCAGTAGGTTCTGACCAGTTCTAGAGAACAGGTAGTGGAAATTTTTAGTAGTTAGGAGAACAGGTAAAAACCACCTCTCACTGGCCCCGCCCCCATCTATTCTCTGCCTCCCGAGTCCCAACTGATCAGGAGGAAATGGGAATTTTTCAGCAATCTTCCCCTGGAGTGGGGTAGGAATGGAGATTTTACAGTATCCTTCCCCTGCCATGCCTATCAAGCCACATCACGCCCACTAAGCCACGCCCTCAGAACCAGCAGTAAAAAAAAATTGAATCCCAGGTGGGAGCAGTATCTTGAATCTATCTAAAACATTAAAATGAAATTTTTTTTTTTTGGTAATATTAACACAGTGGGAGTGAGTACCTTTTTATGTGAGATAGACAAATAGATGATGGTTGAAGGATAAATGGATGGATGGACAGATGGACGGACATATGGATGGACAGATGGAGAGAGATATGTTTGGCTGTAGGATGAAAAAAATATCCACTTCCCACCTAGTCATCCTTTTTTTACAGGCAACAGCCTCCCCTAATCTTCAAAGTAAGTTATAGAAAAAGCATTTCATCTTATTGAGACCAAAGATAGCAAAAGTATGTCTGCCTGAGAAATCAGCCAACACCACCAAAACAAAGATAAAATGGAATCCCCTCAAGATAAGTACTTTTTTTATCACAATACTGCATCTTGATGCCAGATTCCTCAAAAAAATTCCACACATAGGAAAAAAATCTACACATCAAAGATCACAAACTCTACAGAAACTTTTTTTCTACGAACTTCACCCACCCAAAGGGGTAGGAACACTTCAAGTTACATATCCATTACTTCAAACTCAAAGTCCATTATTACTATAAACAATATCACTTTCAGTGTTTTAACTTTGTAGCCTACATTCCAATCACTATATTGCATATCATGCTTTCAAAATAAACGTTACCTCTACTTCAAGCAAACGTCCAGCATTCTTAATTAGGTAACCAGGCTTGGAACTGAACCAAGGACATTCTTCTAGCATGCCATTTAATTTTTTTTTCTTTATGTATTTGCTATTTAGCATGCCTATTGTATTAAAGATAACTTTTATACTAAGAAACTGATCTTGAGAAACATTTTATCTACAAGAAGTGTATGACACTTAAAGTAGTTCTTGGGTACATAGATTATTTAGATATTTAAAGAGGGACATATCTGCAAGAAACTGCATAATAGTAACTGGATATCATTTTATTGTGAGAAACACATGTTCTATACAATGAACATAATATTTTGAGGCCTAGGAGTTGCATTGGACAAATTTACATTAATAGAAACTCAAATAAAGCATTCAGAAAAGGTAAGCTTAACAGCATACTTGAAATTGATAAGGAATATATATTTTGGGATAATGAAAGACACTAATTTTTGATAAATAAGGTAGTTATTTTATTCTGATTTATGACTCTGTTAACTATTAACATTGTAAGTTGGCCAGTCACGTCATTGCAAGGTGAGTGACAAACAAATTCACAAATTCACACACACATAAGCGCACACGCACACACACACACATTAAAATATTTCATAAACCACTTCCGCTTCCGGGACCGAATGGCGACGGACGCGTACTCCGCCGATCGCTTCCTTGGGGGGTTCCGAAAGGAACACAGGAGACTCAGGCGAAGGGTCTCCTGCCGAAAGGCGGCCTGCTGGGACCCCCCACAGTTGGCGGCAGCCAGTGGGGGTGTTTTCCTAGCTTCGCTTAGGCGCCGGGGAGCAGTGGGGGGGCGAGTGACATCGCCTCTTTGTCGGACGGCTCCGGGAGGTTTCAAATGTAAAAAGAAGATACAGCCGAAGTGCAGTGAGGGGGAAGTCTCCCCAAATCTTTTATTGGTTTGATTATTGGATGGATTGCAGCTTGTTTGGACCTTGGTTTCAATTTCGGAAGAAATAAGATTGGAGGGGGGGAACCCACCCCCCTCGGAAAAGCGGCGCTTGTAAAATCTCTCTCCATGCAGGAGAGAGAGGGAGTTTAAAAGCTACTTTCACTCTCTTTAATAATGGGAAAATAATTTTGGACTGCAATTGCGGGAGAAAGGATGGCTGAACTGGCTCTTCTTTGAACTATGTATGGGAACTTGGGATGTTGTTTCCTGACCACCTGTGAAGGCTGAGCCAAGATGGCCACTTCATCCTCCTTCTTCATCCTTATGGAAAAGATTCCTTCCTTGCAAGATTTTATGGCTCTGAACTAGTCTCCACCCCAGAGATCTCCAGGAGCCTCTCTAAAACTTTTTTCCCTTGGACTTGGAACACTTGGACTTATCTAATTGACTTGACTAGAAGATTTATTCTCCTTTGGATTTGTTTGCCTTGTGATCTCTACCGGATGTGCCCTCCTGCAGACGCCATTTCTTTGTAAAGATTTATAACAACCCCAAACCACCCCAACGAGGCTGTTGAAGTGATGTCCCGGTGCTTGGAAGCCGTCGGGGTCTGGATGGGGGACAACAGACTTTAACTCAACCCCTCCAAGACCGAGTGGCTGTGGCTACCGGCACCTCGGTTCAGCCAGCTGATTCCATCGCTGGCCATAGGGGGCGAACAATTGCCCCCTGTGGAACGGGCGCGCAATTTGGGCGTCCTCCTTGATGCCCGGCTGTCAATGGATGACCATGTGGCAGCCGTGGCGAGGGGGGCGTTCCACCAGGTTCGCCTGGTGCGCCAATTGCGCCCCCTACTGGACCGGGATGCCCTACGCACGGTCACTCATGCGCTGGTGACGTCCCGCCTGGATTACTGCTCCCGCCTGGATTACTGCAACGCTCTCTACATGGGGCTGCCCTTGGGACGCGCCCGGAGACTGCAGTTGGTTCAGAACGCAGCCGTGCGGGCTGTGATGGGGAGTACGAGGTACTCCCACGTAACACCTCTCCTGCACGAGCTGCACTGGCTACCTGTGGTTTTTCGGGTGCGTTTCAAGGTGCTGATTACCATCTTTAAAGCGCTCCATGGCACGGGACCTAGTTACTTGCGGGATCGCATCCTCCCACATACATCCCTGCGGCCAATTCGCTCACACAGGGAGGGACTTCTCCTGGTGCCGTCCACTAGGCAATGCCAACGGGCGACACCAAGGAGTAGGGCCTTCTCTGTGATGGGCCCAACCCTCTGGAATGACCTCCCCCCGACATTAGAACCACTTCTGACCTCCGCTCCTTCCGGCAAAAATTGAAGACTCACCTGTTCCGATTAGCAGGCCTGGCATAATTACAACTGTCCCTCCTGGCAAATGTATTACTATCTGGTTATTTTAGGGTTTTTTTATCTGTTGTGTCTGTTTTAGGGATTTTAAAAAATTATATTTATTCAGCTTTGTACAGTTCTTTTAATTGCATTTTAACCTCCTCCGAACTGTACATATTTAATTTTTTATTGTATTTTTGTGATATTCTCTATGGACTGTACACCGCCCCGAGTCCCTTCTGGGAGAGGGGGCGGTCTAGAAACACAAATAAATTGAAAATTGAAATTGAACAGTCTCTGAGCTTCATGATGGCTCCGAAAAAAGTACCGACTGGCAAGACTTCTGGCCCCGACATCGTCTACTTCCAGCCCTGTCACCCATCAATCACAATTGGGGTCTTTCTTACAACCTAAAGCCCCTGAAGAAAGCTCAAAGGATTTATCTACTCAACAGATGCTTCAATCTCTCTTAAAGGGACAGGACGAAATAAAAAAACAACTTGCAGACCTAAGCGATCGGCTCGGAGAAACGCAACAACAAGTCACACAAAATGAACAGAGAATAGGTGTACTGGAGGAGGGTGCAGTTGGGGTGAGGGAGGAGGTTAGAACATCCAAAGGGGGAGTGTAGAATTTGAAAACCACATGATAAAGATAGAATTTGAAAGGATGTCTTTTTTCCTTAGGTTTCAAAACCTGGAAGAAGCAGAGGATGAAGATCTTAAGGAGATTATGACCACAATATTAGCTGAATATATTAACAGAGATAAACAACAACTTGGGTGGGATATTGACCTGATTTATAGGATTAACTCAGCATATGCAAGAACACATAATGTTCCAAGGGAAGTTCATGTAAAATTTCTTAGAAAAACCACAAGAGATGAGGTTCTACGAGCTCAAAGGGGTGGACCACTAAAATATAAAGATAAAGAAATAACCATTCTTAAACAGATCCCAAAGAAAATAAGAGATAAGAGGAGGAAATATTGCTCTTTAGCAAAAAAAGTTATATGATAAGGGGGTCTGGTTTAAATGGTTATTACCAGAAGGCATGTTGATTTTTTGGGAGGGCAGTAGAATCAGAATTACTACAGTTATGGAGGCCGAGGCTTTCATGAAGAGGCATAGTGCTCTCCTAGATGGAATAGGGGATTCTACACAAGAGATGAGGGAGGGAGTGGCTGAGGCTCTGCCAACAGACAGGGGGGGGGGGGGAGGCAACAATTAGGAGACTCAGATCACAAAAATGATTTGAAACATTACTGCAATTGTTGTTACAATGTATTTTTATGAAGTGATACAAAAAAAAAAGAAATGATTGAAACATATTGACTATTTGTTAGACCTAGAACTGCTAATACCTAATGTTGATGCTTTTTTATATTTTTCTATATTCTAAGAGTGGCGAGATTTGGGGGGAACTTTCTTTTTCTCCACACGATGTAGCTGTCTAAAAAATTTTATATCCCTATTCACCCTTTTTCCTTGAAAAATTTGTAAAAATCAATAAAACTTTACAATAAAAAATATATTTCATAACTGTTCTTGCTACAAACTATCAATATATAATTTTTGCTGGAGAAACTTACTTAAATATTCTCAAACAGAATAATATTTTTTTTAAAAAAAAACCATATTTCTTCTCAAAACCAGAAGGTACCATAAACATTTAGTAGAATTTATGTTAATAAGAACTTAGTTTTTTTAAATTAAAAGTGTACCTTTTTCACATGTAGAACAACATGCTCTGGGTTGTTTATTAGACATTTATCAGGGAATCCATTATTGATTTTGCTTCAGCAAAGGAAACTAATATATTCTAATGTTAGACAATTGGAGAAGAAGATTAAAGATTCATTTTGTTATAAGCTAGAAATGCACACAAATCATACAAATCTTTAAAGCTGAAATCATGCCTCTGTTCAGAATCTCTGTTCAGAGATTTTACAATATACTTCCCCTGCTATGCCCACCAAGCCATGCCCACAGAATCAGTAGTAAAAAAAATTGAAACCCACCACTGAAGTAGTTACCCAAATACATATGCATAGCTTTGTGCTCTCATAATCCCAAGTATCCTCTATCTTTCACTTCAACTAGGTAGAAAGTTATCTTTTATAGTTTTATAATTATCTTTTTAAACAAAACTAAAAATATATTTTCGAGACAGCATAAAAAAGGCCAGTCAGATAATAGTCCTTAATGCATGTTTTAAACTTAATGGTTTTATTTATGTCTAAATAATTCTAAATAATTCTGACCATGCACTAAATAAATTATGTGGCCTTTGTGTCTTATAAAAACCGTAATATGAGGATTGAATTTCAAGCCCTAAGGACACTGGAAGGTGGCAGACAGTAGTCCAATGTGATGCTATTTTTTTAAAAATACAGACATGTCAACATCATAAATTCCTGGAAATGTCACATTGAAGTCTGATGGTACTATTTTTAATATTTTCCACCCAATTTTAGAAACTTTAAACTGGCCTCCCCTCATTAATGGACTGGATGCATGGGAAGAGGAATCATTTGATTCTATGAAAGCAACAATCAATCATTCGAATATCAGAATGAAGTTATTGATCACAGGGTATGTGATACCCTGTGATCAATAACTTCTGGAATTGTCCACAGAATTGCCTAAGATGAGACATTTTAACAAGTTTTATACAAATCGAAAGAACAAGAATGGAAATTGTCCACTAATGCCTATATGACTCATCTGTTCAGCATTTCCTTTTATATAAAGCATGAAGATAAAGAATTTAGTGATCCACTTTTTGTACAGAATATAGAGCATGTCAGACCTTTGGAGTGACACAGTTACAATCTGTGCTGAAATCTATGATCAAATAGGACCCCTAATTTTCTGCTATGGGCAGTACCAGAATCTCAAAGAAGCTGCATGTTATTTTAGGACAAAATAATGGAACACGTGAGATAGCATAAGTTCAAACTACTCTTTGTTCTTAAAGCTCCATCAACATGCCAGATGACAGTGCCAGACTTGTGTCTAGAATAAAATACAGTCAGTTGTGGTACATATTTTTCAATTGCTCAAAATAGAAAGCAGTTTTGTGGGGGAGTTCAGGATTTTGCATCGGCATCATCAACGGAAGTGTTTGTTACAGCTCATAAAATTGGTACAATTGTTCCCAAATTTGCTGTTTATTTCTGTACCATGGGAGCTTTTTATGATACTGTTCTTTGATCCCCAATTGATTTGCTGCAATTGTCATTAATATGCTCTTCTTTCTTTTACATATATTAAGCTGCGAAAGTTTGGAAGCTTGGAGGGGTTGTGATGCATGCTATTAAATGTGCAATACTAAAAACAATGGCTACATCCCACTACATCTCACTACATTCAGTGGAACCCCTACAAAAACCTGAAGATAATTGTACTGACATTTTTTAATTTTCTAGCTTTTTTCTAAATCTCACCAGTTCCAGCACGATGGAAAGACCAGAGCTTTCTATGGAAAGCAGAGATTTAAATAAGTCAATTCATCAAAATCATAGGTCTGCAGGAGTGAACGCAACCATGTATGGATTCCAAAGATTAAAATCCCATAAGCAATCTCCTTTTTAGAAATAAAAAAGCAAAATTTATAAAAGTTCGCAAGTAATTCTTTGCTCTTCTTCTGTAGCAATAAATTTGTTCCCCAAGAAATCCATCACATCTTCTTTATTTGTGTGATTAGTTTAGGAGAAATAAAAATGTAATTTGAGATCTTGATTATTTCTTTTTAAATACGTACAATCTTATAGAAACATAGGATTGAAGTTTTCTTAATGTGGAAAAGTAAAAAATAAAATAAAAAGGTACCATATCTGCATTTTTAACCTAGGAGTCCTTGGTTTACAACCATTCATTTAGTGGCCATTCAAAACTACAATAAACTAAAAAAAAAGTAACATGACTGTTTTTCACACTTACATCCATTGCAGCATCCGCATGGTCATGTGATTTCATGCAGATGTTTGACAACTGGTTCATATTTGCAGCTATGTGAAAAAGTCCTGTACGCTTTCAGTTTTAAGCTGTATTTACATGTTTAATCAACTTTTCACTCATAGGTTTTCACCATGCAAAATAAGTACTTTGATGAAAATTTCTGAAGTCGGATTGAGATGCATAATTTTTATTAATATAACCAAAGTCTTTTAAAGGTTTTGAGTGAGTTTATGTGCTAAAAGAAGCACAACTTGAATTTTCAGGAATGTTAGGATCGAAAGTAGCCAATCAGCAGCAAGCTTTGGCTGACCAATCAAAATGCACAGAGGCTAAGTCTATGAGCCAATCAATGTTGTCATATGCTCTGACTATAAATAGGCATGAAAAGCATCGAGAAACTTAATTTAGCTCTGGGTGCGGGCAAGGATGAAGGCCTTTGCTTTCACCAGTACTGAGCAGCGGCATCGCATTATTATGCTTCCTGAAGAGGGTTACTCCTGTACAGAGATAGCCAAGAGAGTGAAATGCCATTGCACCACAGTGAGCAGAGTGGTTGAAAAATACCAAATAACTGGTTCAGTTGATGACAGACTCCGCTCTGGAAGAGCAAGAAAGTCACCAAAACGGCAAGATCTGGCTCTGTAACAAATTTCAATGGCTGACAGGAAGCTCACCTCACAGATTACAAGAATTTGGGGTGAAACATGTGATGTAAAAGTGTGCACAAGCACAGTGCGTTGCAGACTGCTTGCCAGAGGACTCAAAGGCTGCAAGGCTCGAAGTAAACACAGACTCTCACCTCTATCATCGATGTGCATGGGCCAAGAAGTATGCCAAGTGGACCAACAAACAGTGGTCCAAGGTCATCTTCAGTGACGAGACCAATTTCTACTTGACTGGGAATCAGTGCAATAAGTATGTCAGAAGATTTCCAGCTAAAGAATTTAGGCCGTACTGCCTGAATCTATCTGTGAAGCATCCATTGCATGTGATGATCTGGGGATGCATCGCTGCTTCTGGTATTGGTCGGATACAAATGGTGCAGGGAATGATGAATTCCAAGCAGTATGTTGAAGTCCTGGAAAAGACCATGCTTCCTTCAGCTCAGCAACTTGTAGGGAAGGACTTTTACTTCCAGGATGACAACGCTCCTTGTCATCGAGCCAAGTCCGTCCAGCAGTGGATGAAGAAGCATGGTGTTCGACTCCTGGATTGGCCAGCTCAGAGCCCGGATTTGAACCCAATTGAGAACTTGTGGGCCAAGATTGGTTACGAAATAAGCAAGAAGCATCTGAAGACCAAGCAGGAGCTGATTGAAACCATTATTGCAACCTGGCACCACATTGTCACCAGAGATCACATGCAAAGGCTTATACAGTCTATGTCAAAGCGATGCCGCCTGGTGATAAGCAATAAGGCCTGGCCAATTTCATATTAGTAACCATGTTTGGTTACCTAAACGATCCTATTCTGGGCCACAAACAATACAAATGTTAACAAAACACTAGCATCGCCCTTAGTAACTGCAACATGTATGCCACTGGGTATGCATCAGTTAATCTGTTTTCATAGTCATTGTAAGCATGCATTGTAAGCATGCAAGAAAATTCACAAATTCATCGAAACAGCACCAAATTGCAAAAAGCTTATGCTTTTCACTTAAAAACCAGCAGTATTTATTTAAATATAACAATATTTACATAGCAGTTAGCATAAAATATCATAAAATCAATGGCCTATCCAAAAAATGCCATAAACCGTAAACCATAAACTGTAAAGTGTGCAGGACTTTTTCACACAGTTGTATGATGGTTGTAGTGTTCCGGGTTCATGGGATCACCTTTTGCAACCTTCTGATGAGCAAAGTCAGTGGGGAAGCCAGATTCACTTAACAACTGTGTTACTAATTTAACAACTGCAGTCATTCACTTAACAACTATGATAAGAAAGGTTGTAAAATGGTGAAACACTCTCTTAACTACTGTCTTACTAGCAACAGAAATTTTGGGCTCAATTGTAATCATAAGTCGAGGACTACCTGTAATGCCATCCTAAAATCAACACTTCTGTACCTTATTTTGGTAATTTTCCCACTTAATAAACATGTTTATGGAATATAGTAAATTGGCCACCACCTGCCCTAGTGAAGTCCAAGGATCCAATAAAGTTTTATCGACAGCAGTGGCATTTATTGGAAAAGCAGGATCAATTTTGTGTGTGGGATTGCTAAAGGAATGATCAATACCTTTGTCAGTTATAGTTGAAGGTGTTGATTAAAAGTCACTTGGAAAGAAGTGTTGTTTCAGCAACATGCAAATGCTTTCTGAGACCTTATAAAGATTTGATGATTTAAACTATTTTAGCTATGTTTTTGTTTAATAAGCTGAATAAGCAGAATAGAAAAGGAATTTTCTTACTCTTTACCTGTAAATGATTTTAAATGGAACATTCATTTATTTTTATTTATTTATTGAATTATTATATTGCCCATCTCATCTTAGTGACACTGGGCAGTTTACAACTGAGCATTTACAATAAACGCCATTTCTCTAATAATTGGAGTTCATAAAAACATAGCAAAAGATGAAACTCAGTTGCATTTGTCTACTGAACTTTTGTGCTTCCAGATTCTTTCAACAGCAGTTATTGAGGGTTGAAAAGTTGGTTCCCTCGCCTCTCCCCCCGGCCTCTTTATTATTTGGCAATAAACCTTACAGAAGCACTGGATTTGCCTCCTTTGAAAACAGTCTGCTAGGCAAATGGATCTGCAATCCATCAAATCTTTTCTTATTCTTTTATTTGTTTCAAAGGATGTGTCATAGAGACCTTGAAAATATGTGAGCAAGTCTGACTTTCAAATGTATGTGTGTGTCTGAGAGAGAGACAGACAAATCGACTCAGTGAGACATGACATGAAAGCAAAATCTCATCTTAATGCTGATTTTTTCCTAGTATACTACCAAAGTAACTTACAAAACACATGATCATTATAATCAAGCTGATCTAAAATCTTAGAATGTTAATTTTCAATTGTGTTGTTAATACACAGTCAAAGGATGATTATAAACATGAAGCTGGTACCAGGATTAGCAGTTGATATCATCATGAGAAATAATACATTTAATCTACATTCTTGAGAAAGTGAAGTAAGTCAATGAATTTTTATACAAGAACAGATCTAGGGAGAACTTCTGGTCCCTGGATTGCATCTAATGTTCTTTATTATTTTGTTTATTAATTCAAGTATATATATTTTTTCTACTGAAATAAATATGTACTACAAAAATACTCTCCAATATTGTTACTGAAAAGGAAGGAGGAAAATAAGCATCAGAAGGAACTTCCAATAAAAAAATAAGTGGTAATATTTCCCTGAGATCTATTGTACATAACCAAAAATATTATGATTCTCTAATTATGTTGGAAAACATCTCCCATTATTCATAATCAACATGTCAAATGCTTCGTTTGTGGAAGTTTTCCCATAACACCATTACAAAAATAAAAAAATAAATAAAATAAGTGAGAAACATTGCTTTATAAGTAAATAAAGTTTTTCATTACCTTCAAAATATGCAATTTATTTATTACTTCACAATAAGAAAATGACTATCCTAAAATTATTAAAAATGATCTTAGTTCTATATAATAAATAAAATGGCTAACTAATTAAATCCTGGAGTCTTGCTGGTAGCTTACTAAGATTTTGATAAATTAGAAGCCATTACAAAAACTCAGCAATAATTTCTAATGATGGGGCTGTTCAAATGATCTCTTTTTCTAAATTTTATAAATATGGAACCAGATCATTTTGGATGAGGCAGGGTGAGTATAAATACAATCACATAATGCAATGTATAAAATTATCTACTTTCTATATTAGTTAATAGTTATAACTATTATTTTAATAATAAACCTGTTTCTTGTTATGCTGAGCCTAATTTTCCAAACTGATTTGCCCAAGGATTACTTTCACATATAATCATTTAAATACATGAACCCATTTTTCTGTAAAAAAAATTTTTTTTAAAAATGTGTGACATTATTCTTGTTTCAAGTAAACGAATTCTCCAGAAAATGCTCTGCTAGAATGAAATATCAATACTGTGATTTACAAGAGAATGATAAGTCTTATAATCGGTATATGACGCCATGTTGACACAAAATGTCCGAAATTCATGGACTTACTGATATTACATGCTCAATATATCAGATTGGTTCTTTGAAATAGTCATATGGCCAGGACTTAATATATTATATATTTGGTTCATGTTCTTCACAAATCTAGAAGTTTGTAAACAAAGATTAATATAACTTTGCATTTACCTGCCGACTTCCTTGTTTAGAAGAACAGCTGCTGGTACTTCTTGAAGGTGACAAGGCATTCTGAGACACCCCCAGATTCTTTTCTTCAGTCATGATTGTAGAACAAAATTCTTCTGATCAAATCACTTACAACAGCATCAGAAGGATGGGAAGAAATAGAAGAGAAAGAGCAGTCATTTCTTTCCCTCATACATTCCAATGACATTCCTAAGAAAGGAGGGGACCCAATATATACATTTCACTTGATAGTCATAGGAACACCAGGAAAGAACTATGTTTTTACAAATGAAAAAACCTCAATAGTTTGTTACGAAATTGCAAATTAATCTGCAAGTTAATCTGTGATACAATACAGGTAGTCCTCGATTTACAACCACAACTGAGTCAAAATTTTCTGTTGCTAAGTGAGATAGTTTTTAAGTTAATTTTGCCCCATTTTATGATCTTTCTAGCCACAGTTGTTAAATGAATCACTGATATTGTTAAGTTAGTAACACAGTTGTTAAGTGAATGTGGATTCCCCACTAACTTTTTTTGTTAGAAGGTCACAAAAGATGATTACATGAGCCTGGGACATTGCAAGCATCCTAAGTATGAGTCAGTTGCCAAATGTCCAAATTTTGATCATGTGACCAATAAGATAACATCATAAATGTTAAAAACTTTTTTCAGTGCTGTTGTAACTTGGAATGATCATTAAATGAACTATTTTAGATAGCCCCCAAATTTTGAAAAATAATAACAAAATAGATTTGAAGGAGCCGTGAAACTATATTTCAATGAAAAATCATATGTTGCCATAATTTTATTTATTTCTCTGAAGACATAAAATAAAAACTGTGGGAGAACATATAATATTAGGGAGATGATTTTCCTAATATTAGAAATAGCCTTCCTGAGGATATTTCTCTTCAGATGGTTTTATTAATAAGCACTCTAGTTTTCTATGAATGTTCTGCGGTTGAACTAATTATATGCAATCATATCAAGTCAGATTTTGTGATTACAGGGACAATTAAGGTCAAACTATCAACAGCAATAAGCCTAGGTCCTTATCCATTCTCTTTTTCTTTTCCCTCTCTCTCATTTTTCTAATCAAACACCATCTCATTAAATTATCTGAGTTTCTGTTTGCTGAATATTGCCTCATGTCAGTCTTTATTCTTCCATAAAAAACTGATAGGTTCTTCTTGGAGTCTGTTGTACTTTCACCACCATTCAAAGCATTTATTTTCTTCCTCTCCCATTTGTAATATATTAAATTGTTACAGCTATATATTGACATCAGTGGTGGGTTTCCAATTTTTTTTACTACCAGTTTGCTCGTGCGCACATGATGCTTCTGTGCATGTGGGCAGGTGGAGCGTCCCACCACCACCATTACTGGTTCGCCCAATCCAGGCAGAACGGGCAGAAACCAACCTCTGATTAACATTGAAAATATCTTTACTATGATTACCTTCTATTCTAATACTGATCTCTTTAATTTTCCACTGTCATCCCTACCCTACATCAGAACTTAAGGAAACAAATCTACTACCACTTTTATTTATTTGCCATCATTTATACTTTTATTCAGTATGGTTACTGAAATTACTTTCGTATTAACATTTAACATTCATCTGGAATTTTTTCTTTCCGTTCATACTTTCATAATCAGATATTCTAAATTGTAATTACTTTCAGCTAACAAAATGATTATCTGTTTCAGTCTCCAATTATGGTTCAATTTGTCAACTCTTCCGATTTCGCCAGCCTTATATTGGTTGTTAAACAGTTATAGTGACACTATGGTAATTGTCCATCCATCTCTAGCTTTTCTGCAACTTTGCTTTTATTTCTTAATGTATGGATATATTCTTCTTTGTCACAGTTTAAAGAAAACTTTGCAGAAGGAATCAGCACAATAATTTAATAATTTGCGTAGTTCCTTCATGTCTTTTCTTTGGGTCGTGCAGTCTTTTTTCATATTGCTTATAGTTATTAGCACTTTAATTGTTTCTTCCCATGCAACTTTTTCATCAAAATACTAATTAACCTTTTATGCATGTACATTAACTGAATATAAACTTATGGAATAACATGAAAGCATTAAAGTATCATAGTGAATGCTGAAAAATTCATTCAGATAAACTTCATACATAAATATATACATAAATGCATGTGCGAGTGTGTGCGCGCACACACAGTCATAAAATATCATACTTCTTGTCTAATAAGATTGAATGTTCCAGTTTACATTTATTACTGGGTCTGGTAGGAAAACAGTAACCAAAGCCAAGAATTGCAGTCTATATCTGAAATAGAAACTTTGCTAGCAGACCCTCTGAGAATTATGTCAACTATAGTACCGTAACCAGGGAAACAGATTCTCGTTACCGTATAAAGACATTGTTTAAAAAAGCAATACCTTTCACAACTCAAACAGGAAAGAAAGTGTTTTGATAATATACTATATCAAAAGGAATCTCAGATACAGTAGGAATTTCCAAATTGATGTTTTGAAACATTTTGGATTCTGAGCCGATTAGTTTAGTTTGTTTGAGGGAACAGAATAAAAGCTGTTATTTGATTATTTTTGCTGTGATTTATTGGATGCCACACCAAAACCAGTTTTAGAATTTTCTTTTAAATTATAACATTGTAGGAAGCTCCTGCTGTGGTTCAGCTGCAATTACCCACAAAAGGGAGTTCTTGTCTTACCTCACTTATATAACTTCATAGGTATATAAAATAGTAACTATTTTAACTATTTCAAATTCTCATATTTTTCTATAGACTCTTTTCAACTGGTCATGAACTAACATCTGATTTATTAAAGTTGGTTTTCTTTAAATGCTGGAATTAGCTTTCATTTGCACAATAGAAATAGAGAATATTTTCTGCTGGACATCTGTACTTTTAAACATATTTCCTTTGATTCTCCCAATTTATCTTCCCTATTTATCTTCCCTAATAAATGAGGATATATTTATGGCAAGTAGGAAATCCTGTCACATCTACTAATACGTCACTTGAATGAAAGCATGCATATACACCCAAAGAAAACTCAATAGGGCCTCGGTCGGAATCCTGACAGTTATAATTTACCTGGAAGGCTTAAAATATTAAGAACAACTTAATGACAATATTTGTAGTTCAGCACCCAATAAAACTAATTTGTATGTATAAATTCATCATGATTGTTCCAGTTTCTATATCTCTAAGTGCACAAAGTATCCTTTTAAAAGTCTAAGTACGGGTAATTCTCAAATTACAACCAATCATTTAGTAAGTTTTTGAAGTTAGAGTGGAACTGAAAAAGTGATTTATGACCAATAAATTTTCAGAGTTATGCCCGTTGTAGCATCCCAATGATCACATGATCAAAATTTGGATGATTGGAAACTACCGTGCATTTATGATGGTTGCAGTGTGTTGGACTTTGTGATCACCTTTTTGGCATGTTCTGAACAAGAAAAGTCAATGGGGAAGCCAAATTCACTTAAGAACCATGTTACAAACTTAACAACTTCAAGGTTTCTCTTAACAACTATGGCAAGGAAAGTCATAAAATGGGGCTGAACTCATTTAACAACTGTCCTGCTTAGCAACAGAAATTTTGAGCTCAATTGTGGTTACAAAGTTGAGGATTACTAGCTAAATGAGAATTCATCCAAGTGCAAACGACGTTGTTTTCAATTAATTGATCAGTTTCTATCACCCTCCAAGTCTTATTTTTATGAACTGATTCTGCTTTTCTAGTTATTCTTTCTGTGCCGGTGGAAGGCGCTGTGTATTGGGGGCACTGTACCCCCAACCGCCATTGGGAGACCGCCAGCACTGTCCGGTGCCTCCTGGTGCAGGTGAGCTGCGCTTGGCTTATGAGGCTTCAAGTCAAGACCGCGTAAGCATGGCTGTCCCAGCAAGAGTAGCGGTTGCCTCCGTTGCGTCTGAAGGCGGCCAGGAGTGGCAGGTACTGTGGGTGCGAGTGGGAGGCGCTAGAAGCCTCTGGGGGCGGGGGAAAGCTATTTTTGCCCCTCTGGAGCCTGGGGAGGGAGAAAAACAAGACCATTGCACACTAAATGTAGAGAGGGTGGGGGTTGTGTGTGCATGGTTTGTTTGTGCATGCACACGGGGTCACGCACATAAGATTATGCATGTGGCCCACGACCCCCCTGCGCTTCCCCTGCTTTTAGCATATATATATATATATTCTCTTCTATTGGAGTGGGAGTGTAAATTGTCAGAAGACACTACAGTATTATGGAATCTCTTTGCTGTCACCATAACAGAATCTGATTTCTACAATCTGTTACACTATTTTTATATAGCAAAGATATGATTTTACTCCCAATTCCACATTTATCCTCTTGGAATGAAATATTAGAAAAAGTGGGAAGCAGAGTTGCTATGGAGCATTTATACATTTTTGCTGTTGCTTAGCACTTTCTATGGTTCTTTATAAATTATGGCTCATCTCTAACCTAGTAGTTATCCATTTTATTTTTAGAATATACAAAACAGTGCCTATAAATACTACCTACTTTATCATTCAAGCAATTCTTCCCTAACCACTACCAAAAAGAAAAAGAGAAAAAGAAAACAAGCTCATTTTCTATTATTGTCTGGGCAAGTATTTTAAGTCCTTAGCACAAAAATTTTCACTATCCTGAAACAATAGATTTTTGATGTGATCCACATAACAACAATAAAACTATTTTGTTCAAAGATTTTGACTTAAGATCCAATCAGGAAAAGATAACAAAAAGTTCCTTGACTTTTCCCCCATTTAAAGCAAGAGAAATTGACCTGAATAAAGTATACAAGGATAAAGGGTTTTTCAAATCCTATAAATCCTTTAAGATTTCACATTAGCCCTAATCCAGGATCAATTCAGCATTCTGTTTCGCATAGCAAATTAGTGAAAGGCAGCATTATAACACTTTATGATTGGAAGAAAAGTTCTTACATTATTCAAGATTACTTATGCTCTATTTTTTTTTTCAACCCACATTTTTAGCTTTTTAGCTTTGGTATTAATTTGCATCTAGGATCATTTTTGAAGATTTCTGAAAGTTGTTTAGAAACTATGTTTTGTTCTGAATAGCTCTAGATTACTAATAGGAACTGAGAAATGTAAAATATTATAACCGTATTACAACAATTGCACTGTATCTCATTTGGCTCCTTGGTACAATTCTAAGCGCTCTTTATTTTTCAAGCTCTTTATTAGCCTGCACTGGCCTACGTTCTCCTTTATATAGTATGTATCTGACATACAAGAGAGACAACAATCACAGTGGTGGAATCTAAAGTTTAGAATGCCATCCTAGTCGGCTTCATTCTTTAACTAGGAAAGGCTCCTTGAAATAATTCAATATAAGTTTTATGTATTTTTTTAATCATGAGTTTAAAGTTCTGAAAGCGATGTATATTGCCAATTTATCAACCATGATCTATGAGTGTATTTGTCAAAAGTGCTGTGAAATAAGATCCTCCCCCACAGGGGTGGGATTCAACCAGTACAGGAGTACCGGATGGTGAAATTTAGCGTGCCTTCCTGTACCCATTGGTCAGGAGGCGCCGTACCGTAACACTCCATCCCCTCGTTCGCTCTTTCACGTGCCCTGCCCATCTGCATCATGCTGCCGAAAAGTTCTCAGAAGAAGAACCAGAAGAAGAAAGAACTGATGAGTGGCTGGGGTGGAGGGGGAGGATGTTGGGAAAGAGGGAACAGGCAGAGGGACTGCTGGAAGAGTGTGTGCGTGTGCACAGGCTGTGGGTTTTAAAAATGTCTGAGTGAATCCAGGAAGAGGAAAGAGGCAGAAGGGCTGCAAGATACTATAGGAACACAAACTTCCAGCCTCTCTGCCTCTTCCCTCTTCCTGGATTCACTCAGGCGTTTTTAAAACTCAGAGTCTGTGCACATACAAGATGTTTTTAAAACTCACAACCTGTGCACACACAAGACATTTTTAAAACTCACAGCCTGTGCACACACAATATGTTTTTAAAACTCACAGCCTGTGCACAGCACACACTCTTCCAGCCCCTCTGCCTCTTCCCTCTTCCTGGATTCACTCAGATGTTTTTAAAATCCACAGCCCATGCACACACAAGACGTTTTTAAACCCACAGCCTGTGCACACGCATTCACTCTTCCACTCTTTTAAAAACATCTGAGTGAATCCAGGAAGAGGGAAGAGGCAAAGGGGCTGGAAGTGGGGGTGTAAAGTGGTCAGTAATGTTGAAGACCGGCAAGGACAGCCATATTTCCTCTGTAAGTAGCTGTTTTATTGTTTTGTGTACTTATTTTATTCTTATTTAAGTAGTAAGTGCAAAAAATAATAAATTTTCTTTTTATATCTTCTTTTTGTAGGTCATTCTTTGGGGCAAAGAATTCAGTGACATCGACTTGGCCACTCTCACCCAGTCACATGACTGCCAAGCTACTCCCACCCAGTCACATGATCACCAAGCCACTCCTACCTGATCACTACCAAGCCACTCCCACAAAACAGGCCACACCTACAGAATAGGTTTTAACAAATTTTGAAACCCACCACTGTTCCCCCAGAAATCTACCGCTTTCTAAACTTGCAAAAACCATGTATTTTTCAAAGTGTAACTAAACTGAATTGAATGCCCCAATAATGGAATATTTTAATTATTGTGTGTTTATTATTAAAGCTTGAATGTTCCCCTGATTGAGAGCAAAAGAGACATGAAGAATTTTCTCACAAGACCAGGTATTCACATCAGCTGTTTTTGTCAAAACAATGAGTCTCTGCTGTACTTGGGTTATCTGTATACACCATAGACCTTTAATCAAGTATGTTTCCTCAAAATATATCAATAGCCGCCCCTCATCTCTTCCATTAAAAACTTCCTTTCAAAAATACTTTGTACCCTTTACTGTTCATGAATAAAGCAACCAGCTCTTTCATTTATTCAGCAGTTACGGTTAGTTGTATTGCTGCAGCTTTTGAATATTTTATAGCCTGCTGTCCTTCCTCATTAGTCTGAAAGGGATGAAAAATCAGGTAGCATTACTTCTCAAAAATAATTAGATTTGGAAAATCCCTACAGGGACAAGATGATAGACTGATTTATTTACAAATCAATTACTCTTGTTATTCTTAGCATACATGGGGAAGAAAAGCAATGCAATGATTCTGAGCAGAGCCATGGAATCAAAAATATAGTAAAGGTAAGCTATTTAAGGGTGAGATGGATAAGAACAAGAGTTGGATAAGGGGTTAAGTACTGCTTCTGTTGAGGAAGCTGCTTTACATTAAAAAAAAAAGCAAAAGCAGTATTGAAACAAGTCAGCAATTTTTGGATCCACGTTTCCCTTCCCCCAGCTGTGCCCAGGCTTGCAAGGAGAGGAGACAGGGCAATAAATTCTCAATGATATCTATGGACAAGCAGCATCAAAGAGACACTGAAGGTTATCTCTCTCCTCCTCCTCTCTCTATATATTTGTGGAGAAAATAGAGGGGTTTTGGAAGAATAAAATCCCTACACTTATCATAGCACAAAAGCAGAAGAAATTATATTGTTAGTTGTTCCCCCTAAACAAGAAAGTTGGGGAATGCCCTCAATTTCCAATTATCTATATTTCCCTATTTATTTCTTAACTACAAAAATATGTTTGACCGGTTTAAAGACGACATCTTAAATTGTGATTCAGTATTGATGTAGGGCAGTGATGGCTAACCTTTTTGTCCTTGTGTGCTGAAAGCGTGTTTGTGTGCACAACAGCACACACCTGCATGCCCACACCCATAATACAATGCGCACGTGGCCCCCGAACCTTCCCCTGCACATGCGACCCATCCCCGCACCCCATTTTGGACCTAGCAGGCCTCCCTGAAGCCTCCTGGGACCGAAAATGGGGCATGGGGGATCGCCCCCCCCCCTTTGCATGCCTACACTGTTACAGAAGTTATGTTGGCCTTGTATGCAGCTTTATTCCTCTCTAGCATTCATCTCCATTGTTCAGTGAGGCATTTCCTGTCTCTCTGGGATTTACCTCTATCTGCTCCTGTGAGCGACTTCCTGTTCCTGTTGGATGTATATTTATGGCTTGTATAGTGTTTTGCAGAGACCTGAAAATCAAATGGCCGGCAGCCATGCTTAATGGAGCTCAGGTAGGGCTTGCGTGTCCATAGAGAGGCTTCCGTATGCCACCTGTGGCATGCATGCCATAGGTTCGCCATCACGGATGTAGAGACTTGATTATTGTGAGGGCTTTGATTTAATGTTTAATTTAAAGCCATTAGGATAAGTTGTGGATCCATAAAAGTGATGTTTTTATATATGTAGAAATAAATCTTGTTTGTATCTTACCTGAGATATGGATCACTTGATTAGAGCTATTTCCATTCAGTTTCAATGTTTTTCCTTCTATAGTACTACAGATTAAGAGTAATATTGTAGATGGATCAGTGATTCTCAATCTATGGTCCTCGGACCCCCCCAGGGGGTCGCAATGTCATCACAGAGGGTTCATAACGGCTTGAAGAAATCTTATGATTTAAATTTTGAGTTAAGGAGGTCCATGTCCATGGCCATAAAAGGTAGGGGTCTGTGATGAAGGAAAAGTTGAGAACTACTGAAATAGATTTTTGTTAGTGTTTTTAGCAGCATACTGTGACACTAAAATACCCCTTTCATAGCATTTTACAAAGAAAAGGCTAATCGGAAAATATGAAACAAAAGAATAACAAAGGGAGAATGAAATGAAAAACAGAATGGAAATAATTTCTGTTCTATTTAATGTTTTGGGATCAATTTTAAACATTTTGACAGTAGCATCAAGCTTTATGTAGCAAGTTAAAAGATTACATTCTCAAAACAGGGGTGTGAAACTTGCAGTGTGCTTAGATGGGGCCCGCAGCCAGCCCTGAGAACAGCAAAGGACGGGCTTGCCTCTGCCAGTGAAAACAGATGTGTGGCGTGCCCGGGCTCCGTTTCCGGCCACGATGGCCTCCTGCAAACCTCTGCAAGCGAAAATGGACCGGGGGGGGGGGGGAGCTACATATGGTCTCCCGAAGCTCCATTTTCAGTGGCAAGAGGATTGCAAGAGGCCATTGCAGCTGAAAATGGAACCTCAATGAGTGATGTGGAGCTGGCCACGCCCACGCTGGCCAGGGCCCTCGGGCCCCCCAAGGTCAAACACAACCCTGGTGCGGCCTTCAACGAAATCAAGTTTGACAACCCTGCTCTAAAAGGTCATTGATCAGCCACTTTCCTCTCTAGTGGTTAAGGAGAAAGCTAGAGGTCAGGAGATTGTGAGTTCTAGTGCTGCCTTACACATGAAAGCTGGTTGGGGGACTTTCAGCCAGTCATTCTCAACTCATCTCACAGGGTGATTGTGGGGGGAGGACTAAAGAATATTGGAGGATGAAAGAATATTGTGTTATGTTCCCTGGTGGGATATAAATAAATTAACAAAATCCTTTGAAGAAAGGATTTTTGGTTACCATTTTGCCCCCTGCTCTTTTCTCAAAGGAGGAAAAAAAATCTTCTTTATCACTCCTCCCAATGGAAAAGGATTCTTAGCAATACAGTGCAGTTTTTACATTCACATTCAAGTAATTATAATCAAGTAACAAGCCACATTACATATCCTTACAACAGACTTAAAAGGTACGTTTTCAGTAATTTACAGACATAAAACTGTCAGCTCAAAAGTATTCTGCGCTGCTCCTCAAAGAAAACATTGCAAAGTTATTTTGACTGATAGCTCTTCAGTCTCAAATACAGGAATTCTATTGTGCAACTACCTTTCCTGTGGAACTCAGTCCTTTTAAAACAACTTACACAAGCAGTAGCGAAATTATCTTTTGAATGTAATTCATCAGCAGAATATGACTTAAGCAGAGGAAGAGGTTAATGGCTCATGAGCATGAAATGTAAATGAAAGTCGTGTTTCATTTTACTTGTTATATCAATAGCAAATATGGTGACTCCACTGTGAATAGCTGTCTTAGATGTAAAACTAGTCTCCAAAACTTTATTGTTATGTTAGGTTTTGATTCACTGATTTCTTGGGAAGAAATAAGAGCCAGTTTGGCCTGTGTTTAACACACCAGATTAGAAACCAGGAGATGGGAATTCTAGCCCCTCCTTATCCATAAAAGCCAACTGGATGACGTTGGGACAGTCATTCTTTCTCACCCCAGGAAATAATTTTGATGAATTGCCCACACAAAATACAACAGCCTAGTGATTCCCCAATAATCATTTAAAGAACAAAAGTTAGAAAACCCACCCTTCAAATCCTCTACACATTGAAAAAAATAAAAACAGCATTTGTCTTCCTTAAGTGTCACTCTGGGCATAAAAAGTTGGCTAACTTTCAGCTTTTCTCACCTTACCTTCCCCTGACCACATGCAATGTGTCAGTCCTTTGAAGTAGTCCAAACCACGAAAAAAAGTTAAGAATGCTAATACTTGCACTTAAAGTTACAGAAACAGAATAAGACAATGCCCCTTTTCCTTTTCTCCACTTAACTTAAAAAATGCCCTCAAAGTATGCTTTCTCAAATTACATTCCTGCTTTGGGCTCTGATTCCCTTATCTAACTATTGTCTTGGCTATGTGTGGATCTACTTCCTGTTCCTCAAAATTATTCTTACAGCTTGTTATATCCAGGTATCAGCATATGCAAATATTATTCAGATATAGTAAAGAACATGGAGGAAATTAATAGTTTGTTCCCCAATTTATTGGTGCTAAATCATCTCTAAATAAATGCTAGAAATTTACATGTAAAAAGTAAACAAAGAAAGTTTAGTAATGGTAAAATCTGCTGTACACTATTGCAATGGCCATCTTATTACAAAATTATCTGGTCATTAAGTTATACATTATATCACAGATATGAGTACCCCCTCTCACATTTTGTAAATATTTAAGTATATCTTTACATGTGACAATACTGAAGAAATGACACTTGGCTACAACATAAAGCAGTGAGTATACAGCTTTTATAACTGTAAATGTGCTGTCCCCTGAAAATAATGCTACACACAGCCATTAATGTCTAAACTGCTGGCAACAAAAGTGAGTACATCCATAAGTGATAATGTCCAAAGCAAAGCACACGCTCAGCAAACCAGTTGTTAAACCAGTAGGATGCCACTTCTGGCCCAACTCATCTCATAGGGTTGTTGTTGTGTGAAAAAATAGGTGGAGGAAGGAGTATTATGTATGTTTGCCACCTTGAGTTACATAAAAGGAATAAAGGTGGGATAAAAATCTAATAAATAAATAATAAATAATATGATAGGGGATCCACCAATCAGGAATGACAATAGCAGCTAATAAGCCACTTCCAGCGAGAATCGAGCTGTTTTTACTATTATATAATATTGAATATGTATATTACAACTATTAGATAGCAGTAGCACTAGCAATAGCACTTAGACTTATATACTGCTTTACAGCCCTCTCAAGCGGTTTACAGAGTCAGCATATTGCTCCCAACAATCTGGATCCTCATAATATGTTACTGTATATTTCTATTTTAGCAGTCAATTTCCTGATAGTTTTTCTTAACCATAAGGAGGATTGATTTGATTCCAGTGGGGTTAATGAAATGTTTTTTTTTCTTTCTTCTAAAAACTCTTGGGCATGGCCCATTCACATATACACAAAAGAAAATAAGTTGTTGGTATTTTAAGTATGATATGGAACATAAATTTAATTGTGTGGGAGCTAATGGGAAAACTGGGATCAGATTCTTTGCAGCACTTAGTTCTTTGTCCCAGACCTACTGATTTCAAAATATGAAAGATATTTGAGCCTCTTTCCCTTCTCATGCCCACGATTTTGCTGATGTAAGAACAGCAAAAGCCACCAGACACATCAAAGCAAGCAATGAACTAGTTTATGAAACAAAATGGCTTGGAATATCCAAAGGAAATGAAATCAAAATTACTTAACCCCAAATTCATCTTCCAGCAAAGGTGACTCATTGCACCCTTGAGAAAATGTGGCAATGTGCTACTGTCTGGAACAAATGTGTATGCTCTGATTTTGAGTGCTGGAAAACAATTCAAATTCAACATACCGGAATAAAGCTTACTCTTCCAAAAGGAATGACAGCCGAAAATTACAGCAAGAAGCAATGGAGAATCATCTTGTTTTGATTCTGCTCTTCTTACTGCCTTTCCCTCCACCCCCCACCCTCCTTACTGCAATGAGCTGTATCCCCTTCAGTCTGAAATGAAAACTACCACTTTAAAACTGAATGTGAAGGTTTTCAATGGAAATTAAATCTTCGGCTGTCTATTGTTACCATCCTTTTCTTGAGTATGATATCCCCTCACCTGTAAACATGTGTAGCAGACTGCAGTAGTTTCTGGGAACTGGGGCATTATGTTCATCAAGAAGTAGGCAATTTGGCTTTGCATTGCAACTTTCCTAACTCTTGATCAATTTATCTGGGATATTTTGACTTGAAAGGATATAAAGATGATATCGCTTTGAAAGAGGGAGTACATCTGTGGACAAAACCTTTCTCTGTAGATGTTTGTGTGGGGTTTTAGGTGTTCCTCTTCACAGTTTTAACCTTATGGTGGGATAAAACTATTTTACAAAATGGCTTTTATCCTACAGTTGTTTTCAAGCAGACAAAAAACAAGAGGTTGCAGTTACATTATGGAATACTTACCATAAACCTTGCACAAAATAGTTTATCCACCAGAAATGTTATATACATCAAATTATATCTGGCTCCAGATTGGCAGCACAAACATATTCAACCATCTTGTTGAAATGCAGCAAACATGAAGGGAAGGAAATGTGCAGCTTTATTATCTAATCTGGTTTGCCCCAAGTATAATAAACAACACTCAGCTTTATCAATCTATTTATATGTCAGGTGGGTTATGTGGAAAAATAAAAACAGAATCCAACTTTGTGTCCTCCTAACAATGAGGGATTGTTTTGATTGTTATGCTATCTCTTGTGAAGATGACTTACTGAGAATAAAGTAGACATATGTATATGAAAAAATATTATTCATCCTTCATTATCTTTAGGATTGATACACAATGGTATTGTCTTACAGAAAAGAATACATTGATGACAAAACCTAGAATCTTTAATTTCAATTGCCATGCTAAATACTTAATCTAAGCATTCTTAGTAAAAGATTAAGTTAGAGTTGGAAGGGACCTTGTAGGTCATCTAGTCCAACCCTTCCGCCCAAGCAGGGGACTCTACACCTGTGATGGCGAACCTTTTTTGGATCGTGTGCAAAAAGTGCGGGGAATGCAGGGGGGGTCTTACGCAGGCATGCCACATCCATAATGCAATCTGCAACCCCCCAGCACGCATGCATGCATGACACGCACTCCTTCCCATTTTTTGCATGCTTTTTTTGCCCTACCCAGGCTCCAGAGGCTTTATAGGAGTCTGGGGAGGGCGAAAACAGCCTCCCCCCCCAGAGGCCCTCTAGAGGCTTCAAGAGCTTCCCTGAAATGCTGAAAATTTGGGTGCATCTTATACTCCAAATGTAGCTTTTTCGAAGCTTTTTTTAGCCCTAATGAGGCGCTAACGAGTGAAGCGATCTTCCATGCTTTGCCTGCTTTTCACACTGCTTCTCTCTCCAATGATCAACTGTGCTTTAGAGCTGTTTTTTACCCTCAACCAGGGGACAAAAAGCACGGGTGCACGCTCATAACCAGCACTTATGTGCTGAACTTGACCAGACTAAGGGTGGTAGCCAGATAAATACCTGGCAGGCAGAATCCCCCCCCCTCTATTTTCCTCCCCAAAAACTAAGGTGCATCTTATACTCTGATGCGTCTTATACTCCGAAAATATGGTATCTAATGAAATAATCAATGATGCAATATTGGCATAGTAAAGATCTAACACAGTGATGGCTAACCTTTTCACCATCGCGTGCCAAAAGCGGGGGGAGCCCGGGGGAAGGGGTCGTGTGAGCTCGTTTCTACAACCATAATTCTATGCGCCCTCCCCACCCATGCGAACCCCCGCGCATGCATGTGTGATTCACTGCCTCCCCCTGCTTTTGCCACATGATGGCATGGTGGACCCATTTTTTGCCCTACCCAGGCTCCAGACTCTTTCTAGGAGTCTGGGGTGGGAGAAAACAGCATTCCCTGCCCCCACAAGGCCCTCTGGAGGTAAAAATGGCCCATTGGCCAACTTCCAGTCAGACCAGAAGGCCCATTTTTCGCTCTCCCCAGACTCCAGAGGCTTTCTAGGAGCATGCGGAGGGCAAAAATGGCCTTCCCCACCCCTGGAGGCCCTCCAGAGATCAAAAATGGCACGTTTACCAACTTCTGGGTTGCCCATTGGACCATTTCTCTCTCTCTGGAGGCTTCAGGAGACTTCCCTGAAGCCTCTGGACAGCGAAAAATGGCCGAATGCGCAAACCAGAAGTTCGGGAACGGACTTGCAGTTTGCGCGTTGGGCGGTTTTTCACTCTCCAAAGGCGAGGGCGAAAAACAGTCCAACGTGCAAACTGGAAGTCTGTTCCTGAATGGGAATGGTTCGTTCAGGGAAGCCTCTGGAGGGTGAGAAACAGCCAAAAATCAACTGGCTAGCACATGCATGAGTACTGGAGCTGACAGGGCAACGCCTCACATGCCCTCAGAAATGGCTATGCATGCCACTTGTGACATGCGTGCCAAAGGTTCGCCATTGCAGAACTAGCAGTTATTTAACAGATACACCCAGAGAAAAGATGAAAAGGTTTCTTTCATTGCTCCTCATGATTCCAAGCTATGTGTTTAACTATATCTGTTGACCCAAGTGAGTCCTATTATGTAACAAATAGGATATAGATATCTGTTCATATAGGTTGCTTAGAATCTTTGTTTTGGTGAGATACTTTATAAACTGTTGAATTGAGGCTAACCTATCAGCCATTCTACCTTTCTAATAGCTATGCTGTACCTGTGTTGAATGTACACAGAAATTTCTGCTGGGGAATGAAGCAGTGTGGTATAGCTATTCCACGTTAAGGAGGATTCTTCAAATATCTATACGGCTGTATTAATTACAACCAGTCCATGTTACAGCATGTACATAATTTTCTTTTGATTCCCTGCATTTTTCATAATGGATCTTAATCAAATACACATACAAAAAAAGCACATTTATTTTTTGTATTCCACTTTTCCTAACATAAACATTTTTAATTGCAACTTTTTCTGATGCAACTTTGTTGCAATTTTTCAATGAAATGTTGCTCTACAAAGTTTAGGGAAGTGTTTATGAGGAAGAAGGAAGGAATCCAGGAAATGTGTTTGTTTAAAATTTTAGATCCATCCCTATGCACTATCACAGCTGGCTACATTCCCTCCACACCATTTTATCTTTCTTCTTCTGCTTATCCCCTTTCATTTTGCCTGCAAGTTGAATCAACGAGCAGAGAAAAAGAGAAAATTAAAGGTCTTGTGTCTTGTCTAGTTTCAGAAAAAAAGCTGTGAAAGACACATGCAAATATTGAAAAATAAAATATGCAAGTCACCACTTAAAATTAGCAAGGCACGCTGCCTCCTAGAAAGCAACATCACTTGAATGGAAATACACCAATTGATTCTTCAGATGATTTACTAAAACTAAACTAAATTCCCCCAAAATTTGCAGGGTGACATGCCATTCATCTCATTCAAAAGCTTCCCTAAGATTGGATAGCATTCCTTGAAGATAATGCCTGGCATTTATTTTTATTTAAAAATGATAACTGAAGAAGCTTCTTGGCTGAGAAGCAAAATCTTCAAGGAAAAAAAAACAGTTTAGTTACCTTTTGAAAAAGCACCCTTGGGACAATATTTTTTTAATGTTTCATTAAAACTACTGCAAGTCTTTGGGGCATGGTGAAAATAAAATGCATATATCACTCATCTTTTTTCCTCCATTGTGAAAGGACTTTAGTAAAGTAAATGATGCCTTTTCACCCATTCCAGAAAAAAAAACATCCTATCAGGCATTCTTAATTTTGGATTGCCTCACTGTTGAATAGAATAGATTATTAATATTTCGTAAGAGTGTTAAAATAGCTTATCTCCATGTCAGTTGTGATATATGATATATAATAAGGACTAACATTTAAAAACCCTACTTGTAAGTACAGGCATGCAAGCAAATCCAAACAACTTGCCCAATTCAGCTTACTGCTTCCTTCAAGCACCTTCCCTCCTTTCACACTATCATGCTTGCCAATTTGACAGCTTTCATAACACATTGCTAATGATCATGAGTGAATAAATAGAAGTTACTCTCTTCAGTCCAGCAGTCAAAATAGGCCAAAGTAGGAGTGAGATGACCGAATAGAAGCTAACTTTTATGTAAGATGTAATTCTGAACCCGAAGCAATAATCTCTGTTAGAGAGGGAAAAAAGATTAATGGGATTTTAAAAGAACTCTTCCTTTGAATCTCCAAGAGTTGCAATTACATCTCATGTTTTTTTTTAAATATAGCAGTTATGCAGTTAAGATCATAATTTCTGTGTGTCACTGAAGGCTGTACATTATTTGCTTCAGATGAGCAGCGCTGTACTTTGCTGCTTTCAATTTTGAAGGGAAGGTATATACTTTATTCTGATTTAAACCCTTTCTCCATTGAAGATACATGCATTTTTAAAAATTACCTTCCTACAGAAAGTTAAGGCAATCCCATAGGTAGCTCGTCAGGTTTGTTGGAATGTATACTCCTAGCTTAACCCAGGCTACTTTTATAGAAAAGGCTTTGCACTTGTCTGAAAGCATCTCCTCTATGTGTTCTGGAACAGGAGCTTTTGGGGACAAGGAAAAGAATGGAGTAGAACCCCCTGCTCTATGGGAATTGGTTCTATGGCATTTATCTGGAGGTGATGCAAGATCTCTGCCTGCATGCATTGTCCTTTGGGAAGGGAGGTGGAAACTGGACAGCAGATGAAAGTTCGCGGGGGAAGGGATAGGAATTCCAAGGTCAGGCCTGGCCTGATCGTGTTGAGAACCCAAGTGTCCGTTGTGATCAACTTCCATTGGGCAGCATAAAGTTGGAGATGGCCGCCTATGGGAGAATCCCATAGTGGTCACTTGGACCTATGGTAGGAGCGGTTGTTTGAACCACCACGAAAGGGGCGTCGGAAAGACTGTTGCTGTCGACCCTTATCTTTGAAAGATGACCTGTCCTGGCAACACTCATTGCCCTGGGGGTAAGGTCTCTGAAAGGAGGGACCTGCACCCGAGTTGTCATTCCCCCGAAAGGACTGCTTCCGAAAAAAGGAATTGTTCTTCCTGTCAGCCTTATGGGCAGTAGATGTTTATCCTTGGTCTCGATTAGGAATTTGTCTAATGTGTCACCAAACAACTGTCCTCCCTTGAAGGGAGCGGAAGCAAGCTTCCATTTCGACTTCACGTCCGCTTGCCAGTGACAAAGCCACAACAGACGCCGTGAGGTCACATTTGAAGCCAGAGCCTGGGAGGCAAATTTTGCAGCATTGAGTGAAGCATCAGCCGAATACTACACAGCTGCTATAATTTTGATAAGGTCATGCATCCATCTGGAGCCCTCTGAGGGGGGATTCACTCTCAATTGCCTCAGCCAAAGCAGTGAGGCTCTAGAACAAAGCCGCTGTAGATATCTTAATAGAACAGGCGGCCGCCTGGTGGGTCTTGTGACATGCTTTCTCAGCCTTTCTGTCCTCGGCTTTGAGCCCTTCAAGGAGGTCAGCCAGTAGAACAGAATTGGAAGTGAGAGATATCACTGGAGCCTCCACCTGTGGAAGCTCCAAGATATCCTCCAAATTATTCTCCACAGAATAGAGGTGTTTGTCAGCCCCACTAGGGTTGGTCAGTGATCCAGGCTGTGCCCACTGGCGCTGGATCACGTTTACAAACAGCTCAGCACAGGAACCAGGTCCTGCACAGGAGCAGTCTCTTTGAATAGTCCTGGTTATGATCCTGGGTCCCAGAGGGAGCTGGAGCTCCCTGAATGGGGGTACCTTCCTGAGTAGAGGCCTTCGCCTTGTGTAGTATTGCTTTAAAGAGGGAAGGCCTGAATAATTCAGTGAAGGCAGATTTATCTGGGATAGGAGTCTCATCTTCTGAGAGTTCCCGTTCCCCAATGTTATCCTCCTCTAATACAGATTCCTCCGTGGCAACGGAGATGCCTGGGGAAGGAGGTCCCTGAGTTTGCCCACTCTAGCCAGGCTTGTGCCTAGATTTGGCAGAGGAGCTTCTGGCAGCCTGTTTCTTTCTGGTCATTCCAGAAGCAATGCCCCTCTCAATGGCCTGCTCAATAACCCTCTGCATCTCAACCGACAGATTGGGCCCCTGGTCTTCATCAGGCCGGGGTCTACATGCCCTCCCCCTGTCTGAGCCCCCTAAGGGATCAGGTTCTCCTCCGCCATGGCAGACTCAAAGGGACAGGATTCCTCAATCATTGAGGAAGAATCCGGATAGCCTAGAGAGGTTGCAGGAGAGGGAGCCTGGCATTCGTCATCTTCCAATGAAGGAGATATGGCTCTTGGTGGACGAGGCTGGGAGGGAGAATCCTGCACCTGGGACAAGTTTCTTGGATCACGGGAAGGTTGCCCAGAGGATAGGGATAGCCTTTGGGCCCTTTCAAAAGTCTTCGTCTGCAGGCCTCAGCTCTAGATGGGGCCTTGCCACCTCTGGGATTAGGGATCCCCTTTCCCTTGGTGCTCTTACTGCCCTGTTCTACCCCAGGAGGGTCCGGCCTACTGCGTTTTGGCGAGGAGGCAGGATGTTCCTCTGGCACCCTCTTGCCACTGTCAGCCATGATGTTCTTCAGCTGGATCGAAGACAGACTCACATGGCTCTTCTGGGAGACTCTGCAGGCAGTAGGCTGGCACAGGCGCAAGCTGGGAGCTGCTGTGCACTGCGCAGATATGTCCGTGGGACAGGAGTATGACCAGGCAGCCAAAATTCTCCTAGGCTGCAATATAGATGGTCTGGAGGGAGGAGGCCTTGCCGGAGCCCCGAACGAAGACCAAAGACTCCCTCGCAGCAATCTGCAGGCTGGGAGGAAAAGCAAAGTAACTCCAAACGGCTGGCAGCGAAAAACGCATGAAAAACGCTTTCAAAATGGCCACCTCGCTCTCGGACACTCAGGGAACTGTCAGGCATAAATGGGAGCCTCCGCCGAGGACTCCGGCAGCCGCAGATGAAGGTGAAGACAGCCGTGGGAAAAGGAAGCCTCCTACCTTCCCTTGCGTTCGCCAGCAGTCGCTGGACAAATGCCCCGACAATCGCAGGCTCCACAGCAATGCGGAACCTGGAAATCCGAAAGCATCACCAGCGATCTTTATTTCTCAGCAAACGACAAAACTACGAAAATCTAAGCTAACTAATGGAAAGTCCCAGTCTATTCACACAAGAACTGAGGAGCTCCCCAAAACGTGCCGAATTGGGCTGGACTGAGTTTTTGAAATGAACCTCAATGAGGAGAGGAGGCGTGGTTAAGAATTTCAACTCAGTCCTTGGACGAATAGGCTGAGTTTAACCCATGCTTGGACTCTCCAAGTAGTGCACAGGAGAAATGTTTATTTTAACTTTACCTCGTTTTGGAGTGATAGCTTTTATATCTGGGCTGATAAACGGCAGACAACTATTAGAAAAACTTATTGTGTTCAAAAGTATTGTACATCTCTCACAAATAGAATTGTGTTGATGAAAATTACCTCTCAAGGCAGGTTAAAATCCATAATAATAAATATTTCTTCATTGTGTTTTCCCCCAGCTTCTCCACTTTGGCCCCTCCAGTTGTTTTGGCGCTGTGTTTGCTAGAATTTCTTGCCATTTGAATAAACCTTGTTTGTTAGAAATTTTTAGAGTTTCAGTCCCAGTATTATATTTATTCCATGGAGATAAATAGTGCCACACATCTCATGCTAGATAACTGCATCTCTTTCTAGTGCCATCCAATAAATGATGAAAATAAGCTATAATCTAATATGTAAATATACTCTTCCTCAAATACCTTTGTAAATCAGTGAGTAATTAGTAAGTTTAATGAAGGACAAATGCAAATACAAATATATACACCCTAGGTATCTAGATGAAATCACTCGACTGTTCAAGTTTAATTATCAAGCTCCAGTAAATGTTACACAATCCTAATTATTTGCAACACGTTCCAATAACAATCTATACACGTAATTCATATCCTCATACCTCCAAGGAAGGTATTGGTTCAATTTCTTTGTTGACATCAAATAACATACTTTAACAAGGATTTGTGAAGGCTGGATTACATGTACCATGTTTCATTAACCAAATATCCATATATTGACTGCAAATTTCCCCCCCCTCAAAACACAAATATTAAGCTCCTGACGTAAATGAAGAGCATACTTTCCGGGAAAGAGAAGAAACAATATCAATCCCCTTTACTTCCACACCTTCAAAGTTATCAAACAAGTTCTACTGTGGTAGTTTCATAGAAACCATATGCTCTATATATTTTAGGATGTTCTAAATAAAGTGAAAGGAAATGCAGATAATCTGCTCTTCATGTCCTTACTCACTTGCAATATCAAAGGGAAGTTCAAAAACAAATAAACAAACATGGCTCAGAAGGGAGATTTTGTATGCGTCGGTCCTGTTGTACCATGGGCACTTCTATCAGCCTTTTAAGGTAGCCATCATGAAATCACTAGGAATCCTGGAAAGTACTGTTATGTGGTTATAATACTGTAACAGAATATTGAAAGTCCATCAAATTACCCTCTCTCTTTCACCTTATACCCAACAGAATCAAAACAGAGTTACTCCAAGTTTGTTTTTCATGCTTTCTAGTTTCACAAGATTCAAATATCCTTATTGTAATGGCTTGGCATTCTCTTCCTCCTTCCCTGAGTAAATCCAACATTTCTTCATTCCTTCATTTCAATAATCCTCCTGCCCACCTGGCTATTTTTATATTCATTTAATTTTAAAAGTAGGAAGTTGGCAAAGAGTTGACCTCAAGATATTAGTGAGTCCAACACAGGCATTCTTTAAAAATGGAAATAATAAGGCTTATAGACACACACAAAAAATTATATAAACCAGAGACTTTCTTGGGAGATTAAATGGGCGGAAGGAAACATTCTTGGTAGTTTCTCTTCTAGTAAATTAGTATTTACGCATCTTATGAATTAACAAGCCTGCCCCCTGGCATTTTGTAATGCACTCTCCAGCTCAAAAAGGTCACCTACTTATAGTATTAGGTAACTTTTTTCTAGGTAGTGGTCCAATGTGGATGTACTGCTTTGTTTTCTTAAGAAATACACTGGTTGACGTATTTATATACTCTGTATTTTCTGTCTCTGTTCTTGGAATTTCTAAATATCAAAAAAGTTCATAGGAATATAGTGTGCTGATTTATCTAGTGCATTATGTTTGAAGAGCTAACACAAATTGCCACTCAGTTGTTTGCTCTTCTGAATCTTTAATTTTTTTGTACTTAGCACTGGAGATCAGCTTGACATTCACAAGTCTGGTATAAATTTATTAAAAAGGAAGTTCAAAGGAGAAAGATCAATAAATGTGGTATATAGTTCAGACTAAGACAGTCACTGTTTGTTTAAAACCCTACCAGATGCTAGGAGGAGCAGAAGCAACCCTATTTGCGTCTTTGAGGTAGTCTAGGTTGCATTTAACCTTTCTGTAACATCCAGGAGATTACAGCCCAAAGTGGAGCAAGGTTAGGTTTTCATATAACCAATTGTGGTATATTTTTGGCAGGACTGAGCCTTTGGTTCACTATTCCTTATGAAACATTTCCATCTGGGGTCTTTTGTTATACATCTAAGCAATTGTCCCAAAATGCTCACAGGATCTATCTATTCTGTTTTGCTCAACCTCTACCTCTATGCTGAAGACATCCTTTATCCAACCTGAAGGAAGGAAATGATGGTTGTTTGACTATCATCTAGATAACAACCTGCACAGACCAATATGGTGTTAGGAATCAAGAAATGAATTTGAGAATTGTATTTCAGTCTGTTTGGAAATAAATTCCATTCTGTGTGAAAAAGTAAATTCAGAATCTGGAACACTCCCCAATACTCCAATATCATTAGAAATGTCTTAACCCAGTTATGTCTGTGTACCAGTTGCAACCATTTTCACTGATTTTCTTTATGTCTTCTTTCTTGTTTTTCTCTAAAATAGAATGAAATAAAAGTGCACATTTTGTAGCTGAAAAAGTACTGTTTACAATGAGGGAAATTTCACAATACTATAAAAAAAACTTCCCAGAATTGAGGAAAGTGATTTCTTAAGCCTAACTGAAATTTAGGTGAACTTTGTTGTCTAATTTTAGGTAACTTCTTTATATACATACATATATACAAATATAAATATAAACTTTATTTATATTTCATATTTTAAACAGTTCATCATCTTAAAGAGGGGTTCTAGGTGATGTATAACATAATCAATAAATTATGGTTATATAAAAATATAGAAAAATCAACATTAAAATTAAAAATTAGAAAACTTTAAAAATTTATAGAATGAAAATTAAACACAAAAAAGGGGAAAATCCTATGATCTATATTGATTTTATAAAAAGAAAAATACCAACCACTAAGTATTTTTTATATGAAAGTGCCAAAAATAGTATTGTAACAGTTTTTTCAGATTTTAGGCTATATTCTGATATAATCCTAAATTATACTGGTAGTTAAAGATATACAATATAATAGCAGAGTAGGAAGGGACCTTGGAGGTCTTCTAGTCCAAACCCCTGCCTAGGCAGGAAACCCTATACTGTTCCAGACAAATGGCTATCCAACATCTTCTTAAAGACTTCCAGTGTTGGAGCATTCACAACTTCTGGAGGCAAGCTGTTCCACTGATTAATTGTTCTACTGTCAGGAAATTTCTCCTCAGTTCTAAGTTGCTTCTCTCCTTGATTAGTTTCCACCCATTGTGTCTTGTTCTGCCCTCAGATGCCTTGGAGAATAGTTTGACTCCTTCTTTGTGGCAACCCATGAGATATTGGAACACTGCTATCATGTCTCCCCTAGACCTTCTTTTCATTAAATTAGACATACCCAGTTCCTGCAACTGTTCTCCATGTGTTTTAGTCTCCAGTCCCCTAAACATCTTTGTTGTTCTTCTCTGCACTCTTTCTAGAGTCTCCACATCTTTTCTACATCGTGGCAACCAAAACTGAATGCAGCATTCCAAGTGTGGCCTTACCAGGGCACAGTGACGTGCAGTCAGGTGAGGCAAGTGAGGCACAGCCTCACCGCTCTCATCATAAGAAAAAAAAATGTAAAAGGAAAAAGCTGAGCTAGTTCCTGCCTCACCGTGGATGACTCTGCTTAACTGTTAAAAAAAGCCTCTAAAAAGCGCCCTCTACTATGAAGCAGGAGAACTGCATGCCTCATCTAGTCTGACTTTAGGCGTTTTATGAGCAGAGTTAAGCAAGGGTGAAAAGCCTAAAAATTCCTGATGTAGGTGAGGCACGCAGTTCTCCTGCCTCATAGTAGAGGGCGCTTTTTTAGAGGCTTTTTTTAAACAGTTAAGCAGAGTCATCCACGGAAGGCAGGCAAGGAGCCATGCTGTAGCACACACACTTTCCCCCAGCCTCTTTCTTTTGGAAGGCTCAGATCGGCTCCCCTCCAGCTTCTCTGCCTCTCCTCTCACACCAGCCTGCCAGCAAGAGGTGAGTGGGTGGGCTTTATTGCGTTCCAGGCATTTCCCACCCAGACAACAGGCTGCATTTGTAATGGTGGAATTGTTTGGGGAAGGCAGCAGGGGAATGGGGGGAATAGCAGAGGAGCTGCTTTCAAGTCACTGGAAAAGATATCCAATTCAACTTTTGTGTGTGTTGTGTTTGTTTGAGAGTGAGTGAGAGAGGGAAGGGGGTAGGAGATAGTCCAATACAACTTCTGTGTGTGTGTGTGTGTGTTTGAGAGAGGGGGAGGAAGGGAGAGAGGGAGGAAGGAGGGGAAGGGAGAAGAAAAAGAAAATGAAAAAAGGAAACTTATTTCGCAAAGGAGAAAAAAAATGCTGTCGTTTTAAATAGGAACTGAGCATGCCTGGCTGTGGAATTCTGGGAGTTGAAGTCTACAAGTCTAAAAATATTTGAAACCCACCACTGTGTCAGTGCCTCACCAGCCATAAACCTCACCGCATGTCACTGCCAGGGCATTATAAAGTATTAACACTTCACGTGATCTTGATTCTATCCCTCTTTTTATGTAGCCTAGAACTGTGTTGGCTTTTTTGGCAGCTGCTGCACACTGCTGGTTCATATTTAAATGGTTGTCCATTAGGATTCCAAAATCCCTCTCACAGTTACTACTATTGAGCAAGGTACCACCTATACTGTACCTGTGCATTTCCTTTTTCTTGCCTAAATGTAGAGCCTTACTCTTTTCACCATTGAATTTCATTTTATTAGATACTGCCCAATGTTCAAGTTTGTCAAGATCCTTCTGTATCTTAAGCCTGTCTTCTGGAGTGTTGGCTATTCCTACCAGCTTGGTGTCATCTGCAAATTTGATGAATTCCCCATTTATTCCCTCATCCAAATCATTGATGAAGATGTTGAAGAGTACTGGGCCTAAAACAGAGCCTTGGGTTAATCCACCGCATACTTTCCTCCATGTAGATGCAGTTCCATTGAGAACTACACGTTGAGTGGGGTTGGTCAGCCAGTTACAAACCCATCTGGTGGTGATGCTGCCTAACCCACATTCTTCTACTTTATCTAGTAGTAGGTTATGGTTTACCTTATCAAATGCCTTACTGAAGTCCAAGTAAACTATGTCGATGGCATTCCTCTGGTCCACTAATTTTGTCAATTTGTCAAAGAATGCAATAAGATTAGTCTGGCATGATCTGTTTTTGACAACCCATGTTGGCTTTTGGCTATTCCTTTCTTTACTTCTAGGTGTTCGCTAATTTGTTGCTTGATTATCTTTTTCCAAAATCTTTCCTGGTATTGATGTCAGGCTGATAGGTCTATAGTTTCCTGGATCTATTTTTTCCCCTTTTTTGAAGATGGGAACCAGCCAGCTCTTTTCCAGTCCTCTGGCAGTTCCCCGGTGCTCCAGGATCTCTGAAAGATATAGTTCAGTAATTCTGAGATCTCATCTGCCAGTTCCTTCAGAACCCTGGGGTGTAATCCATCCGGTCCTGGTGATTTGAACTCATCTAGGGTAGACAGGTGCTCACCATTTTCTTCCCTATTTCAATTTGTGTTCCTAATCTGATTTTTGTGGTGCTATTTTTGATAGGTTGGACTGTTTATCCCTTTGTGTAAAGACAGATGCAAAAAATGAGTTAAATAGTTCTGCTTTCTCCCTGTTGCTTGTCACCTTCTTGCCACTTTCTCCCAGCAATGGGCCAATTATTTCCTTAACCCTTTTCTTGTTTTTAACATGTTGGAAGAAGCTTTTTTGTTATTTTTTACTTTTGTGGCAAGCTTTTCTTCATTGTAAGCATTAGTTTTCCTTACTTCATCTTTACAGGCTTGGGCTATTTGCTGATATTCTGCCTTAGTTATGTCGCCGTCTTCCCACTTTTTATACTTAACTTTTTTGTCTTTCAATTTGTCAGAGAGTTCTTTATGCAGCCATGCTGGTTTCTTTTGGGAGCTGTTATTTTTCTTCTTAATAATAATAATAATAATAATAAGTTTGAATTTATTAGCCGCTCCCTTTCCAAGTAGGACTCGGGGCGGCGTACAATGGGGCATATAAAACACAGAAAATATATAAAACACATAGGCGTACATACAGAACATACATACAGATACACAAACACGGACTCGGAGGAGGTAAACAATTTACATCATATAGACAGTTAAAAGACCCGCATTAAAATACCCCAATTGTAAAAACCCGATATAAAATTAAGATTTAACGTTTAAAATACAATTTAAAAACAGTTAGGAGGAATAAGAATAATTACGATTGAGCCAGGCCAGATAATTGAAAGAGGTGGGTCTTCAGCTGTACACGGAAGGAGCGGAGATCGGAAGTAATCCTGATGTCACGGGGGAGGTCATTCCACAGGGCTGGGCCCACCACAGAGAAGGCTCTGCTCCTGGGTGTCGCCCCCCGGCACTGTTTGGCGGACGGCACCCGGAGAAGTCCCTCTCTGTGTGAGCGAATTGGTCGTAGGGATGTGTGGGGCAGGATGCGATCCTGCATATAACTAGGCCCTGTGCCATGAAGCGCTTTAAAGATCATAATCAAAACCTTGAAACGCACTCGGTAGACCACAGGAAGCCAGTGCAGCTCGCGCAGGAGAGGTGTTACAGGGGAGTACCTAGTCCTCCCCATAATCACCCGCGCGGCCGCGTTCTGGACCAACTGTAGTCTCCGAGTGCATCTCAAGGGAAGCCCCATGTAGAGAGCATTGCAGTAATCCAGGCGAGACGTCACTAGCGCATGGGTGACTGTGCGTAGGGCATCCCGGTCCAATAAGGGGCGCAATTGGCGCATCAGGCGGACCTGATGGAACGCCCCCCTTGCCACGGCTGTTACATGGTTATCCATGGACAGCCGGGCATCCAGGAGGACGCCCAAATTGCGCACCTGTTCCATGGGGGCTAGTTGGACGCCCCCGATGGCCAGAGATGGAAACACCTGGTTGAACCGGGAGGCCGGAAGCCACAGCCACTCCGTCTTGGAAGGGTTGAGTTTTAGTCGGTTGCCATCCATCCAGACCCGTACGGCCTCCAGACACCGGGACATCATTTCGACGGCCTCATTGGGGTGGTTCGGGGTGGAAATGTATAGCTGAGTATCATCAGCATACAGATGATATCCCACCCCAAAACCACGGATGATCTCGCCCAGCGGTTTCATATATGTGTTGAACAGGAGAGGCGAGAGTACCGATCCCTGTGGCACTCCACATGTGAGTGGCCTCCGGGTCGAACTCTGCTCCCCTGTCAACACACGTTGCGTCCGATCAGAGAGGTAGGAGCCAAACCACCGTAAGACGGTGCCCCTGACTCCCAGCCCCTCTAGCCGGTGCAACAGGATACCATGGTCGATGGTATCGAACGCCGCCGAGAGATCTAATAGGACCAGGATAGAGGAACAACCCCTATCTCTGGCCCTCCAGAGATCATCAACCAATGCGACCAAGGCCGTCTCTGTGCTGTGCCCGGGTCGGAAGCCGGACTGGCGCGGGTCTAGATAATCATTTTCCTCCAGGTGACGTGGGAACTGCTGTGCTACCACACTCTCTACAACCTTCGCTAAAAAAGGAAGGTTGGAGACTGGACGATAATTGACTAGGTCCGTTGGGTCCAGGGAAGGCTTCTTGAGCAGGGGCCTCACCACCGCCTCTTTCAAGGCGGCCGGTAGAGAACCCTCACCCAGCGAGGCGTTCACCAGGCCCAGGAGCCAGTCGCGCGTAACCTCCCAGGATGCCAGTACAAGCCAGGAGGGACACGGGTCCAATAAACATGTGGTAGGTCGCAGACGTCCACGCAACCTGTCCAAATCCTCGATGGTAACCGAGTCGAACTCCTCCCAAAGCGGTCCCTCAAGACTCGCAACGGGCGTCTCTACTGGATCACTGAAAGGGGTCCATCCCATCCGGATTTGAGCGACTTTATCCTGTAGATAATTCCCAAACTCCTCTGCTCTGCCCTGTAATGGGGCTTCCCGTGGTCTCTCAAACAAGAGGGAACGGGTCACCCGAAACAGGGCAGCAGGGCGGTTATCTGCAGACGCAATAAGAGCGGCACAATGTTGACGTTTGGCCGCTCTTAATGCCACAAGGTACGTCTTCAAATATGCTCGTACCTGTGCTCGGTCAAATTCGGAACGGGAGGATCTCCAACGACTCTCTAGGCGTCTCTTGTGGCGTTTCATCACCCCTAGCTCCTCGGTAAACCAAGGTGCCAGGGTGGTTCGTCGCCGCAAGAGAGGCCGCAAAGGCGCCACCCGGTCTAGGGCCCCGGTAGTCGCACTATTCCATGCGTCTACCAGGTCCTCCACTCGGGGGCGGGTCAGGTCCACAGTAGGTGGCCCAAGTTCCGTCTGGAACCTATCCGGTTCCATCAGGCGCTTGGGGCGGAACCATCTAATACCTTCCAGTTCCGCCTCCTCGCGGCGGGGGGTGGCACCAGGGAAGTCCAGCCGGAGAAGTGAGTGATCCGACCATGACAGGGGAATAGTGTCTAGATCCCCTATTCCCAGATCACTCGTCCACTGGCCAGAGACAAAAACAAGGTCCAGGGTGTGGCCTCCCTCGTGAGTAGGGCCCTGAATTAACTGGGTCAGGTCCATGGCTGTCATGGAAGCCATGAACTCCCGAACCCCCTCAGACGCTTCTCCCATCGACGGCAGATTAAAATCCCCCATCACTAAAAGTTTGGGGGTCTCAACCGCCACCGATGAGATCAGCTCAAGGAGTTCGGGCAGGGCCGCTGAAGTATAGCGAGGAGCCAGGTATACTATCAGCAGGCCCAACTGCCTCCCTGGGCCCCATCTCACGACGAGGGACTCACACCCGGATGTCTGCGGCACAGTGAACTCTCTCGGCTCTAAGTCTTCCCGGATAATCACTGCTACCCCACCGCCCCTTCCCTGGGCCCGAGGCTGGTGAAATGCTCGATAACCTGGAGGGCACATTTCCACAAGGGGTAGACCTCCCTCGTGGCCCAACCAGGTCTCGGTTATTCCGGCGAGGTCCGGGTCCCCCTCCAAAATTAGATCGTGGATGAGGGGGGCCTTATTGACAACGGACCTCGCATTGCATAACAGCAGTCTCAGGCCTTGGGTCTGTAGATCCTGACCACCTAGTATGCAGGGGTTGGTACAAACGACCGGGAATGACCAAAAACCCCGGTCTCCCAACCGACTACGTGCTTCATTGGTATTGTGCTAGATTGAGATTTTGTAATCTCATTTTTCAATTCCCCAAGCTTCTTGAGTTGTTTCCCCTTGAGGATTCTCATCCATGGAATTTTTCCCAAGCTCTCTCTAAGTTTATTGAAATTAGTTCTCTTAAAGTCCAAGACTCTCGTTTGACTTTGTTCTACTACTCGTGTTTGGATAATGTTGAATTCCAATATTGCATGATCACTTGCCCCCAGGGTTCCTATGGCTTCAACACCTTCTATCATTTCCTCTCTGTTAGTGAGAATTAAGTCTAATATGGTCGATCCCCTTGTTCCCTTCTCTACTTTTTGGGAAACAAAGTTGTCTGCTAGGTTCGTTAGGAACCTGTTGGATCTTCCACTTGGTGCAGAGTTTGTTTCCCAGTTGATGTCATGGTAGTTAAAATCCCCCATTACTATTGTGGTGTGTTTCCTACATATCTTAGTTAGCTGACTAGCAAAAAGTTCATCTACTTCCTCTGCTTGGTTGGGTGGTCTGTAGTATAGACCTATGGCAATGTCATTCCACCCCCCCCCCAACCTTTAATATTGACCCAAATGCATTCAAGATAGTTCTCATCATTGTTGTGCTCTATTTCTGTACAGAGGTAGTTATTTCTTATATATAGTGCAACTCCACCTCCTCTTTTATTTGGTCTATTTCTTTTAAATAATTAAAATCCTTCTAGCTGTATGTTCCATTGTGGGTTTCATCCCACCAAGTTTCTCTAATGGCACAGACACAGGGTCTGTGACACAGGGTCAATAAAAATGCACTCAAATGTCTATTCACCAATGCACAGAGTATGAGGAATAAACAGGGTGAATTAGAAATTCAAGTATATGAGGGCAGATACAATATCGTATCATTTACTTGAATTTCTAATTCACCCTGTTTATTCCTCATACTCTGTGCATTGGTGAATAATATTTGAGTCCATTTTGATTGACCCTGTGTTTACTGTTTACATAACCTGTTTTATCCCTGACTGCCCCTATTTTCTTTCAACTTGTATGATTCATGCACATGTTATGCCACTCACTATTAAATGCTTGGTTTTGCTTGACAGCAGGAGTTATCATCTTACCCGCACAAACATCTATGCTACATGCACTGATAACCCTATGACTTTTAGATTTTAGTCGCATGCAGGCGTGCCGCACCCATAATGCAATGTGCGACACTCCCCAGTGCGCATGCGCGCACTACAGGCACGCCCCCCATTTTTGCATGCTTTTTTCGCCCTCCTGAGGCTCCAGAGGCTTTATAGGAGCATGGGGAGGGCAAAAACAGCCTCCCCTGCCCCCCCCGGAAGCCCTCTGGAGGCTTTAGGGACCTTCAGGAGGCTTCCCTGAAGCCTCCGAAGCTGTCAAAACAACCCTCCGAGCAAACCAGAAGTCACTTCCGGTTTGCTCGGAGGGTCGTTTTAAGTGCTCTGAAGGCTTCAGGGACCTTCAAGAGGCTCCCCTGAAGCCTCTGGAGCAGTCAAAATGACCCTCCAATCAAACAGGAAGTCCGTTCCCGAACTTCCGGTTTGCCCATAGGGCCTTTTTTTTGCGCTTTGGGGGCTTCAGAGAAGCTCATGAAGCCTCCGTAGGGTCTCCGGGTGTCAGGGGGCTCTTTCCGCCCTCCCCAGGCTCCTATAAAGCCTCAGGAGCCTGGAGAGGGTGAAAAATGGCTTTAAAAAAGGATGAACTCAGTTGGCCAGCATGCGCATGCGTGCCCTGAGAAATGGCTCCGTGTGCCACCTGTGGCACATGTGCCATAGGTTTGCCATCACTGTCCTAGACAAACATCAAGATTTCACACTTTTCTAAATTTAATTCTGCCAGTTATTTCTTCTGTTCTCCAATTTAAATTAATTTTAAGTTTTTTATAGGCAGTCTCTTTTAAAATGGTAAAAATGCCTCACCAGCTGGAAACACTTTCTCTTTCCATATCCTTCCGTTTTGGAGCCGCCCGACTTCATCAGCCTAATGGCTGGATTTTTTGTCGCCAGTTTGAAGAACTTCTCTTGGATAGATCAGGGACTTTGCAATGTCCCTGAAATCAGTAAGACGTATTCTTCCTGTTCACCATCCCTGCGGGACGGTTTAGGTCCGTTTGGATCAGCCAGCTGCAAAAGTATTGACGGTGATCTCAAGAGCTTTGAGATTGCACATCGTCTCATCATGACATTGGCTCCTCCTCCAAGGAGGACAGTGGACAGTGGGTTAGCTTACTTTTTAAATGCTATCTTCATGGATGGAATTTATGCAAGCCTTTTAAAACGAATGGCTTAAGTTTTCTTCTTCTATTTTTTTTCTTTTATTATTCTTTGTAACCTATGAACTAAAATTCTCCTCTTTCATTACTGTGGGTGTTCTTCTAACTCATTCAAGAATCGGACTTTTTTAAAAACTTGAAATACAAAAAAGATACAAAAAGAAACAAAGAAAATTGCAACAATAACACTGCTACTCGGAGGCTGGAGGTTTGTGTACTGGAAACAAATACTCCCAACTTTTCTCACTGATTATCCTGGCTTGGAATTCCAAGGTGTCACTGCTTATTTATAGAGAGAGTGATAAGAAGAAAAGCATACAGATGTCCCTTTGAAGTAAATCTTTAACTAGAGAAAGGTGAAAATAAAACATTATTGTTAATCTATGCTTAATCTTGTTAAAACCTTCCAAGATAGAGCAGCAGTGCTTGTTAGCTGGAGATAATGGCACAATTTCAACAGCAGAAAGAAATTTTAAGTCTGCAAAAGATATTCTCAGAAATACAGAAATTATCAAACACATATGAGAGGATAGAGAAGAAGTTGGAAGACTTAGAGCATTTAGCAGCAAAATATGATGAAGAAGTTGGAGATGTTTATCAGGTGGAAAAAGTGGTGGTTAAAATTCTAAAAATCGAAGAGGAAAATGAATATAAAGAAATTAAAATTGCTGATATTTATGGTGATTGGTTTGTCTCTGAAAATGGAAAAAGTGGGATACTGAAAGAGGAATTAAATGGAGGAGAAATCTACCCCAGATGGCAAGATACAGAAGAAGAAAAAACAAAATAATTTATGGATTTAAAGACAGAAATTTTATTACCAATATCATTGATAACACTACCAACAATCAAAGATAAACTGATTAAGGAAACAGAAGAAATGCATCGAAATTACATGAGAGATTTTATAAGCAAGGAGTTGCTAAGAGGAGTCCATACAAAGTTGATTAAGGAGATGATTAAAGGACTGACACCACAAATGGCAGAAGATATGAGACTGTTTTGCTACTGGAAAGATACAGGTTGATAGATGGAAGAGTATAATTTAAAACTAGTTAAACTTAGTGAATTTAGTGACAATAGATATAGTTAAATAAATAATTGATAATGATAATAATGTATACAATGTGTAGTGTTATAGTAAGTAATAATTGACTATGACTATTGAATGGTATCCATGAAAGGAAGATTAGAAATCCTTTTGGATTATATATAAAAGTTAATAAAAAAAGAACTATTAGATACAGTTAAGTCTTGATAATTAGGGGGAAAATGTTATGATGCAGGCCATAGTTAAATAAAGGAGGGATAATGATAACAAAGTATATACAGGTATGGGTACAACATAAGGAAACTGGATGTAAATTGTAAACAGTGATTTGGAAAGGAGGATTAGAAAACTTTGTTATTAAACATTATGGATGTTTAGCTAGAATAGGACATAAGGATTCAGTGTTATTGGAGGATTTTAGAAATAGTAAATGAAATGCCAGTATGTGGTTATGTATTAAATCTTGGTATATTTTATGATGGACGTTTAAACAATTATAGTCAAATTGAAAATGGAGATATGATGATGATAACATGTATAAATATCTGAGTTAAAATACTTGAGTTAATATGAATTATGTTTGTTGACTGTGGAAGAGATGCACATAGGCCTTTTTGTAATCAACTGATACACTTTCTACAGTATGTAAAGAAGGATGTGTTGTGTTTGTTTTGAAAATAAAAAATAAAAAAAATATTTAAAAAAAGATTTCACACTTTTCTCCTCTTTTTTCTTGTCCAGATTGGAGGGAGGGAGGGAGGAAAGAAAGGAGGAAGACCATACTCTCTTTAAGTAACATGAATTATCAAAAGCTGTCAATTTTCAACTAACTTTTAGAATTATTGTACCTATCTGTAATCTGAATTATGAATTGTCTTTAACTGTGTTATAGTTAATAGATCTTAATAAACTATGCTTGAAAGTTGATTTTCCTTATTAAATCATAGTTAAGTCCAGTGACGTGCGGTGAGGTTTATGGCTGGTGAGGCACTGACACAGTGGTGGGTTTCAAATATTTTTAGACTTGTGGACTTCAACTCCCAGAATTCCACAGCCAGGCATGCTCAGTTCCGATTTAAAACGACAGCATTTTTTTTTCTCCTTTGCGAAATAAGTTTCCTTTTTTCATTTTCTTTTTCTTCTCCCTTCCCCTCCTTCCTCCCTCTCTCCCTTCCTCCCCCTCTCTCAAACACACACACATACACACACAGAAGTTGGATTGGACTATCTCCTAACCCCTTCCCTCTCTCACTCACTCTCAAACAAACACAACACACACAAAAGTTTAATTGGATATCTTTTCCAGTGACTTGAAAGCAGCTCCTCTGCTATTCCCCCCATTCCCCTGCTGCCTTCCCCAAACAATTCCACCATTACAAATGCAGCCTGTTGTCTGGGTGGGAAATGCCTGGAACGCAATAAAGCCCACCCACTCACCTCTTGCTGGCAGGCTGGTGTGAGAGGAGAGGCAGAGAAGCTGGAGGGGAGCCGATCTGAGCCTTCCAAAAGAAAGAGGCTGGGGGAAAGTGTGTGTGCTACAGCATGGCTCTTTGCCTGGCTTCCGTGGATGACTCTGCTTAACTGTTTTAAAAAAGCCTCTAAAAAAGTGCCCTCTACTATGAGGCAGGAGAACTGCGTGCCTCACCTACGTCAGGAATTTTTAGGCTTTTCACCCTTGCTTAACTCTGCTCATAAAACGCCTAAAGTCAGACTAGATGAGGCATGCAGTTCTCCTGCCTCATAGTAGAGGGCGCTTTTTAGAAGCTTTTTTTAACAGTTAAGCAGAGTCATCCATGGTGAGGCAGCAACTAGCTCAGCTTTTTCCTTTTACATTTTTTTTCTTATCATGATGAGAGCGGTGAGGCTGTGCCTCACTTGCCTCACCTGACTGCACGTCACTGGTTAAATCATAATTTCATGACAAGGTATGGAGAATGCAAATGTTGCTTCATATTATCTTTTATAGTTATGATATAGATTATACCCAAAAGAAAATTTGAAAAATGAGATTTGAATAGAGTTTCCCCATTCTCAATATTTAAAATTCTGAAAATTTATTTTAAGCCCGATACTAAGAATTAGTACTATTATGATATTTACAAAACAGCAGATTTTTTTTAAAAATGGCTATGCATTTCATATAATGTTTCAGCAATAAAAGTCCCATCCAGAACCTTATCATTTATATTTATAGAGGGGCGAGGGAATGGTTTTGAGCAATAGGAGGAATTGCTAGAGAATTGTTGGATAAAAGATATGTGGTTCTGGATCACGAATGTAATCTGAGTAAATGTACTCAGGGAACACCATCACTAGTTCTCATGAAGATAAAGGAAGGAAAGGGGAAAGTCAGAAAGTGTATTTATTAATTTATTAATAATTATTTGCTTCAACCCACAAGTATGATCAATAGAATATTGTAATATCAGAAACTAGAGAGGCATGTTAACAACAATAACAAAATGCCACTTTTTTTCCCCTTAGAAACTGTTTGTTAAAATAAGATGCCTTATAGACTTGCAAGGAAGAACCAACACAGCTAAAAGTACATGCTGGACAAGCTCTTTCATTTGCTTAGCAGAGCAGCAACTCTCAAAAAGAAGTGATGAAAAATGGAGAAACAAAGATAAAAGTTCCAGCAACAGATTTTCTAGTAGTTCCCTGCACCTAAAACACCACAAACCCTTTGGATGTCATAATTCCGAGTAATGAACTTGAGGAAATCAGGATCACGCAGTTTATTAGGCATGCTTCAGATTGTGGCAATAAGCCTGCAGTCTTATCTTGATTTTCAGTATTTCATTCCAAAACTACACATTTAGTTATTTGTATCCCTACACTATTTCATACGATCAAAAGATTCATCCACTATTAACAAAGTGGCCTCAAATTAATAGTGCATATTTAAGTTTTATGTGTCCTATAAAATAACTTATACTACTTTTCAATGTCAAGTAGATCAGAAACTCAGTGCTTTGTTCCATCTGCTTATGAAAGAGGGTTGGCTTAACTTCAACTCATATAGTAGTAGTCCTGCAAATCTGGGCTGTAATCCACAATCCATTTACTCCAGATCATTTTAATTAAAATCACAGGAACTGCACTTGGGTCAAGTAGTATAAATGACTTTTTGGGTATCTGTCATTTCAAGATAAAGTGTATTTATGACATGTAACATTTCTGGTCTAATTGAGTTTCCCATTCATTTGTTGGTTTATAGTTGCTTTTAAAAGGATATAGCCAGAAATTAAGAACAGCATAAATTATATACACACTGTTAATAGCAACTTTTAAAGATATAACCAGAAGTGAAGTAGGACACCATAAATTATATACTGTTACTTGTCTACATCAACTAAATCACTGCCACATTTAAAAGTTTTTCCAAACCAGGAATTTGCTTGGAAAACTAGACAGAAATATCAAAGAACTAAACACACAAGCATCTTAATGGAGAGCAAAATAACACCTTAAATGTAAAATCTGTACATTATAAAGAGGCTGCCTTCAGTCACATGGGAGCCACTTATAAAGTGCATTCCCATACAGGCAAACATATGGGAGTGCATCATGGAAAAGTATCTCTGGCACAGGTAAGAGCTGCAGCTGAAGGGCACCTGAAAAACTACAGTCATTTGCAATCAAGCATTGAAAAAATAAACCTGGAAGATAATTCTAGCTGTTTTTTCCCAACTACACAAAAAGATCTATACATCTAACATGATAAAATGATGTAATGATGAACATTATATTGGACTGGCAGCTGTTTTGATTTGGATGATGAGATATTATTTTAAAGTAAGTTCATCAGTAAAGTTCATTATTGGTTATATATAAAAAGTAAGTAGAATCACCATTCATTTTTATTGTTTAGAGAATAATTCAAAAATGGCAACAAATTACCATAAATTGTATGTTATAATCAAGCATATCATACCCGAGCATACATTCATTGTATCCCATGTCTATTCTCCCTTTTATTGAGTTCAACTCACAAATCTGCTGATTAAATTCAATAGAACTACTTTTATGACACAACATTCACAGGGGGCCAAGGATGGCATGTTGCTGAATGAATCACTGGCTGTTTGCATTTCCAATTCAGGGTGTTTATTATGTTGAGGGCCCCAACACAGAGAAGGAGTGAGAAATTGTGGCTTGTTGACGCTTTATTAAGAGCAGCCCTCACTCTTTGGAACATATGGATTTCAGAGACACATAAAACTTCTTTGTCTTTAAGAGAGCTTTGGAAGTATGTTTATTTCATAGAAATGGCTGTCTTTGTTGTTACTACAACTGAACACTGTCTCAAATAATAAATGTAGATAGTATGAAAACAAATATATTGATATACATTGACAAACTGAAAATGATGCAAATTATATACTTGTATCAGATGTTGTAATGCCAGTATTAAGCTGGTTTAAATGATGTTGCAATGCACACATTGTCATTTTGATGTCACTGAGATTTGTTATGGATACTGTTGTGATGACTGACCTCCATGAGGAAGGATGGGTTATAAATGCTAGAAGTAACATTGCCTCAATTTCCCATACAGCTGGAATTTGAAGGCAGGATGACTATATAACAAACTGTCATTCAGTATGGAGGCTGTTAATAAAGTCTTCTTCCACGGCATAGCTTTGTAGAGCTATTGCACTGCAACATAATCCCAGCAAGCACATTTCTGCAGGGCATAGGATCAAGGAAGGCTGTGTTATATGTTATGAAATCTGCTTTTAAGTTGATAGAAAAACTATCAATATTACAATCCTCTCTCCCTCTACAGCTTGGGATGTTAAGCTATTGGGAAAAAATTACATGATTGGAATACTGTAATAATTTCATCTAAGTCAGGCAAACAAATTTAGGAAGTACACATTACTGATGCATACATTTAATGTTTTGACATGCAGGCTCACAGCTTTATTGAGATACTATTTTTTTAACAGACAAATCCTGTCTTACAAATAGTACTATAATTTGCAAATGTTTTGTCAGTCTCTTAAAAAATTATATGTAAGTCAGTGGTTTTTTTAAAAAAAAATCAGTTTCATTTCAGGCATCTATATTTCCTGTGCAAGCAGTTAATATGTGGGTTTACCACAGTTGCAACTGTTTTTCTTGCCCTTCCCTTAGATTATTTTATTCTCAGTGCAATGTTTTCATTGAGCAATTTTTCCCTTACAACATAGGCAATAATGCTACACAAACCTATGAAACATAATCTGGCATTGTGAAAGCATCAGATAATCATTAAAGTTCAGACACAAAAATATAACAAGTACAAACTAGACATAGTTCAGCTCAAACAATATAATCCTGTTGTGCATGTATCCTACAATACCAACCATACCAATAGGAAGAGTAGACACTGCATTCCTCAGCAGCTGGTTCCAATAGTCAAGAAATGGAAGCAAATTCTGTTATACTTTTATGACAGGAAGAAGGAGAAATATTTGTGATCTGTTTTGATAGTAAGCAAATTCCCTGCTTTTCAATACAAGAATTTTGGTGTGCCAGATGTGACAACCGTATTAGTTTCTATAGATCATTCATGTCTTAGGCTAGGTTTGCAAATCATTGTAGTCTATTTCTGAGGATTGTAAAGACTATTAGAAGAGGTGAGCATTCATTAGCTTGCTACAGTCCGCAATCTAAACATATCTGAAAGGCAGCAGATTGAGGAAGAATGGGTTTTAAAGGAAATTACAGGACACCCACAAACCTTTTTAAAAGAATACAACTGTGATGGGCAACGGCCACAACATAATAAGTCTAAAATGCAAGCCATATGAACTACACAATGTTTAGATTTCCTTCTCCCACAACTCAATGTGTAAATATATTGGGAGGGAGGGGGGTTGTTACATAGATTTTTGATCAAAATAAATGAGGCCTTGGAGGCCTTGTTGAACAATATAACAGGGAGAAATTAAGTTGGATAATATGGTAATTAAATTACTTGAAGTACAACTAGAAAGAAACTCAAGATCACCACAGGTTTTATACTTCATTTATTCATCCCTTTGGCAGTAAACATCCAATGTATAAACTCTTCTGAAACAGAGCAATTAGAATCATTGTTTTGGGAATCTGCAGCTATCAATGGAAGTTAAAAGGTAAGTATTTTCTCCTACAATTTTCATACTCAAGAAAAGCACATAACACAATATTGCAATAATCTTAAACATATGCTAATAATCCAAAAACAAGTAAACTTTGTTGCCTGGAATTTGTCATTTGAGCCAAGGATATATGAAAACTGCAGCACAATGAGTTCATTGTTCTACTTCCCTATAAGAATTAGCAGAAACTTTTCATAGTTTTTACATATTTGATTTTCTACCTGAAAATGCTGGGCTCTTTAACATTCAAAACAAAAGTTTTAACATTCCTTGTTCCTTTTTTCATTTCCATTAAAGTTACTGTTATAGTTACATTTAACACTACTGCAAGTTCTGAACTACGTTGTGCAAAGCAGGCACCCAATACCAGTCAGCTTGAAAGATTTCAAGCAGGGATGCCAGAATTTAAGAGTGACTAGGAAATTATTCTATACTGCTTTGTAAACAATATCCAAATAACTGAATTTAATTACTTCTTAATCCTCCTCATAATATAGTATCCCACAAGGAGAAGGAAATAATGCATCAAATCCCCAAAGTATCTAATCCAGCAGCACTTTCTGCAAGTAGGAAAAATACAATTATTCTTAAAACCTCTGAAGTTAGAGTCAATAGCTAGCTGGTTGCCCATTGTTATTTCCATGGTACACAGTCAGAGGCCAAAATCAGAAGTTGTTCCCTGCTGAATTCTTCCAAGGAAAGTCACCTTTCCACAAGCATCCCCCCTGCCAATATATCCAGCAATATAAGATTAATTCTTAGAAACACAGGATTAATAAAGCAATTAATCTAATATCAACTGGATTTTAACAGAGAGAAATATTTATGTTACAATCTTCTGGAAGCATTCAAAATGATTGAAAATCTATATGAAGTAGCGGATGAAACAAGATAATGTCAGAAACTGTATCTTTAATAATGTTAGTATGAGTTGTATGGATAATGTTCAAAATCTAAATCTCTTGAAAACTGCAAATGCAAAAACGCTGGCCATGTTTATTGAAACTTGTTTCAATTCTAAATAAAAGCTAATATTATAAGCAAATCAGGGAAACAACACATCCATATATTTGCATCTTGTTGCAAATATATAATTTTAAGTCAAAATTATTTTTTTAACCTAGCCTGTGAGTGCTTAAAGGAGCATGATGATGATACCTCTGAGGAACCGAACATTTAAAGAAGAGTTCTGAAAGAAAAGGGGTGTATTAAGCCTAAGGAAACACATTCTTTCTTCTTATTTACAATCTTGATCCCCAAAACACTACACTAAAATTTTGGTGAGAGAGATATTGTGATGGATTAATGACTAGCCTCACACTTATTAAAAAACTCATCTATGTTTGTTATACAGAACCACAATAAACTGAATAAAAGTTTAGACTCAATCAGAATGGCAATTTTAAATTGTGCTTGAAAATATCTTATTCTGAATTTGTGGAGTAATATAAGAGGCATAAAATTTCTCAGTGTAAGGGCCAACATGAAATATATTCCCCTTCATGTAATTCTCCTTACCCCAGCCCACTATTTGCATTAAAATTTCAATTAAAATTGCCTCTGTTAAGTTACAGATGCACTGATCGGTTAGTTGGATGCTTTAAAACTCACTTTTCAGAAGTTCTGAGACTTAGACCTCCTGAAATTCCAACGAATTTCCAGGTCTTCTGATATCAACTATTTCCCACATTCTTCCTAATTGTAAAAAAGTCTTTGTAAAGAAAAAGTTCTTTTTTCCATTTTAGTTATGTTTTTGTTGTAACATGATGGTTTGATGCAAACTGGCCTAAGAAAATGGGGAACCTAAAAATAAATTAGCTTATATCTTTTTTTGATGGATCGGTTGTAAAACAAGAAACTATACATGAATATTGACTTCATAGCACTCTTTGGCAGGTAAAAAACACAGATTGCTTTTGGTGCATGTGAGCCATTTCATAGATTTTTGATGATACATATACAGTTCACAAGTGGCTTTGTCAGTATGGGGCATTCATGCCTCATATAAAATTTTGCCTAGCCTTTTTGCAGTCAAGAAATAAGAAACCACTGAGATAAACACAAGTGCCCATCAATGATGTATTTTGGGAATACATTATTGAATTTGAGATATAAGATGGGCTTTGTTTCCAAGAAATACGCTCATTTTTTTCTGGAAAGGGTAATGTATTTATGGTAGTTTAAAAACAAAGCACACAACACTTAATACTACAAACACTTTTAAAATTACTGCTTGAAGGATGGACCTCTGGATGGCTAGATCAGCCCTGAAACAGCTGTCTTATTAACTGCTATCCTGGTTGACAATCCATGTCTTCATGGCTATTAGGATGAATGGGGTGATTTTCAGCAGAGGTTCTTAAACACTCTTAAACATTAATTTACTTAGGCAGTTTTCTCCTACAGCAGCTTAATGTTTTCCAGAGATATTACAGCTTCTATTAGCCCCTGCCCAGACGTTTCATAATCTGCAATATGACTTCCCTAAACATGTAATAAATCATGTTATATCAGAAGAAAAAGCACCAATTTATTGGCTCTAACCTCACCATTTAGACCAGTAATCTTCCGCTCAGAAGGAAAAAGTCTTCAAAACCTGATTAAATCATGGAAGTAATCTACTTTTTGCATTTAGAGGTACAGTACCCTGTTATCAATCTAAAGGAATTCACTTTAGTTTCTGGCCTTGTTTATATCTATATATATATAGAATTATCTGTGCATGAGCAAAACTATTTATAAAACTACTTTTACAAAACAAAATGAATAGAGGGAAGCATAAAAAACTGAACAGGAAAGAAACATTAAAGTTGTACAAAATGCAGACCGCTAAAAGTTTTTTCCTGCCCCTTATAACATTCAAAAATAAAATCTACCTGGAATAACAAGCTTTCCTGAAATTTGTTCTTACCTGAGATCTGGCAGCAACTTGAAACATAGGTTAGACAAGTATAAGCTTTCTCAAAGCTGTTGTATCTTTAGCGCGGAAAGAGTAACACCCAAGAGGCTTTTCACCTCCTCTGAGTAAGCTGCCAAAGCTAAAAAGCAAAGAACAGGGCGGACGGGAGCGAGAAACGGAAATATATTCACTTTAAGCAACGCTACCTGTGGAAATAGGGTGGAGCTTCTTGAGCTCGTCCCATTTCGGTTCCAAGGGGGTCTTTCAGAAGGGGCAGAGAATCGTTTCCATTGATTGACAGTTGTTTTGACCAAATGAAATCGTTAGAGCGAATAGCATTTGCATGCGCTTTCCTGGGCGGCGGGGTGTTTCCATGATGTCAGTAAGCTGCGTTTCTAGGACAGGTGGCAAGGGGCGATATGATGCGGGCGGGCAGATACCCACTGGGAACAAACCAAAGAACCTGTCAACCTGCCGGCGGGATAAGACTTCTGTGTGCAAGGATGATTTACTCTAACTGTGCCGCCTTTTCCAAAGTTAAGAAGAAAAGATGCTTAGCCTGAAACGTAGGTGGGTTTAAATTTAAGTCCAAAGAGACCCAGATATTTTAAATATAGAAAAGGTTGCGCTTTGTGCAAACTCAAATTTTTAGTTCAATGAACTAATCCCTTCACCTCTTCTTAATCATATGATCTAATTATGAATTACTTTCCATAATTTCTTGGGCTTTACACCACAAACACATGCAAACTCGTTCTTTTAATGTAAAAAAAAAAAAACCGGTCAGGTTTTAAGAAACACGACTTTTCAGAATTCCTCACGTTCGCCCGGGGTCCTTCCCGAACGGCATCCAAGGTATTTATTACAAGGAAGGAATACCAGCACCACTAAACATCAATCGTCCCCGGGCAAGAGGCAATGTTTAAAAAATGAACGCGTTACAGTGGAAGAATATTTGCAACGGAGAAGAACTTAAAAGGTTCGTACCCAAGCTGGAGGAAAAACCAATCCCTTCCTTCGCTTCCTTACCCCACCAAGGAAACTGTATTATGTGACGATTCAAGCATGGCTAAGTAGACCAAAATAGCATTTCGCTACCTTAAAACCATTTCGCAGGCGAACCGAGGGAAAGAAGAGAAATGCAAGAAAGATTTCAGGAGATGTACCTTATTTTTTTAATTAAGAAGCAGGAAACAGCCCCAGACATGCTCGGATCGCTTCGGGCTCATTTCAAAGTTCTGAATACTTGCTTCGGTCTTCCCGTCTCTGTCTTTGGATTCTCAATGCAGTAACAAAAGGAAGGTTCCGCCAGCGCCGCCCAGATTCTGCTAAGGCTGCGGTTGCTATTGGCTGTTCTCAAAGAGGCGGGGTTTCGTCTTGCTTTTTTCCAGTAATCGCATCCATTATTTGGCACGCCATTCGACTTCTCTTGGCTAGCGAAACGAGATCTGAGTAGTCAGAATTCCTCTGGCAATTATTTACTCCTCCGCAGAAGTATGGAGCGTAATGCATGGTCTTTGGCCATTAATTTTTTTTTTATTTTGATTACCGGCGTTTTTTCCAACCCACAGAAAACAGAATGCTTATGGAAATTTTTAGAGTTAGCACATATAATTCAAGGTAGCAAACATACTTCATATTCCTCCCACCTATTTCGCACAACAACCCTGTAAGGTAGGTTGGCTGAGCAACAGGGACCGGCCCAAAATCACTTGGTTAGCTTTAATGCCTAAGGGATGTAGAGATGTCCTCGGAGTTTCAGACATGTGTGATGTGTATATAAAAAAGGGATGGGATTTTTTAAAAATGCCTTTGTTCCCAGTCACTGTCTTCCTACATTCACCCCAGACAGGTGTATAATGAAACAAGTTTTTGTACTTCTGGAGGCTTCCCCTAGATACGGATTGAACCTGAGAGAAAATATTTATTTAAATATCAATTGTGTAGACTTATTAAGACAAATTACTAATGAATTAGGGAGAAGATGAAACAACATTGTGAGGACCTGGCAGAAACATGATATTGCCATGATGCATTTGTGCAATACCTGGAAAAAAATGGGTAAAATGAAAATGCCATTGTCTAAATATTGAAAGTACCAGTTTGGTGTAGTAGTTAAGGTGTAAGATAAGAAACTTGGACAACTGTTTCTAGACCTACTTTAGGTACAAAATCAGCAGGATGGCTTTGGACTAGTGACTCTTTGTCAGCTCTAGCAAGCTGGCAAATTCAATGATGATAGCAAACTACTTCCAAAACACCTTATCAAGAAAATTGTGGTGATTAGTCCAGTCAGTTTCCAGGAGTTAACATTTATTTTAGGGGCCCAAAACAAAAACAAAATAAATATTAATGTGAATCTATGTCTCTGTATCTCCCTAACTCACTCTCTCTCTCAAAACCCTTGCTTCTCTTTCTCTTGATGGCCGCAGCAAAAAAAGCTGGTCTCTTGCTAATTTAGGATAAGTCTAAAAATTGGTTTTGAAAGTTGCTGTGAAAGGCTCAGCTTTTAGTCTTCCATTCCAAAATGATATTATTTATTTGTGGCCCAAACTCCTTAAAATGATAATCATATCCATAGCTCATATTTGGAAAATAAAAGCAAAATACAGCTTCAATTAAGTTGTAAAACTCTTTGCCTTCATAACTATTTATTAACACCTTTGAAGATGCTGCATTGCCCTTGGATGACCTTGGCTGATATTGAAAAAATAGGTAGAAAAACTAAGAAGGGTCAGATCTAACTAGTAGATCAGTGTTTTCAAACACTGGTAACTACAAGATATGTGGACTTCAAGATGTGTTTTGCAATGCAGGTCTTAGCAGTCCTTTACTATTTACCCTTTGCTTAAGGTTGATGGTAATAGAAGCCCAAATCCTACATGGGAGGTGAATGAAGCTACAGTATCACAGGATTTAATTCTAGGTCTTGTTCCACATCTTTAGACCTGGATAAAAAAAAGAAGAAATGCTGTTCAAATTTGCATTATCAAATGGTCATTCACAGTTGACTCAAAATTGGGTGGATATGTAAGGGTTAAGGCATCAAGCTAGAAACTGGGATACCACCTTAGGCACAAAGCCAACTGGGTGACTTAGGCCAATCACTTTCAGTCCTAAGAAGCAACCAATAGGAAGCAAGAATAGAAAAACATGAACAAAACATCTAAAATAATGTTCTGTACTGTACAAGAGAGAAAGTCGTGGAATAATGAATTAAACATGAGACTCAGAATTCTAGCTCTGCCTTAGGCATGAAAGTTGGGAGGGTGACCTTGGATTATAGCCAGTCTGTCAGGCCTGCAGTTATATCTACGCACAGTCACCCATGCGCTGGTGACGTCTCGCCTGGACTACTGTAACGCTCTCTACATGGGGCTTCCCTTGAAATGCACTCGGAGACTACAGTTGGTCCAGAATGCGGCCGCGCGGGTGATTATGGGGAGCACTAGGTACTCCCATGTGACACCACACCTGCGCGAGCTGCACTGGCTTCCTGTGGTCTATCGAGTGCGTTTCAAGGTTTTGATTACGATCTTTAAAGCGCTCCATGGCTCAGGACCTAGTTACCTCCGGGACCGTATTCTGCCCCATACATCCCTACGACCTATTTGCTCGCACAGAGAGGGACTTCTCCAGGTGCCGTCCACTAGACAATGCCATGGGGCGGCGCCTAGGAGCAGAGCCTTCTCTGTGGCGGGCCCAGCCCTGTGGAATGACCTCCCCCCGGATATTAGGACCACTACAGACCTCCGCTCCTTCCGTGTTAAGCTCAAGACCCACCTTTTTCAAATATCTGGCCTGGCCCAACCATAACTTCGTTACGCTCCTGAGGGGTATTTAATTCAGCAATTTTATTTAGGGGATTTTAAACTGTGTTTTAACTGTGTTTTTAGCTGTGTTTATTGTCTTTCACTTGCAGGTCTACTCTCCTCCATGCACAAATGTAATTGTCCTTGTTTTTTTCGTATGTATGTGTGTCCTATGTGTATTTTATCTTTTTGATTGTACGCCGCCCCGAGTCCTTCGGGAGAGGGTTGCGGCTAATCAAATAAAATTTGATTTGATTTGATTTGATATTCCTTTTAGGATCTTTGGCCTGCCACACACCCTATTATTTTACTATGCTGTTTCAATAGTGGGGTAACTGGAAGGGGGAATAGTAAGGAGTAGAATTGAAGAATGTGTTGTTGTCATAATAAAACATTCCTTTCCAGAAGCCCAATGTCATCTTTTGTCTCCGTACCTCTACCTGACCGGAACTAGATGGGTGGAAATGCCAGCGTGGCAGAGGAACATTGGACCATGTAATGGACTTGTGGGTGTGGGGGCAAGGTTTTGAACTTTCAAGTGGGTGGAAACCCGAAAGCTTTCAGATTCGGGTTTCCACAGTTTGTACCAACGTGTCTCTTATTAAATTGGAACTTTGATGAAAGCTATGCCTTGAACTCTGATCTAATTCTGGATGATATTTGGAACGCTGACACAGTCTCTCTCAGCTACCCACCACACACAATTGTTATAAGAAAAATAGGAAGTGGGAGGAACGTAGTTATGGGTTACTTATAAAAATAATGAAGTTGAAATAGAAATAAGTAAATGAACAAACTTCTGATTGAACGTTAGTTAAACTTCTCCTAATAGAAAGAACAGATTGACAACGAAAATGATTTTCCAGAGAGGTGGTGGGGTTCCTTTGCATTAAATATACTGATAATCAAAGAGAGATAGACAGAGATGTTTCGATTTCAGTTTCGGTGGGGGTGTCTGAGGGGAATGGTCCAAAAAGTCAGAATGGTGAATGGATGGGACAATGCAACCAAAGCTTAGCCTATTGTTATGTGTGTTGCACACACAATACACATGATAAAATGGTTAGAACTTTGATAATACCATCGGGATGACTTTTTAAATAACATTCTTCAGATATCCCTGAATTGCCAACAGTAGCTGTGTCAGAAAAGTCACTGAAGAAATTTATCTACAGTTGGTACTTTTATACCAATATGATATAAAATATAAAGAATTGAAATATGTCATGTGGAATAGATGATTGTCAAAATTTAAAAAATAGTTTTTTTTTCTTTTTGTGGGAGAAAATGGACACTATATTATAGTGTTAATCTAAGAATTGAACATGTTTCTTATATCCTCGCAAGAAGTCAGAAGTCATTCTTGCATATATTTTAATTTTCCTTCCTTTTTCTTCATATGTTTCTGCACCTCTATTTTTATCTTTTTTTTCCTCTTCATCTTTCCTTCTGAGTGTGACTTTATGTTATTTTTAAGTGTACATTTTGTAAAATTTAATAAAATTAATATGAAATGGGATACCCCTGAATTTCAGCCTTAAGCAGAGGCTGGGCTTCATCTAATTAACCCCCTTAACATAACTCTATGATTATGCAGCAACTTAAAAAATCAAATTCTACATTCAGTTTCAACTTTTTAAACCCTTAATTATTTGGTTTTGGTTATATTAAGGCCTCTTTTCCCATATATTCCTTTCTAACATTCTAGTGCACATCAAAAACTGGTTCAAATAACTTTGATGAAGCGGGATGAACAGTTACTACAACCTTTTTATCTGAAATTCCCTTTTAAAAAAATCTTTATGATGATCCATTAGAGACAATTTCCCTGGTTTTTTAAAAATAATGCTGCCATTCTCCTTGTGACTTTCATTAAATATCTGTTTTTATGTTACAGCATATGCTTATGTTTTATAAGGTATGTAAAGAGCCCTATATCTTTTATGTAAAAGATACATAATATATATTTTTATATAAAAAGATGTCTTTGACACTCCTTAGACTTCATGGTCTGCAATAAGTGAACATAAAATTATTTCTTTTTTTGAATATACCACATGTTTTATTTGTAGTTTTCCTTACATACATATTTTGTGGATAATGTATTGACTGGGTCAATATACTTTTTACACAGTGCTAACATTAATAATACAATTAAATATACACAATCCTAATCTAACTTCTACCCTTAACATGTACATTATAATTATAATAAATTCTTTTATAAATAAAATTATCTCTTTCTGTTTGCCTCCATCCTTTTTGTTCCTCTCTGTATTTCAAACTATAAATTAATAATTATAAGTTATAAATAGAATATTTGATGTCCAAACCAAACTGTTTCACCTAGCAGTTTAAAATATATTTTTCGAATCTATTTTCAATAACATCGGTTAATGTGCAATATTTTTAGGACATAGTTGTAAAATGGGATGGAAAATATATGTGTTGAAAACATGTTCTCTGAAAAAAATAGTGCTCAGAACATGAGTTGAGTGCAAACCTAATCATAGTTTTTACTCCAAAGTGCTGAAGATGAGTGGGATGGTTGATGAACAACAGGGACACAAGAACAATCAAGTGGGCTGGCTTAATTATTGCTAATTTCACGGCATTTTCACAGTGTCTTTTTATAGCTTTGCTTGGGGAGATGGAATTTCACTGCAGCAAATGGACTCTGACCTAAGCCACAAAACAAAAGCTAAAAAAAAAACCTTTTTTAAATAAGAGCAGTTCATTTAGTCACCTATGTATGAGTTGGGTGGCTATATAAATTTGTTAAATAAGTAAATACATTACAGCATTTTTAACCATGCAGAACTAAAAATGTTCAACTAGCAATACAAATTAATTAAGCTTCAATACAGAGTTTAATCAAAATAGAAATAGATATCCTGCTCCAAATTCAGGAGAATCAGTGTCAAACTGGACCATAGATTCTTGTGGGAGAGTATGGGGTTATTGCAAGAAATCTATGCCCACCAACTAATCTATATCTCCCTCACTTCAAATAGAGGGAACATTCTTAATAGGGCTCTCAAGATGTTCTTACCAGCTGGGCAAATGATGCCTGATGTAATCTGATACTAAACTGTATAGAACTTAACGGATCATTACCAGGTTTTTTAATTGGGCCTGGAAACTCACCCAATCAAAGGTCGTCTCCTATAGTATCATGTGTATCAATAGGAGGCTGTCAATCCAGATGTGTGATCTTCACAAAATGAAGACAGTTGTAGTATAGTGATATAAATAAAATGGACAGTAGTCTTCAAAGTCTATAACCAATTTCAAGTGTCTTCTTTTTATGAGAAAAAGGAAGACTGGAAGATTTGGAGAAATATAGTGATTGAAGAGTTGCTTAGCCATTCTGCTTCTGACCATTTTGGTTTTGTGTGGGTTGTTTTCTTTGAGCTTTCTTTCTCCTTCCTTCCTTCCTTCCTTCCTTCCTTCCTCTTTCTTTCTTTCTTTCTTTCTTTCTTTCTTTCTTTCTTTCTTTTTCTTTCTTTCTGAAAAAATGATCATTTAAATGGTGAGATTTTACCAACCAGGCTTAGTTGTTATAGAAATTGTAACACTATAAGAAAGAGATTCAAAGTAGGTTTTGATATGATAGCTATATTGTTAAAGGGGACGACGACGACTAAAAGTAGATTGAAAAAATGCCACCTCTTCTAATCCTTAGAGGTGCTGAAGAAAATTCTTTAGTTTGCATACAGTGTCTGGGGAGGGACATAGGGGCACACCTTTCCAGACAAGCAAGTGACAATAGACAATGCCCAGCTAGATGAAGGAATAGTCTAGTTTTACACACTTTGTATGAATTCTGTGGCTCAATTTAGATCTTTTGATGACTATAGTTTACTGTGTGAATTTCACAAGTCAGCCAGAGAAGAATTATCAGGGCTCCATGGACAGCCAGGCCTGGGAGCACAATCAGATCTTCAGAGATATAAAGAACATTTGAAGGATGAAAACCATATGTACCTTGGGGAAGTAATATTGCAGAGGATGATACTATGACAGAGAAGATATACTTCCTTGGTTCTGATAAATGACAGTCTTTAACTGACGACACTCTGAGCGCACCACCTCCTCTGTTTGATCATACCTGAAAGGCAGAAATTATTAGATACAACAATTCCTTAAAAAACCCAGGCCCTGTGCCATGAAGGACTTTACAGGGTGACAACCAACAACATAAATTGCAATTGAAAGCCAACTGGTAACAGTCCAGCTCGTCAAGCAAAGTTTACGTGATGGGCGTGAAATGCCCACTACAGCTTGTACTGATGCATTTGGAATGATTGTGGCTTTCATATGGTTTTTAATGTCAATTCATGTAGAGTGCCTTATCAGTGCATGAATGACCATCTAAATAGACCTCTTTGTTGGTCAGTTAAATGATGGAATTGGTGAATTAGATGAACCTGTGGACAAAAGTCCTCCTGCCTATAGCTTTCTGTCACACTTCAGCAGTTTCTGAAAATCTAGGAGGATCCTCTTGAATGGGGAAACGCAATCCTTTCCAGGTCAACAATTTAAAACCATCCCAAATTTAGAAATCCAAAACAGTCCCAGTCCTGCTCAATGTAATCAGAATTAAGCCTGAGACCTTTCCTTCCTATTCAGATCTAAACAGTTTGCAGACAGTGGGGCAGGACATTTTCACCCTTACAGTCAGGAATGAGATATACAATTAAATATCACCAGTATATTGATGATTCCAAATGGATAGATGATTTCTCTCAATTCATTTCATTGTTGCAGTAGTGGAATACCAAAATTAGGATGGGAGAGCTTCTTAGGAGGATTAAATTACTATAATACTTTGAAATTGTAGAATATTTACAGTTATGCGTGAAATTTTTGTTGGCATGTTTACCAAGTATCATATCTTACATTGTAATGTTACACTGAAAATTACAAAAAAACATCAACAACATGACTTGAAAGTAGACCTATATCTGGTCTTACATTAAATCCTTTATTTCCTTTTCAGAAATATTCATCTATAGTCAGAAAAACAGAAGCAGATATGTTTTCTCCATGGCATCTCCATCTGGATATGCCATTAGGTATAATATTGTAAATGATTTGTGCCAGAATCTAAGAGATTCAATTTGATATTCTTAACAAGAAGAGGGCAGAGGGACCTTATAACACATTTCTGCTACTAACACAGTGGGGAGGAAAACAAAGAAACTAAGCGAGAGTGAAAGCTAATCCACACTGAAACCTATTCCTCTTCAAGTAACACTTATTAACAAAGGGTTAGGCTGTCCACTAACCAGAACAGAAGAGCTGAATTTGTACTTCTGGCAGCGTTATCAACCCCCTCTGATGTCTCACTGAAAGACATTATTGAATAATATCTAGAGAAAATCTCATATTTGTGCACATGCTTTACCTGCAAATGAGATTCACAGAACAGCCTGTCCTGTTAATTATGATGCTACTTATTGCCAAGAATGGAGGCAGCTTCTTTATCTACCTCCTTTCTTCCTCTTTCCCCCTTTCAAGAAAACAACATAATAGAGCAATAATGCAACAGCTGGAAGGAAGAAGTCATTTATGAACAAGAAATACTGGCTGCTTAAAAAAAATAGAAAGTTAATTTTTTCCACTATATGATTATTTCTTACCAAATTTTCCTTCTCACTCCATACTAAAACAACAATAACCCAGTTGTAATTGGAAGATTTTAGCCAACAAAGAAATAATAAAGGTAGAACAAGAGGCAAAGCAAAATTAATAAGGAGAATTTGGTTAAGGTTCTAGAGGGTATACATAGAAGTAAGTAGAAGAAACATTACAACTTGGGCTACAATAAGTCATTAATTTAAAACTAGCAAGGACATAAAGGACAAAGAGGAGAAATAAAGTACCTTTTTTCAGCGTGGGAGGAAGGTAATAGGGAATTGTTCCAAACACCGGAACCAATGTTCCATAGTAATAGTCAATGTATTATTGCTAGTTCAGAATGGATTTAATGAATATACAGCAGTAAAGAGCTCCCGTCCCCCCTTCCCTCGTGGAATATAGTGATCTAGCAGAGAAGAAGAAAAATAAAAAAGCATTATATAAAGCATTTTATTGTTTTTAGTTTTGTTTTTTGCATTCCCTAGAGCTCCCTTATACCACAAACTGAAATTGACCATTGGCTTACCTGAAGGGTCCTTTTCTGTGCACCGCTTGGAGAGTCCAAGCAATGGGTTAATTCAGTCTGCTTGCCCTTTGGACTGAGGAACTTTTTTTCCCTTTGACCACACCTCCTTGTGTAGCCACTCCCCCAGAATTTCGATAAAGCCAGGAACGTGAGGATGGGGCGAAGCATCCAAGAATACAATCCTGTTGACACGAAGAACCTGAATCCCGGACTGAACATCCAGGGCGGGTTGGACTCTCCCACGGTGAACAGAAAAGGACCCTTCAGGTAAGCCAATGGTCATTTTCCTGTGCACCGCTTGGAGAGTCCAAGCAATGGGACATACCCAAGTTATTGTCCATCTGGGCGGGCAGAAGAAGATTCCCGGGATTCAGTTGCTGACACAACCGCCTGGAGCACTCGTCTGCCAAAGGACGCCTCAGCCGAGGCGAAAACGTCCAGTTTATAGTGTCGCACGAAGGGTGACAGTGAGGACCACGTAGCCGCCCTGCAGATGTCAACTATCGAGGCCTGGGTGGCCCAGGCTGCGGAAGTGGCAGCACTCCCAGTGGAATGTGCAGTGATGCCGCGCAGAACCGACCTGGACTGGCTCTCGTACGCTGATGCAATGCAGGCCCGAAGCCACCTGCCAACCGTGGATGACGAGACCTTCTTCCCCAAGGAGCCAGGTTGAAATGAAACGAAGAGGGCCTCCGATCTCCGGAACTCAGCAGTTCGGGCGATGTAGACCTTCAGGGCCCTCCTAACGTCCAGCATGTGCCAGGAGTGCTCCTTGGGGTGCGATGGGTTCGGACAAAAGTCCGGCAGCACGATGTCCTGAGCCCTGTGGAACCACAAGTTCACTTTCGGGGTGAAGGTCGGGTCCAGCCTCAACACTACCCTGTCGGGATAAACCACGCATAGGTCCTGCCGCACGGACAGGACCGCTAGCTCAGAGATCCGACGGGCGGATGTAATGGTGATCAGGAAAGCCGTCTTGAGGGTCAGGTGATGGAGGGACGCTGTGCGTAAGGGCTCAAAGGGTGGAGCGGTGAGAGCTTGCAAGACCACTGACAGCTGCCAAGTAGGGTAGCGATGAACAGTGAGAGGTCGGAGGTTAGAGGTGCCCTTGAGGAACAGGCGCACCCTGGGAATTTTGCCAAAGGGTAGAAGGAGGTCGCCAGACCAGACAGTGGACAGGGCTGCCACCTGGCGACGGAGTGTGTTGGGAGCCAGGCCCTTGTCAAGCCCACCTTGCAGAAAATCCAAGACCCGGCAGACGGGAGCAGTTGTCGGATCGATCTGCAGCTCCTCACACCATTTTGCGAAGGCGGCCCAGGACGCATTGTAGATTCTCATGGTGGAGGGATGCCTCGCCGCTTGTATGGTGCGCACCACCTCCTCCGACAGACCTTCGCCCTTTAGCTGGTCCCCCTCAAGTGCCAGACAGCCAGCTGAAGCCACTGAGGCTCCGGATGGACAACGGCCCCCTGGCTGAGGGAGATCTGGTCTGGGGGAATTCGCCACGGAGGAGACACCGACAGGTGGACGAGGTCGGCGAACCACGATCTGCAGGGCCAGTGAGGGGCTACCAGAAGGACCTCTGCCCCTTCCACGATGACCTTGGTGATGAATTGTGGAAGGAGGGGCAGAGGGGGGAAGGCATACAGGAGTTTGCGGGGCCACCTGCAACGCAGGGCATCCGTCCCCTCTGCCCCCGGGGTATAGAATCGGGAGAAGCGCCTGAGTTGCGCATTGTCCTTGGACGCAAAGAGGTCGACCGACGGTGGGCCGAATCTACAGGACAGCTGGTGGAATAGAGCAGGATCCAGCTTCCACTCCGCGGGATCTATGGTTGTCCTGCTCAGCCAGTCCGCCTGGGTGTTGTCTACTCCAGATATGTGGTCGGAGCAGAGGGACTCCAGGTGAGTCTCCGCCCAGCGGCCTAAGGTCTCCACCTCTCTCATTAGTGACCTGGACCTGGTGCCGCCCTGGCAGTTGATATGCGCCTTTATAGCTACATTGTCTGTCATCAGGAGCACATGGCGCCGATGGACGGACTGGTGAAAGTGATGCAGGGCCAGGCGGGCTGCTCGCAACTCCAGCAGGTTGATGCTGTAGCCTGCTTCTACTGGAGACCACTTGCCTTGTACCACCAGGTGGTCCATGTGAGCCCCGCAGCCGGCGAGGCTGGCGTCTGTGGTGATGACTAACCGCTCGGGCTCCTTGAAAAGGTGGTCTTTGAGAAGTGCCGGAGACACCCACCAACGGAGGGACCTCTTCACCTTCGGTGGAACGCGAACCAGCATGGGTGAGTTGCTCCTGGAGGCCCTCTGATGAGGTAGCAGCAGCCACTGCAATGGCCTGGAATGTAGACGGGCCCACGGGACGATGGAGATGCAGGAAATCATCTTCCCCAGCAGCTGCGACAGAAGGACCACTGGAGCTTGCCTCATGTGCATCACCTTGTGGGTCATGGACCTTAGGCCTTCCAACCTGTCTTGGGAGAGGAATACCCTGCACAAGGTGGTATCTATCACCGCCCCCAGGTGGACCAGTTTGGTGGTGGGAACGAGATGGCTCTTCTCTATGTTTAGGGAGAAGCTGTGATTCCTGAGGGATCTCATGGTGATCTGGAGATCCCGCAAGGCCTGCTGCCTGGATGACGACTGGATTAGGATGTCGTCCAGGTAGCATTGCAGCCTTATAGGCCTGTTCCTGAGCTGGGCCGCCACAACCGCCAGAACTTCGGTGAAAGTCCTGGGTGCAGACGAGAGGCCGAATGGAAGGGCCCTGTATTGGAAGTGGCGGCCGGCATAGAAGAAGCGCAGGAACTTCCTGTGCTGGGGACGGATGGGGATGTGAAGATATGCCTCCTTTAGATCTATAGAGGTGAGGAGGTCTCCCTGGCAGATCCCCGCTAGGATAGTCTGGAGGGACTGCATCTTGAACCTCCGATAGGCGATGTGCCTGTTGAGGTTCTTGAGGTCCAAGATGGCCCTCCACCCCCCTGAGCTTTTGGGTACCAGGAAGAGGATGGAGTAAAACCCCCTCCCCTCCTTGCCTGGGGGGACTGGTTCTACAGCCCTGATCTCCAGGAGATTATTGACCTCCTGGTTCATGCATTCTCTTTTCTGAAGACAGGCTGGGGTGGGACACCGGATGAAGGTCTGGGGTGGGAGGGGCAGGAATTCCAGGGAGAGTCCTTCCCTGACAATCTGGAGGACCCAGGCGTTCTCGGTGGTCTGGGCCCAATGAGAGGCAAACAGTTGAAGACGACCCCCTATGGGCGCTGTGTTCGGGCAGTCACTTGGACTTACGGAACGGCCTGTTGGAGGCCCCACCGCGGCTATACTTGCGGAAGCCGAACTTCTGTCTACTCCTGTCTCGAAAGGCAGACCTGTCCTGGGTTCTGTCCCCCTGTTGTCCGAAGGATCTATTGGGGGAAGAGAAGGAGGAGGAAGTGGAAGGTTCAGAGGCCCGAAAGGACTGCCTTCTGGGATAGGGCGCAGCCTTGCGGTCTTGTTTTTGGGTCAGAGAAGGAAGGACCTTCCTCTTGTCTTTGGACTCTATGAGGAAGGGGTCCAGCACTTCACCAAATCATTTAGACCCCTTAAAGGGGGCGGAAGCCAATTTCATTTGTTTTTCTGGTCTGCCTGCCAATGCCTGAGCCAGATCAAACGGTGGGAGGTAACATTGGACGCCAAGGCCCTAGAAGCAAATTTAGTGGCGTTGAGAGATGCATCAGTGGCGTATTGAGAGGCCACGATTATTTTGGAGACATCCTGGCGGAGACGAACGTCCCCCGCCGGAAGCTTGGCCAGCAGGTCACGCAGCCAGATGACGGAGGCCCTGTTGAAGAAGGACGCGGACGAAGAAGCCTTAATGGCCCAGGCGGCCGCAAGGTGGGTTTTGTGGCATGCCTTCTCTGCCTTCTTATTCTCTGCCTTGAGTCCCTCCAGGAGGTCTGCTGGTAGGGAGGAATTCGAGGTCAGGGCAGCTATGGGTGGGTCAACTGTAGGTAGGACCAGTAGGTCCTCCAAGGCAGGCTCCATAGTATAGAGTTTTTTGTCCACTCCACTGGGGGAAGACTGTGTGGCTGGCTGGGCCCACTGACGCTGGATGAGGTCAAGGAATAACCCAGGGACAGGGACCAGCTCCTGTTGAGGAGTGGGCACGTCAAACATAACTGCGTTGGGGTTGATCGAAGTCGACTCCGTCGCCGGTAGAGCGGGTTTGGGTTTGACCCCTACCCTAGTGGCAGCCTTGACTTTATGGAGGACCGACTTAAATAGGCTGGGTTTAAAGAGACCCATGAAGGCAGGTGCCTCCGGAGGGAGGTCCTCGTCCTCCGACAGCTCTTGTCCCTCTGGGTCGGGATCCTCAAGGGCTGAGGCCTCGCTGACCATAGAGGACTCCAGGGAAGGGTGGCGGACTCGCTTGGCCGGAAGGGGGACTGCCTGGTCGGTTCTGGGGCCCTTTGGGGCCGCTGAGGGGGTATCCCGGGTTTTCATGGCCTCAGCGATGCCCTTAGCAATGGCGCAGGCCATCACTGCTTGCATGCGGGGTGATAACTCGGGCTCCTGATCTGAATCTGGATCTAGGGCCTCCTCTAGGGCAGGGCGAGCATCCCCGGGCATGTCATCTAAGCATGGGTCCCCTGGAGGAGGAGCTTGTTCGCAGGCCCAAGATGGGGCTGGGGAAGCCGGGTCCGCTAGCGAACTGTTGGGGGACAGGTCCTGGGACTCTACCTCCTCAGACAGAACCACTTGGGGATCCTCCCGAGACAGGGGAAAGTCAAAATGGGATGGTTCCCTGCCTGCCTGGCGCTGGGCCTTCTCGAACTGCTTGTCAAGGGCCCGTTGGTGCCTTTCAGCGTCTTTGGCCTCTGCCGCGGACGGGGTCCTGGAACGATGTTTCCCAGATCCTCCCCCTCCGCTTTTACCCATTTCCCCACTCCCCGAGGAAGAGGATCCCTTGCTAGGAGCCTGAGAGAGGCCTGGCCTAGTATCTTGGGAATCAGGGGGGCTGGGCAGCTCCATAGTCAATGACCACGCAAGGTGGTGCAAGGCTATGATAAGAAAAACTGGAGGCGAGACTAGTCTGCTGGGAAAAGGAACAAAAAATTCAAGAGAATTAGTGTTTGCACAATGTTATCTATAGAAAAAACTGTATCTTTGTAACATTAGGACAGAGAAAAAAGAATCCAAAAAAACAAAAAAAACTTCCATAAGGGGACCAGTCTTAGGCCCAAGAGGTGGATTGAGGCCTGCACCGGGGTGTGAGGTCTCTCAGGAGAGGCAGGGAGGAGAATGACTAAGCAAAAACTGGTTTTGGCCTGCACATTACAAGGCCTTCTCCCTGAGCCGGTGTGATGGCCGTTACACGGCCCGGGAACCAGCACCGCTTGCAAAAAGGGACGGAGGTTGGTGGGCCGGCCTGGAGACCCTTGCCAAACCCCTCCAATCTCCAGCGGTCTCCTGCAGTAGCGTGGCTGAAGCGAAATGGCTGCCGAAGAAAGGGCGCGAAATTTTCGCGCCCAAAATGGTCGCCGCAACAGCGTAGGGGTGAAGGGAGACGAAAGCGGCGACCGTGTTTTAAAAACGATGATTGCCCGCTCCTCCCTGCGGCAGAAGTCCCCTAGCAGGCCGGGGAGACGAAAAAACTGCATCTAAAATAATAAACGAGGGGCCTAGGGAATCAGGGACCTCGCCGCTCTAGCCGCGCTGTTTTAAAAGGCAAGCGGCAGGCCTCTGAAGCCGTCCAACGTGGCGCGGCTGAGGAGCACCCCCCTACCTTCCAACTTACCTCCTAGCCTTCTAGAACGGAGAAACTGCTGGAAAGAAGCACAGCAACGAGGAAAATCCAAAACACAACAATAAGGGGAGATTTTAGGAAAAAATAAATAAGAAATGGAGAGTCCAAGCCAAAAAAAAGGATTAATTCAGCTGGAACTCAAGCAATTGCATCCGAACGGGCTGACTGAGGAAAAATTCTGGGGGAGTGGCTACACAAGGAGGTGTGGTCAAAGGGAAAAAAAGTTCCTCAGTCCAAAGGGCAAGCAGACTGAATTAACCCATTGCTTGGACTCTCCAAGCAGTACACAGGAAAACCAATATTTTACAGGAAAAATCAATGGGATAGTTTTTGACTATTTTTAGATGGGAAGTATCCTACTTCAATTTGACCCTGTGATACTATTTCCTGAAATGGGAGAGGGGAATCCAACCTCACCCTATCCCTCCATCTTTGGAAAATACCGTTCCTGTGAGTTACTAATCTATTATTCCAGGTCTATGCAAAAAGGAAAAAATGTTTAGCCACTCACCATGATAATAATAATAATAATAATAATAATAATAATAATAATAATAATAATAATAATAATAATAATAATAATAATAATAATAATAATAATAATAATAATAATATTTTATTTGTTAGCCGCACCCTCTCCCGAAGGACTCGGGGCGGCGTACAATAAAAAACATATAAAATACAAATATAGACAATACATACACAAAAATAGACGTATACGTGGAGGAGGTAGACAGATAAATGGAAACAATTAAAATAGCAATTTAAAATCCCCTAAATAAAATTACAAAATTAAAAAACCCGTCAGGAGCGATATGATCAAACTATGGTTGAGCCAGGCCAGCTACTTGGAAAAGGTGGGTCTTGAGCTTTGCACGGAAGGAGCGGAGGTCAGAGGTAGTCCTAATATCCGGGGGGAGGTCATTCCACAGGGCTGGGCCCACCACAGAGAAGGCTCTGCTCCTAGGCGCCGCTCCCCGGCACTGTCTGGTGGACGGCACCTGGAGAAGTCCCTCTCTGTGCGAGCGAATTGGTCGCAGGGATGTATGGGGCAGGATACGATCCCGCAAGTAGCTAGGTCCTGTGCCATGGAGCGCTTTAAAGATCGTTATCAAAACCTTGAAATGCACCCGATAGACCACAGGAAGCCAGTGCAGCTCGCGCAGGAGAGGTGTCACATGGGAGTACCTTGTACTCCCCATAATCACCCGCGCGGCCGCATTCTGGACCAACTGTAGTCTCCGAGTGCATTTCAAGGGAAGCCCCATGTAGAGAGCGTTGCAGTAGTCCAGGCGAGACGTCACCAGCGCATGAGTGACTGTGCGTAAGGCGTCCCGGTCCAATAGGGGGCGCAATTGGCGCACCAGGCGAACCTGGTGGAACGCCCCCCCTTGCCACGGCTGTCACATGGTCGTCCATGGACAGCCGGGCATCCAGGAGGACGCCCAAATTGCGCGCCCGCTCGACGGGGGCAAGTTGTACGCCCCCGATGGCCAGAGATGGAATTAACTGGTTGAACCGGGGGGCCGGAACCCACAGCTACTCCGTCTTGGAGAGGTTGAGCTTGAGTCGGTTGTCATCCATCCAGACCTGTACGGCTTCCACACACCGGGACATCACTTCGACGGCCTCGTTGGGGTGGTTCGGGGTGGAAATGTACAGCTGAGTATCATCAGCGTACAGATGATATCCCACCCCAAAACCACGAATGATCTCACCCAGTGGCTTCATATATGTGTTGAACAGGAGTGGCGAGAGGACCGACCCCTGTGGCACCCCACAAGTAAGGGGGCTTAGGGTCGACCTCTGCTCCCCTGCCAACACACGTTGCGTTCGACCGGAAAGGTAGGAGCCAAACCACCGCAAAACGGTGCCCCGGACCCCCAACCCCTCCAGTCGGTGCAACAGGATACCATGGTCGATGGTATCAAAAGCCGCCGAGAGATCTAATAGGACCAGGATAGAGGAACAACCCCTATCTCTGGCCCTCCAGAGATCATCCACCAACGCGACCAAGGCCGTCTCCGTGCTGTGCCCGGGGCGAAAGCTGGACTGGCGCGGGTCTAGATAATCATTTTCCTCCAGATGTCGTGGAAACTGATAAGCCACCACACTCTCTACAACCTTCGCCAAAAAGGGAAGGTTGGAGACAGGACGATAATTGGCCAGCTCCGTAGGGTCCAGGGAAGGCTTCCTGAGCAAGGGTCTCACCACCGCCTCTTTCAAGGCGGCCGGAAGAGACCCCTCAACCAACGAAGCGTTCACTAGGCCCAGGAGCCAGTCACGTGTAACCTCCCAGGATGCCAGTACAAGCCAGGAGGGGCACGGGTCCAGTAAACGTGGTAGGTCGAAGTCGTCCACGCATTCTGTCCAAATCCTCGATGGCAACCAAGTCAAACTCCTCCCAGACTGGTCTCTCAAGACTCGCCGCGGACGTCTCCACTAGACCACTGAAAGGGACCCAATCCTTCCGGATTTGAGCGATTTTATCCTGCAGATATTTCCCAAATTCCTCTGCCCTACCCTGTAAAGGGGCCTCCCGCGGCCTCTGAAACAGGAGGGAGCGGGACACCCGAAACAGGGCGGCAGGGCGGTTCTCTGCGGATGCAATGAGAGTGGCACAATATTGACGTTTGGCCGCTCTCAATGCCACAAGGTACGTCCTTAAATGGGCTCGTACCTGTGTTCGGTCAAATTCGGAACGAGAGGATCTCCAACGACTCTCTAGGCATCTCTTGCGGCACTTCATCACCCTTAGCTCCTCGGTAAACCAAGGGGCCAGGGTGGATCGTTGCCGCCGGAGAGGCCGCAAAGGCGCCACCTGGTTCAAGGCCCCGGTAGTCGCATTATTCCACGCGACCACCAGGTCCTCTACCCGGGGGCGGGTCAGGGCTACAGGAGGTGGCCCAAGCTCCATCTGGAACCTATCTGGCTCCATCAGGTGCCTGGGGCGGAACCATCTAGTGTTTTCCGGTTCCGCCTCCCCGCAGCGGGGGGTAGCACCAGGGAAGTCAAGTCGGAGGAGTGAGTGATCTGACCATGACAGGGGAGTGATGGTTAAATTCCCTCCGCCCAGATCACTCAACCACTGGCCAGAGACAAAAACAAGGTCCAAGGTGTGGCCTCCCTCGTGTGTCGGGCCCTGAATCAATTGAGTCAGGTCCATGGCTGTCATGGAAACCATGAACTCCCGAACCCCCTCGGATGCTTCTCCCACCGATGGCAGGTTAAAATCCCCCATCACTAAAAGTTTGGGGGTCTCAACCGCCACTGATGCGATCAGCTCGAGGAGTTCAGGCAGGGCGGCTGATGTATAGCGAGGAGCCAGGTATACTATCAGCAGGCCCAACTGTCTCCCGGAGCCCCATTTCACGACAAGGGATTCACACTCGGACGTCTGTGGCACAGTGGACTCCCTCGGCTCTAAATCTTCCCGAATAATCACTGCTACCCCGCCGCCCCTTCCCTGGGCCCGGGGCTGGTGAAATGCTCAGTAGCCTGGTGGGCACATTTCCACGAGGGGTAAACCTCCCTCGTGGCCCAACCAGGTCTCCGTTATTCCCACGAGGTCCGGCTCCCCCTCCAAAATTAGATCGTAAATGAGGGGGGCCTTATTAACAACGGACCTCGCATTGCATAGCAACAGCCTCAGGCCCTGGGTCTGCAGCTCCTGACCACCTAGAACGCGGGGGTTGGTACAAGCGACCGGGTGTAACCAACACCCACGGTCTCCCAACCGACTGCGAGTTCTTGATCTGTCCTCGTATCTGCCCCTCCCTACGACCGTTGGAATCAAAGAGCCCTGTATTGGAACGATGTCCTCCACCTCCTCCTCCCTTCCGCTCCTTCCACTCGCGACCACACCTAGTGACCTGGCTCTGTCATCACTCCTGACCTGACCCACCCGCCCCCCAACCCCAGAACCCCTACAAATTTTTAAAAAACATTTAGCTAAAAACCCCCTAAGTCTCCGCTTCCTCCACCTCTCGAGATTAATAAATCCGTCATCAAGGTGGGCCCTCAAGAGGGCGGAGGGCCACACCTGCGAGAGGGGGGACTCCCGCAGTAGGATTAGGTCTGACCTTAAGTACATGTGATATTAAAAATTCGGCAGGGCCTAGGATCTGTGCTGAAGATGTTCCGGCAAATATGCCATAGTCCAGTATAGTTTGAAAAAGCCAGGGCTCCAGTGCGGGAGAAAATTATCCAGTCCTAGATGGGGTGGTGGTGGTGGTAAGCTGGTCAGATGACGATCGATAAGTGGGGGCTAGTGGGTGGTCAGTGGTGGATGGCGAGGGGTAGATAGACTATTGTTGGTAATGGGCAAGGGGCAGATGGTCAATCAAACGATCGAGTCACAGAAGATAAGGAGGTAATCCCCCGGGCGCACACAGATGGTAAACAGGGGCAGGTTGTTAGTAAATAGTCAGCAGGGGGGTAGGTGGTTACAGTCAAGGAGGCAGCTAGCAGGAGGTAGATAGCTCTTCTGCCAAGCCTGATGTTGAAGCCTGATGATGATTTCTGGCTTCTGAAACTTTACCTGGTATAGATTAAGTGCTGCATGCTAGTATCCACTCAGCATATTGACCAGTTAATTAATTCAACTTTCCCCACTGATGCTCTTATTATGTGTTGGTTTTCAAGTCTCATAAATCTTTTGAATTCATCAATTCCCATTATTCACAGTCAATTCTGCCTGGTATATAGTCCAAAAGAACTGAAAGGTACCAGAAAGATTTCATCTTTCTTTCTTTCCTTTCTTTCTTTCTTTCTTTCTTTCTTTCTTTCTTTCTTTCTTTCTTTCTTTCTTTCTTTCTTTCTTTCTTTTTCTTTCATACACACACACAGAATATATTACAGGAACACAAGACTGTGTAGCTAGTGTTTCTTTCTCCTATTTTACTTCCCACTTCATGTTTTTGATGTTTTCTGGTGTTATTTCCAAAACAGAACAACAATTTCAATAATCAGGTCATCTTTCACAAGTCATTATGAAAACAAATTCAGCAAATAACTAGATTTCTGGAACTTTCTCACTTTCTCCCAAGGAAGGATATTGGCATAATCGACACTGAGGGATTGAAATGATTTACAATGGTAAAAATATATACCATACATACAGTTCTCATGATAAATGTTCCTTTAAAAAAAACTGAACTAAATATGCTAAACATTTTGGGATTCCTTATAAAACTGAAAATTCCCGAGTGGTCTTTGAGATATATAGAATCCATCTGGGAATTATGGTGTGAACTGGTAGAGTTTATTACTGTACTTCAATTATGAATAATTTCTTCTGTTGGACTTGGCTTATCTTGGATTTCCCCAAGCCACACACCTGCTTATTGATGCTACACTTTTTCTGCATTTATTTTTTACTTTTCATTGCCATTTCTTCATACCATTTATCATTTCTTTGTCCCTCTTTTGTACTAAGTAAGGTGAATACTTTCTGAAATTCCATGTAGCTGATTCATGAAAGCTTTGCTGTTGTGATAAATGGCTTGCCTTCAGAAGTTGTTAGTGCTCCATCACTGGAAATTTTTAATAAGATATTAGATAGCCATTTGTCCAGTCTTCTGCTTGACCAGGGGGTTGCACTATATAAGCCTTCCAATGTCCCTTCCAACTCTGATATTCTGTTATTCTTTAACACTCTAAAACATACTGAAGTGCCTTCATGATGAAGTAATATTTTGTCAAATGTTTTGTATTAGACAAACATTTCACAGAAACAACTGTCATCATATTTTTTTAAAAAAAAATTAATACTCATGATTCCATAATTTCCAATATGGCCAGAGGACATGAATTCAAAATGTTTGCAGCAGTAATCTATAACCTAAGTCTCTAGAATTATATCAGGCCCTGGAACTAGAAACTGTGTCCAAACTGTAGTTTAACAATGGAAGAAAAATTACTTAAACATAGGTAGATAATAGAAATCATATAATATGCATCATTTAAATATGTTTCAAATGAAACCAAATTCAGCTGTCCCTGACTATTGGGGAGCAATGTTACTTCTTCACACACATCTTTAATGCAAAGTACTTCCCCACTGCAGAAAACTTTGCACAGGATTAATGACTTTGCTAACCTGATGTTATGAAGCTTAGTTAAGTCATATCTGAATCAGATATGACACTGACCATACAGAAAAATATTGTCCATCCTGACCTGTCCTCACTAATAATTTGCCACTGTTCTAGAGACATACCTGATCTCTTCTGTCAGGGATCGATAGTTCCATCCATCCCTGATCAATTGACTTTCCTTCAACCTTGCCAAGCATTTTTCTCTTTTAGTTTGCATCACATGCCTGAATTATGTGAGTTCTGCTTGCTAATGATCACCTCAAGGGAACAGTCAATCTTTATTTCTTCCAGTACCAACTGCTTGATAGTGTTTGAAGTCCATAATGTAACTGTTGCCAAAACTATAATTCAAAGAATTTTCTTCTTTGCCTCATTTTTTTTCCTCAGGGAGCAGCTTTCTTTGGCATATATTACTTCTGGAAAAACCATTTTTTAATCTGTTGCAATCTCTGCATTAGTTGGTTTTATATTAGTTTTTCCTTAAATAAAATATTTAAGTTATTTTCTATCATAATGTCCTGGTACATATTGACCACAACATTTAAAATGTTACAAATGGATTCAAATGTACTTTCTAAAGGATTATGATCGATCTCATTTCACCTTTAGCAGGACATAATTATATTCACTATTTTCACTGTAAATTGTAGTTTAGAAGACCATTATGTGATCTACAGTTTATTCTTTTTCTTTCCTCCCTCCTTCCATCTTTTCTGCTTCATTGTCGAGGCTGACTCCCGGTTTATTATTTTTTTATAAGAAATTACTACTTCAGAGGATACAAAACAAAACCATTTGAGTTTTTGATTGAAACCCTGTACAGGAGAAGGATTTCCCTCTTTCACCTCAGACCCCTTTCACAGCAGGAGATATATATATATATATTGAATTGCCAAATGGAAGCCTTTACATAAGAAAAGGCCACACAGGTTGGAAAATTTCATAGCAACATAGAAACAATCTAAAGAAATTGGCTATTTGTGCATTTAGTCCTTTTTCTAGTTAGACAATATAGAACCTTGTCTAAATATTTTTCTATGAGAGCTGCTAAGTTCTAAGTAAGATTGGGTGTGGTTGATTTATTTCTAAACCTAAGCCAAAATTATATTTCCAAATTCTCCATTGTATTTGGGACCAAAAAAAGAGAGATTATTTTTGCAGGTTTTCTCCAGAAAAATAAGAACTTCTCCAGGAATTTCCACAACATATTTTTTTCTCCTGTAATTTAATGAGAAATTATTTTAAAATGCAGGACCATTTTACTTGCTATCACTAGTTCACTAGTCAGACGTTAGTAACAATGTTTTGTTAATAAAGTTTGCAACTTTGTGATAAAGACAAAAGAAAAAAATACATTAAGAAATGCAGATATAAATGCAAATAAATAAATAAATTTACCAAAACATTCAAAGTATTTAGTCAGAGCTCATCTTCTAGTCAAGTATCATGTATTTTATTGCCTACGTGATCCATGATCTTCTCACCAAATTTTTGAAACACTGTAAAAGGTACAAAAAATAAATAAACAAAATATCAAGACATTTCAATTAGATTAAATTGCATGAGATTTTAAATTGTTTTATTAGGGGAATGACAACCATTGCCTGTTATTAGACTGTCAAATTCTCATTTAAATGTTGAAAATCTGGGTACAAATCTTTTAAGTGTTCAGTCATGATTATGGTATTAAATTAAATGTCAACCACTATTTTTTGACAGTATCATTAGCTTTTAACAGCAATGAAATAGGTGCTAAATTAGCATCCTTATGTTATCAATATTTGCACTTTGAATTTGCTAGGTAGATTATGGCCAGATGGAAAAAAAATATTCAGTTAATTTTCTTTTTAAAAATGAGAATATTTTTCTCATTTTTAAACATTTCATCATATACAAATAGACTATATGAAAGTAAAGTCAGAAGGGGAAAAAGCTGAGGGAAAACCAAATTAACATATATATTATTTTACTTTTAAGAGGGCAAATAGGAATGGGGACAAGATTAATTATGTCAGTCTTGTTAGAAATAAAAATATGCAAGGTTTGAGTATAATAGATGGAAGAAAAAGTTCCTTTATTTGATGGAATAAAAAGTTGCAAATCGTAATGATTTTCTAAAATCTGCCCTTTTCTGAAGAACTAATTGTGAATAGAAAAAAAAAGGCTTTCTTGATTAAGTACTTTATCCTATATCAGTGATGGCTAACCTTTTTGTTGTCGTGGGCTGAAAGCGTGTACAACCATAATGCAATCTGCGTGTGAACCTCCCTATGCGCCCCACACCCTACATGTGCATGTGATCCCCCATTCTCCCCTTGCCCCCGTGCATGCCTGCATGACCTCTGCAATCCCCCTGCCCCCCACACATGTGCATGCAACCCTGCACATGCCCCCATGAATGCATGCACATCTGCATGCCCCTACCCCCCATGCATGCACAGCAGAGAGTCAAAAACCAGCTGGCCAGTGGAAAATAAGCGCACATACGTGGCTGGGAATTTTAATCAAGCCAGTCTAAAGTCTGTTCTCCCTAGGTTTGTGCAGTATGTACAGTGTACCACCAGAGTAAGAATACTCTAGACCATATATACTCAAACTTAAGACAGGCATATAGAGCAATCCCCCTCTCCCATCTGGGTATGTCTGACCACATCTCTCTGCTACTGTGCCCAAAGTATATCCCTCTTGGGAAAAGGATACGACCAGTCTTGAAAACTGTCAAAAACTGGCTGGAGGGAGCACTCTGCCAGTTGCAGGACTGCTTTGAGACTATTGAGTGGAGTATATTTGAACATTTGGAGCTGCAAGAATTCACTTACACTGTACTCTCATACATTAAAACATGCACAGAAAATGTAACAGTGAATAAGTGCATCAGAGTTTATAGTAATTGTAAACCCTGGATGTCAGCAGAGATACACAATCACTTCTGAGAGCCCGAAACTCCACCTTCAAGGCAGGAAACGAAGACAAATACAATGAAGCCAGGGCAAACTTGAGAAGAGGCATTAAGGTGGCTAGACAGAAATACAAATAAAAGGTAGAGAAGTATCTGGAAGATAATAACTCAAGACAGGTGTGGCAGGAGCTACAACACCTAACCAACTATAAGGGCAATATGAAAAAAATAGCCAATGCTAATGCCCTGCTAGTAGAGGAGCTAAATAGCTTCTTGCCCGCTTTGAGGTCAAAAGATCAGTCTCTATGGCTCTAGCCCAACTATGTGTAACCTCCAGCCACTCACCCTGGATGAATATCAAGTGAGAGCTGAGCTGAAGACTGTAAATCCCAACAAAGCTGCAAGTCCAGATGGGGTGTTGGGGAAAGTGGTAAAAACCTGTGCTGACCAATTAACAGGGGTCCTGACAAGGATTTTTAACTTCTCCCTGCAGCAGGCTAGAGTCCCATCATGTTGAAAGCAGCCACTTTTATCCCAGTTCCGAAGAAAGCAGACATAAACAGCCTGAATGACTATAGGCCCATTGCACTGAAGTCTGTAGTGATGAAGTGCTTTGAGAGACTGGTCCTACAACACCTCAGATCCTGTCTTCCACCAAATTTTGATCAACACCAGTTTGCTTATAGAAGCAACAGGTCGACAGGGGACGCCATCACCACTGCTCTACATACTGCACTGAGCAACCTTGAGAAATCTGGGAATTATGTCAGGATGCTTTTTATAGACTATAGCTCAGCCGTTAACACCATCTTACCAAGAATTGTCATTGAAAAATTGACTGACATGAATTTCCCTTCCCTCACTTGTGAATGGATCAAAGACTTCCTGATGGATCATCCACAAACAGTAAGGGTTGGGTCCTTTACATCTTCCATGCTGACGCTCAGCACAGGCTCCCCTAAGGGCTGTGTGCTCAGCCCCTATCTGTACTTGCTGTATACATATGACTGCATATCATCTGATCCATCCAACATCATAATAATGTTTACAGACGACATAATGGTGCTGGGTCTCATAACTGGAGGGGACGAATCAGCATACAGGGAAAAAGTCCAGAAGGTATCCGCATGGTGCTCAAGAAACATCTAAATCTTAGTAAGACAAAGGAGATGGTGCTAGATTTCCAGAAGCACAGAGAGGAACCTGCCCCACTGTATATCGAGGGGGGCTGGGTGGAGAGGGTTTCCTCTTTTAAATTCTTGGGAGTGCTTATTAGTCAAGATCTCACCTGGAAAAACAACATGTCTTTGGTGACTGGAAAGGCCCAACAGAGACTTCATTTCCTTACAGTCCTGCGAAAAAAGGTGGAACAACGGCTGATGACCTCTTTCTATCGGTCCACCATAGAAAGTGTCCTCACATATTGCATTACAGCAGTGTTTCTCAAACTTGGCGACTTTAAGTCCTGTGGACTTCAACTCCCAGAATTCCCCAGCCAGCTATGCTGGCTGGGGGATTCTGGGAGTTGAAGTCCACAGGACTTAAAGTCACCAAGTTTGAGAAACACTGCATTACAGTATGGTATGCTGGTTTAACAGCTGCAGACAGGAAGGCACTACAGAGAGTGATCAATTCGGCACAAGAAACCATTGGTTGTCCTCTGACACCACTGGATGACATCACCAGATCTCGCTGCTTTAGCAGAGTAAGGAAGACACTCAGAGATGATTCACACCCTGGTCAGTGTCTCTTTGCACTTCTACCATCAGGCAGAAGACATCAAAGTATAGCCAGCCGAACAAACAGGTTTAAAGATAGTTTCTATCCTTGGGCTGTGAGACTTATAAATATAACCACAATCGCTCCATGCACACACTAGTTTTTTTTCTTTTTCTTTCTTTTTTCGTTTCTGTTATAATTTTACACCAGTGAGGTTAAAACCAATTTTGTTGTATTTAAGTACAATGACAATAAAGATTATATTTATACTTATAGAGCTGAGCTGGAATGACAGTTCGCATATCTGCAGAGAGTGCTCTGCATGCCACTTGTGGCAAGATTACCATAGGTTTGCCATCGTGTTATTATTCGTCTAGCAGAAATGTTTTGTAACATTGCTTTTTGTAATACCTTGAAATTTCATTACTGATTTATAGGGTTTTTTGGGGATATTATATCTCATTTACAACTACTGTTTTTGCACAGTCTCACGTTATTGTTGTCATTGTCTCATATGCAACTATGTTCATTGTATAGCTTTGGCATGATTCTCTCTCAGTAAGCATTTTATCACATCATTTCTATTTTTCACAACGACATTCTATTGCTTGAGGAATATTAGCAAGAAAGATCACAGATCCAGTCCATGCGTTATTACTATGTTCCAAAGATCATCTCTTTTCATTGATTCATCATTGCCAATTCCCTTGAAGGGATAAAGTATCAAAAAGATTCAAACAAATCTTATATGTTTTTCATGTTTGATGAAAATATTATTAAAATTGAGTCAGGCAGTAAAAGTCTACAATTTAATCTAAATAATACGCTCTGTGACACAATGTCAAATTGTTTTTATGTAAAAAATGGAAGGACTCATAAAAACTAAAGAATGATACATTTAACACAATATGACAGAATAAATTACGTAACCCCAAGAATGTACCACTTCATTAGAAATTTATAGGCTACCTTTATTTCAACTGAATTTTTAAAAAGCATCAGGTAATACTTTGAAGAAAGATAAATCCAAACAATGTGGCATTGAATGAAACTGAACAAAAAACAAAATGGTAATAGATTTACTTATATGAGAAGCATATGAGGTTTTCTTTAAAAATATAGTTCATTCATGCATTTCATTGTCTTTGTCTATGTATTATTTCTTTTTTGAAATCAAAATAATTTTCCTCATTCTGTAATTTATTTCTTCATTTTCAGGATTCTGTGCTCACTGACCATGCTCAGACCACAGTAAGCTCGTTTGGTTCTTTTTCCTTTAAAATTTGTTCTCTGAAATGAGGGAAGGAGCATGAGGCAGTGATGGTGGCAGTGCAGGGGTTTGCAGGAATTGTGGCAATAGAGGGGGAGGGCAGTGGCAGCCCTATTGATTCGGTTCTTGGAAAAATTAAATGCCCATCCTGACTTAGACTCATAATTCCTTCTTTGAGGGGCAGTTGTGATTATAAGTACTTTGCTCAATTTTGTATTGTGCATCAGCTGTGCATAGATAAAGGGATCAAAGGACTCTATTCATGATTACTCTGTCCTAATCATCGGCTACTTGGATTCCTGTAATGTAATCTACATGGGGCTGCCCTTGAAGATTATCTAGAAGCAGTACTCGCTGTGATGTGTGCCTGTATAGAAACGTACATTATATCTCTGCTCTTGAACTGCATTGGTTACCAGTCTGTTTGTAGGTCAAATACAAGGTGACGTATTTAATCTCTAAAGTGCTACATGGCATGGGACCAGATTATTGGAAAGGACTGGATTTTCCTGATTACATATACCTACCCCCCACACCCAGATCCAGCAGAAAGGAGATACTGCAGGTCCCATTGGCTAAGAAACTTTGTGGGATAGTAGGTGGAGGGCTTCTTTCAGTTATGAGTCTTATGATCCCACTTTATGGAACATTTTTCTGCCTGAATTGAGACTGGCTTCCTCTTTTTAACTTACCAGAAGTTGCTCAAGACATGATTGTGTTTTCAATTTTGAAGACCCAGGGGACCCATTGAGATGGCTCCAATGTGATTAACATCTGGCTATTCACCTAATCTCATTATTTGGTTTTAATACTGTGCCTTTTATCATTTTAAAGTTTTTAATATTCATACTATTAAATATTAATTTGCATGCTGTAATTGTTTTAACTTTGTTGATAAAATAATTTGTGACAAGTGATAAATATGATGACTAAATTAATAAACAAGGAAGAGCAGCTGGCAGGGGTGGCCAAAAGAGACATTGCACAGATACCCATTCCTGATCAGAAAGCCCTCCAGTCAATCACTTGTGCCCTAATCACCTCACAAATACAGTGAGTTCTACATGAAGGTGCTATTAAAGATAAACTAGTCCAGATTGCAGTGAAATGGACAGTTATGGGCATGCTGCAATTTGCCCGTGTGTTATAAGTGCTCTGCAAGTTGCACTCATTACAAGTCAACTTCTGGATGCAATTCAGAATACTAGTTGCTGCCTTCAAAGTCTTTCAATAAATAAGTTTGGTTATTTGAGGGACTGGATATTTCCAACAGGCTCTGTTCATCTGTGATATCAGGAAAAGTAAGCGGGACTTCGAATCTTTTTGATTAAACAATATCATGTTCCATGCTCTAGGAAGCATGCCTTCTCTATCACAGCACCTGCCCTTGGAACAGACTCCCCCCAAGACATTTTATTTATTGTCCAGTAAAGTGTTTATCTTCTGAATAGATTTGACTTCTTTATTTTTTATTTTACTTTTAAGTGCAAATTGCCCAGAGTCATTTGTAGTTGGACAGCATCAAAATTGTTTAACTGCATAAACAAACAGCATAAAAGAAAGCCAGAGAAGCCACAGAAACATCAGAAAAGCTGACTTTCTATGGTTTAAGCTATAATTTGCATTTATCTTGAATGCAAGATAATTACTACATTCTTCTAAGATCCATCACTAAAAAAGGTCATTGACAGTTATAAGTGATAAATAAATCAAACTGAACGTTTCTCCACAAGTAAAACTTTATTATATGTTTTCTTTTCTATCTGATAGTCAACATTTCATGGATCTTGAGCATGCTCTGACTGAATTTGGTTTTTTCGGAGAAAGGAAGGGGGAGGGGAAGTGTTGGGTGTTTCTTATTCCTTAGTATTTTTAAGGAACTATTATTAGTAATATATAAATCTGGGAATTCTACTGAGTATGCTAAATATCTTTTTTTCTCCAGTAGCCCCATTTATTTGTAATTTTCTCAGCACTCAACACTCAAGTTGATTATTAACAGGAATAAAATGGTTTCTGATAATGCAACAGCTGCTATTTTATGTAAATACAGGTTATGTGGTAAACCATAGAAATCATGATAGCCATCAATCTATTTTATGGCAACTGGCTGAGACTAAGCAGAATTAATAGAATTGCCTGTGAGAGTTAATAAAGCCTGTTGAATAATTTTGTTCCTCATATATTCCTATAAATGTGTGCAGACTCATATATTCTCAGTGCTTAGAATTTCTTTAGTCGTGACTAAATGAGAAACAAGAAATCTCATTCTTGGAACCAACTCATAAAACATCACACAGAGAATGTCAAATCCTAATTTTATTATATAGTTTAGCAATCCCACCAACAGTGTGCATTTTAATATAGCCTTTATTTATGATATTTCTGTCTGCAAATTTTCAGTATGAAGCATGAAAATAAATGAAGCTTAAAGTTTAATGCAGATTAAATCTTGCTCATCAGAAAATTCTCCTCTGCTAGAATTGGAAAATAATTTCCCTCTAGACATCACTAAGATTATTTGAGGTTTTGTTCCTAGTCAATCCTTGGTGAAGTGAATATGAACAAAAATAAAATAGGCAGAGAAATTAGTTATGTGATTTTGGATCAGTTCCTCTTTGTCAACCCACTTCATCCTCACAGGATTCTGATTGGGAAGAAAACAGGAAAAGAAAGTGTTATGTTAGTCACCTTGAATAATAAAAATACAGAGAGTTATTAATTAATGTTATCTTTTCTAGCAAAGAAAAAAATCTAACTCTTGAAAATGTATAAAGTGGTCAAAAATCCTGTTTCCCTGCTTTGTCTTCCCAAAGAAATGTCCCATTTGCTCAGCCTAAGAAGCAATACATCGTGAGAAATTTGGACTTTCATGAGTGTAGAGGACCTGGGCAAAAAATTACAAGCCCTGGCCATTTCAAGTATGCTCAGAAGAAATAACGCCCTCCTCCCTGTCAACTAATGTTTGGATTTTATTTTTAGTAAAAATCCAAAGACAAATATATTAGAGTGGAAAGTTTCCTGTTACTAGTTGGCAAACAATGGTTTTTAAATTGACCTACAATTCTTAATCTAAAGCAGGAGCTAGACCAGTGGATTATCTGAACAATTGTAGGTTGTAGATAATATAGAAGCCGCCAACATTATCTTTTCATGAAATCAGTGATCTACATTGACTCATTTATTTTAAACCCTTGACTCTCAATCTGATCTCCCAGAAGGTCAAGGATTGACATTAAATGAGTGTTTGTTAATGAAAATAAGTGATGGGTGTATTACTATCAACTCTATGCGAATCCATCAATAATTCCAAAGTTTTATTTTCAGTCCTATATTTTGGATAATGTCATTATCATAACATTTGGATGCTTCTGGTAAGATGGGTTTGTTTCCAAAATCACTTTACATCTTTAATCATGAAAAAATGCTATAATCCACCCACTTCCTTGGCATGAATAAATTGATAACCAATCTTTCCCTAAGCAATTTATTTTCATGGTTTGTTTCCATCTTTTAAAGTTTGTTAAATAATTAAAATTGACTCATTCCTGCTTGAAACTATTATTGAAATAGATTATTGTCAAGTGAGATGGATCAAATAAAGTATATGGGTAAAAACAACGTTTCTGGTGGATACAATGTTTGCTTTGAAAAATTATATAAGACTAATTAGCTAACATTAATTAGTTGCCACTATTGGAGTATTAGAGAATGAACTGTTCTTTCAAGTTTTGTTGAATTAAGTTGATGTAGTTGAAGTAAATATGTTTAGGACTTAACTATTTGAAAAGTTCTTCTTTCCTCTTATTGGAACAATAAAGGAGATTAGCAAACCAAATGTTGAGCTTTCGCAGAACTCAAATCCACAGATTTTAAAGAATATCAGATTGAACTATGTACACTTTGAATGAGAGCCTGAGGGTTTCATTGGCACTCCTGATCTCCAATGTGTTCTCCTCTTCTGATTCTGTATTTCTGAAGGGCATAATTATATTAATAAATTCATACAGATAGTCCTTGCTTACTGACTACCCATCTAGCAACTGTTCATCGTTATGACAGCACTGAAAATGGAGACTTTTGGCCAACCCTCAAAATTGCTGTCATTGCAGCCTCTTTGCGGTCATGCAAACGCTATTTTGGTCCTTGATAACTGGCATATATTAATGATGATTATAGTGCTCCATAGTCATATGATTGCCATTTGCGATCATCACAGATGGCTTCCAACAAGCAAAATCAATGGGCAAACCAATAAGAAGTCACAACCTGTGAACATTATATCACGCTTAATGACCCACAGTGATTTACTTACTGGCTATAACCAGAGTGTCAGCATTCCAAACTGACATCATAATGAAACTTAGATCATTTGTGTGGTCATGTGACATTTCACTTTGCAATTATGTTGCTTATAAATAGAATTGCTGGTCCCAATTGCGGTTGGTGAGGACTAGCTCTAATGGCATATGTCATAAGCTAGTAGTGTACAAATTATCTAAGTTTCTATTTTACATATTTGTTAGATAGTTATCTATATTTCAAGGTGATATACAATGGGATCTCTTTCTATTCAGCTACACAAAAGTAACAGGAGATTTGTTAAGCTGAGAAAATATAATTGGTCCAAAGAACTGAATGAATTGTCACAGCTAAGGGAAAATTTGAATCTGGAACTTCCGGCCCCCCATTTCATTACCATATTGGCTAATTCAGATTAGGCATTTGAAGGCAATATGAACTGATATGAACCCCCTTGAGGTTCAAGATTTATTTAAATCAGAGGTTTATTATTAAGTACAATTAAAACACTCCTTATTTTTATGATAGGTCTACTATTCCAACTTAAAAATAAAATGTAAAAAATATAAAAAGTAAAACTTCTTACTAAATAAATGAAGCTTTCAGCATACTTTGATACTATTGTAAGGCTTCATGGGCAAAGTTTGCATCTTCTTGGAAAGATATGTCGTGCGCTGTTTGTGCAGCCATTTTAAAGAGAAAAACTGTTGAACAATCTGTGTCTTATTATTATTTCACTATAACTAATAGTCTGTATTGTATATTTAATTTCCCCAGGTTATATTTATAGACAGTACTTTAGTCTAAAAAAATTACTTTGTTTTGGGGAGGGGAAGAAAGATAAAAGCTGTGGATTTAGAAAAAAGTGAAAAACAACACCCCCCCAAAGCAAACAGATGAAACAGCCCAAATCAGCTAACACAGAGCAATACAGCAAATGTGACTTTTTCTGCTAGTCTTTCCTTGCAGGCAAATTTATCAGATGAAACACAAACTACTCCTCTCAAATGGCTGTGTTAGGATTTGCAAAGTTATTAAAATTCATCACTCCCCCAGTTTTATCCATAAATGGAAGGCAATCCTCAGTCATCTTTTAGCTCATAGCTGTTTTTCAGGGGTTGTTTTAGGTACTATGGCATGTTTTCAGTATTGCATTTAAAATTGCATTAGCTCATTGATCAATTATCTGCTTCTTCCAAATATTTGGCTCCAATTACACTGGGGAGTACCTCCTTTCTCCACGAGCATGCCTGTGATAAGTTACAGTATCTCTGAAAGTTTGTACAACATGGCTTTTTATATGCATTTCCAAATATTACAATATCATTAAACATTTTAGTGATTTCATTCAGGAAGGGAACTGTTGTTTTCTCTATTATGGTCTTATCTGTGGTGTTTATTTTACCTACAGTTCGGAACTGTGGGGTCCATTGTAATTCTAATTCAAGTTTCAGATAATGAGATAACTTTTGCTTTGATACCCATAGTGCAAAACACCAAGGTTAACAGCCTGTTGTAATATTTGTTTTAGCCTGGTAATGGAGCTCAAGTGGAAAGCAAGCAAATTAAAGAGAAGAAAATTGAGGAGGAACAGGCCTTGAGGTCATGCTTTTAAAACTTTCCCAGCCTAGACCCCATGGGCTACCTTTGGAATACTGAACTGAGTTGCAGTCCAATGCATCTGGGGCAGGTTGCTTTATGTTGAAGAATGCAGCTGCTTCTGTCTTCACATAAGATTGCCTTATCTGAAGCTGGGATGACGGCTAAAAGCTGCACAGTTGACTTGGCATGTGTTAAACACGACAGCAGATGGGACCTAGATTTATTTTTATCTAGACTGAAAATGAACAGAGTAATGAATGAGAACAAATGGCTACAATATTTTGATACTCCAGATTGTAGTATTTGTGGGCTGGAAGGATTTGTCTCTAGCAACAACGATGTGAAAAAGATCTAAATTTACAAATCATTCCGAATGGCCATCTCTTCCCATTGCAAGCAATGCTACTGAAATTGCCGCAGGTGGGGAGGGGAGGCATGGATGCCTTTATATTCCTCTAACATATCTGACAATGTGCAGGATCTTCCTCTGATTATGGTAGGCAAATAATCCATAATCCATAGTGCAGATGTATTTCAAGAAATTTCTACAAAGTTGGTCTATGTTGTTAATAGTGCAGCATAATGGCAATTTTGAGCTCAAGGACCAGAAAGTTTAAAGTCCCCTACATATACATATACAATGAAGAAAAATAATTGTACTTCCATGGAGTCATTGAAAGTTCAGTGGGATACATATATAATAAATTTATTATTTATAAACATACAAAGACATTTTTCTAATTGTGCAATTGTGCAATTTCTAAGAGTGCAAGGGGATATGCATAGGGAAAGAGCTACTGCATGACTAATGTGTCACACTTGGTTTCAGCTGGAAAGAGTAGTGAGTCATGAGGCAACCGACACCAACAAGTTCTAGCTTGTGCATTCAGTACAAAACAAACAAGCACTGAAACAAATTTTTTTCATCAAAATGCACTGAGTATCAAATTTGATGAGTTTCAAAGCAGTTGAGTACCAAGGTACCATTGTTACGTTTTGTGAGAGAAAGAGAGTGAAGAAAGTGCCTTGCTAATAGTTCCCAGAGTACAGGTAGTGCTCAACTTATTACTACTATAGAGCCAAAATTTATGTTGCTAAGTGAAACATTTATTAAATGAATTGTGCCCTATTTTATGACCTTTGTTGCCAGTTAAGTGAATCACCGCAGTTAAGTTAGTAACATGAATCTGTTGCCAGTTAAGTGAATCTGATTTCCTCATTGACTTTGCTTATCAGAAGATTGCAAAAGGTGATCACATGTTCCTAAGACACTATAACCATCATAAATATGAGTCAGTTGCCAAGCATCTAGCTTTTGATCACATGACTCTGGGAATGCTGCAACTGTGTGAAAAATGGTCATAAATAACTTTTTTCAGTGCTGTTGTAACTTCAAACTGTCACTAAATGAATTGTTGTAAATTGAGGACTACCTGTATATATTTTATGTGTAAGTAGTCTACTTTTCATTGGCAAGATCTCTGTCTAGAGGTAAGAAATAATAAAGAAGTTTGCTTAGAAGAATATATATATATATTCTTTATTCTTTATTTATTTATCAGCACAAATACAACATATATATGTGTGTGTGTGTGTGGTGTGTGTGTGTGTGATATGCATCAACATCATAACTATCATATTTATCTTTCAGTAATATTTCTTTTTCTTTTTTAATTATATCATTGTTTTTCTCAACAATTGTAGAAATAAGTCTACGTAACTCAATGCTTTAATATATAACTTTTCCTCTATTCAGTTTTAATATTGTGCATCCATTTCCATAGATCTGTTGATCAGTTGTCATAAATACTTTAATAGATTTCTTTGTAATCCCTAAGTAAACCAAATTGAATTCAATATCACATTTAAGAATCAAATGCAAAGAGTTTGTCTTTCTGTGCTTGCTTGCTTGGTTTGTTTGCATTGGCAAAGACACAGCTATACAATTATGATGCCTGTACAATATTGGGTTGTGGTGTTAGAAAGCTCAGACAGATCCATCAATAATTTAATATCATCTGATGTTGTTTGTCCTGAGTATTTGAAAGCAAGAAATATTATGGAGAAAATGGGATTATAATTCCCCTAACAATAAAATGATTTGAGTGCAGATAACATTATGTTTTTCTTTGGTATTGTTACCGGAGAAAAGAATATGGATCTCAGCACACATTTCTGCATAAAAACAATCTGGAACAAATTAAAACAGAACATGGGGAAACTCAATTTATTTCTGAAAGAGATCAAGTATAAGCAATTTCAGAAAAGAAAAGAGATATTGCACTATTTCATTGATACATCCTGAGCATCACTCCAAGTACTATGAGATAAGATAAAACTCTATTTGTATCACATAATTCTTTTAAAAGTTACAAGAGTTCTTCACCATGGCTCTCTGGTACACCTTAACATAATGTAGTTGATAGATTTCTGAAATGAACCATTTAATCTGATTTATTTAAAAACAGAATACCACAAAGTATTAAAGCTCTTTATTAGATAGTATACCATACTATGAATAGAAATTCAGAAATTCATTTTTCTGTCTGGAGTTTTGTTGAAATAAAATAAATCCATTTATTATTTATTTCCCATAAATCTATTACTTCTTTACTTCCCTCTTTTTGCCAGTATGAGAAGACCTAGAGCTATTTATCTATTGTTTATTTATTAATTAAATTTATATACCCATCTATTTCACATACATGACTGAGTAACTCAAAAAATTAAAACAATCACAAAATATAACAAACAAAATACAGCTAACAGTAAAACAGCTCCCCGCCCCATTAAAACTGAACTAAAACTGTAAAGCATAAGGACAGGTATTATGGCTGAAAAGCCTCCTTCTGCGTCCCATCAAATGGCCCTCCTTAACAGAAGGGACACATGCCTCTTATGCCATCCTGATGGGGCAGGGAGATATAAGTAGGGAAAGCAGGCTTTTTATTCCAACATCCAAGTAAATAAAGTGGCAGATGGTGTTTCCACTTAAATTTACTCTAATTTCCACGAGTGCTACTTTATAAGATGAATTTTAAGACTCCCGTATTGCCCAAATATTGAATGGTATAATGGCCTGAGAATTTCAAGTTCACTTTTAGTCACAATAAACTCATCAGAAGTTATAATTATCTATAAGGGTCTCATAATGTGTCTAAACAATTTCACCATTCTATTCTCTGTTCTATGACAGCTTTTTCTTTTTCTTTAAAAATGACACCAGCATTTTTCTTATGAGTGCTGATGGGGAACAAATTTAGGCCAAGATGTGCAATGAGCATGTTTTTAATTTATTGCAGAAATTGTCAATAAATAACCGAATAAGTAAACTATAGAGAACCAGTATCATATAGTAATCATATGGGCACCAGGCTAGAAACCAGGAGAATATGAGTTCTAGTACTGTCTAAGGTATAAAGCCAACTGGATGACATTGGGACAATCCACTTCCAAAATTTTGCCAAGAAAAATTCAAGAGCTGGTTCAGGCAGTCTCTAGGAGTCAAGACTGGCTCAAACTCATCCCTTCCAAAAATAAGCTATATATAAATAGAAGATGAAGTTACATTCACATGACACTTAAAAGGAAGAATGTTATGTTCTACATTTGCAGCACTGGTCAAAAACTAATGTTTACTTTCCACAAACTAAATCCTATAGGCCTTATGAAAACATACCATGATAACTAATTTTCAAAGTGAATAGCAAAGTAGTTTACATTGCTTAGGGATGGAGATGTTTAAATCAAAGCCACCATGATTTTTGTCCTAAGCATAGGAAAGAGATTGAGTTCGAAAAAAAGGAATTGAGGGATGGCAGAAGGGAGGGAGGGAGGGAGGAAGGAAGGGATCAAGATAGAGAAGGATGCTTAATTAGTTCGATTTCAGTGTACCTAAATTAATTTTACCTTGTGTTTATTTGAATGCAGTAACTTTCTACTTACTGTCTTTATCATTTCATTCCGTGTTGTTTTTAAAGTTTAAAATTTTTAGCAGTATAATTTTCTCATTTATGTTATTGTAAACAACCCTCAACAAACAAATTCTATGTATTCTCTTAATAGTATTAATGAGAAAAAGATGAAAAGGAACAATTGATTTTGTCCTCTTGTTTTTGCCATAAATAATATCTAAATAATTGAAAACTCATTCACATTTCCAATCTAGTTCTTTTTCTTTCCACATAAACACCAACTTTTTAATGCCTTAAAATGAACTAATGGCTTGCTTGCTAATGCATTTCAAATTTGATCTTGCAGCAACCACTATTCTTACAATGGAATCTATATCTTCCTGCTCCTACATGATGTTTAAATTTTAGATTAAATCTCAATGCCAGAAATTGTCCTAGGAGAACGGTAGGAGTGTGTATAATTGTAAAAGCCATTATTACTGAGGGAAAAAACCCTGGCAGAGGAGTAGAGTGCATTAAGCATCACTCTGGTCCAAGTTATTTTTCAAATGTCTTTGAAAGGAAGGATGTTGGATAATTGGGCATCCAGACAGTGCAGCAAAGGTAAGTAATCAAGTGATTCATGCAATACAACTACTACTTTCCTAATCTGTAGCATCTTAAAAATAGGGATTTTGAACTAATAGTACCAACAAATGTAGTTCAGATCTTTAAAAAGGGGGAAGAGGCAAAAATTCATCACTAATGTTGATCCTTTCTTTTTCCATTCTTTGAATGTAAAAAAAGGAAAGAAAAATATAGTTATTTTTAAGGGTTTTAAACCTCAACGCAATGGCTGCTACACTTTAGAAAATGTTATCAAGAGGATTATTAATATTACAACAATAGGGAAATTAAACTGAGCAAAGAATGGGTCTGGTCCAAGATATCAACTGAGAATCATGGACAGATCTGCTTCTTTTACATCAAAACAGAAAATTACAAATCATCTTTGTTGTCTTTTTTTTTAGCAACGCATAATAAAAGAATATCTTTGCCCCAATTTTAAAATAAATGTTGTCACATCAAGACATATTGCATGTAGTACAGCACACTTTACATATAAAATTCTATGAGTCGTTTGGTGTATAAAAATGATTATTTTTCAGCATGGATAGCAATCTACTTTGCTCTTTTGAAATTTGACCCAAATTACATCCCTCCAGGGGCCCGATGCTTTTAAAACATCTTGCTACACAAATTGGTCAATAATTTCTTTTCCTTTTGTCCATTTCAAAATAGCAAACTGTATCCTCTTCCTGCTGCTCAGCAGGCCGAGCTATTTTTCTTTCTCAACCTTGGTGGCTTTAAGATATGTGGACTTTAACTCCCAGAATTCTTCAGCTAGCAAATTCTAGGAGTAAGTCCATCCTTCTTTAAGGATTGAGAACATTGAGAAATATTACATTAAATTAGTTATCAATACAGCACTTTGAGTGGCCAGATTATTGTATATTTTTGTGTCATCATCCAGATCAGAATTCAACTATTTAAAGCCAGTTACAATAGTTAACTTTCCTTAATTATTTGTTGGACTGCAGTTGCTACTTTGTCCTAGGAACACATCAAAATTAATTCAAGTGTTGTCTCCAAATGTTAAACAATTGCTCATAAATTATCCAAAAGCATGCAAAGCTAGCAATTTCAATTATCATGTTCTCCAATGGCTACTATTTTTTTAAAAAAAAGATCCTTCACAAAGATTTTAAAGAACAAATTCAAAATATTTAGATTTTTGCATCTCAACCTTCAAGGGTGTTAAAAGGAGATTACGAGGTAAAGCAGAAATAATTAAACAAACATTTATCTCATTTCCTTTAAATATTCCCTTAACAAGCCAATCTATTTCAACTGTAAATGAATAACAGAATGAAAAAGGTTCACCTTCAGCATGAGCACACTGAACAGACTTGAATAAGAAACATAAACAAATCCTATTTTTGTTTCATTGTGGTATAGGGCATAGACGGAGCAGAAGTTTTGTTCTGAACAGAATAATATTCCATATAATAAAATACATTCTAAGGGATGAATTGGTCTGCCCTAATTCAATGGCACAAGTCTGAGAGAGCACACCTCAGTCCCCCAAACATTAGCAATATTTAGCACATGGTTCAGCTTGGAAAAACACAAAAGAATGACTGATGGAATTCATATGTGCGAGATCTCACAATACTTTTGTCAGATGCCATTCTCTATAGTTCTTTGCTATGGCCTCTTATAATGATTGAAACATTGCCTGCATGTCCTTCTGGATTGTATTCATTTTCTCCTGCTGAATCAAACGTTCTATTGATCTTTGGCTTGAGGGACTTGACATTGCTGATGATAATGCAGATGATGGTGCTGATGGGATTTCCTTCCCTAGTTTAGATAAATTTGAGTTCGACATTTTAAACTATATCAAACTATATATATATAAAAGCAAAACACCACTAATGCATCATCATGAAATCTCCAGAACTGTAAAGCCTACAAACTTGAAATTTGGCATGTATATTCCTCTTGGCTTCTAGGTTCTTGCTAAGAAAGGATTTTTCGAAATGACCATCAGATCATTAGTATTTCTTATATTATCATTAACATGCTCTGATGCTAAGGATTTAGACATTCTACTCACCCTCCCCACCTGAAAAGAACTCTGTTCCAACTGCCACAGGCGTGAGCATGGCCAGCACGTGACTCATCCAGCCTTCAGGCTGGTAGTTTGGACATTCTACTCCCCCTCCCCAACTGAAAAATGCTCTGATTCTACTTCCCCTCCCCACCTGAAAGGGAGAGAAAGGGATAACATAGAAGAGGATTCTGTGGAGCAAGCCTGAGGTAGAGAAGGGGACAGGAGAGGATCAATGGGGCCAGCCTGGAGGAGAGAAGGGGAGAAGAGAAGCCGATCATAACAACTCATTAATGTTCAAGCTTTAACTGTCAATTTATCAAACCCAATCACATAGTTCCATAGTGAAGCATGTGTATCCAACCGACTAGTATATCAATAAATTTGAAGCAAGTGCCAACCAGTAATTCTAAATTCTCCCAAATCTTCCACCCCCTTTTCATCTCCTTTTTTAGTATTAACCAATATCTCTCCCCCCCCCCCCCGCTTTTCTCTTTAAGTCATCAACCAACTTCAGCTTTTTAACTTTAAATTCCACACAGTTGATGTCTGAATTAATCCAGTGGGTTTCTTCAGTGTTCTTCTTAATCCATTTTTTCTTCTTATAGCAAATGGTATTTATAATCCACAAGGCCCACAAAACCCCAATAGTCATAAGTCACCCTCTCTAGCCGTTCAAAAAACCATCCACTTAGCTTCAAAATAAATCCAAGTTTCGCACTGCCCAGCATATTTGTAATCCACACAGATTCAGAGAGTTTCCATCGCAAATTTTCTGTGTCTTCTAAATGTCAAAAGTAAACAATTTGCAGGTGTTAATTCCACAAGTCAATAACAAGTTGGGCTTATCAGTTCAGATCCAGGCAAACCCAGACAATTCGCATTTCACAAGGCAATTCAAGGTCTTCTTCCTCCCGGTGTTCCACCCATAGATGGTGCCCTTACTCTGTTTTTCCACTGCCACACAGCTTTAATTTCAAGAACTTTTGTGAGCTTTCAAAATGTCCCAGATTCACTTTTCAAAGTTTTCAATTCTCAGAAAAATGTCTTAAATGTGCTGTGAAAATCAGGCAAAATGTTCACAAACAGCCAGCCCAGGGTCTTAGCCACTTAAAAGCCTATTTCTTAAAAGCACTCTCTTCCCATTCCTTCGGATCTGTCAGCAGCTCATGCTGCCATTCTTGGGAAGTGATTAAAGACCACCTCCTCCTGTTTAGAATCTCATTTCAAAGAAAAAGTTAATTTCTGGGGCAAATTCTTCAAAAGAAGTTGGAAAGTTGGAAGTATCTCAGCCAGATCAACCACGCTGTTATCCACTTATTTCCTTCATCACTCTTTCATTGGAGCTGTCGGAGCCTTGATCCAGCCAGTATAATGGCCATCTTTTTCCCTGCCGGTTTGAGGGGTTTTTCCAAGTTGAAAAAGGAGTTTGCTGACTCCTTGTGATCAAGAGAATTTCACCTCTGTTTTCACCACCTCTCCAAGGTGGCTTGGGTCCAATTAAATCCAATTGGACTCCCTGGCAGGCAGAATTTGGCAGTTTAGCATGGAGCCCCTGTGAAGGCACACTGTTTTACCACGACATCTGCTCTGCCCTTCCAGTCACATGCCATTCTCATCATTTAAAAGAACAACCTGACATCAACTACTCCACATTCTTAGATTTTAGAAAAAAAATCTTAAGTCATTTGTCATTAGAAAAAGAATATTTAGATCCAACAAGATATGTGTTAAGATTGAAATGCCTTAGAACAAGGGCATCCAAAACCTTTGCCAGACCAATTCTTGAAAACAGCTTCTCTACCTGGGATCCACACTGTATATTGGACATTAATACAATTGAGCGGGTCCAGGGGTATTTCATGAGAAGAGTACTCCACTCCTCTGCTCACAATAGGCACCAGGCTTGAAAGCCTGGCCTTGGACAATCTGGAACTGCGCCACCTGCAGTCCGACCTAAGTATAGTATACAAAATTGTCTACTACAATGTCCTACCTGTCAACAACTACTTCATCTTCAACCACAATAATAAACAAGAAAACAATAGATACAAACTCAAAGTAAACTGCTCCTAACTCAACTGCAGAAAATACGACTTCAGCAACAGAGTGATCAACACCTGGAATGCTGTACCCAACTACATTGTTACATCCTCAAAGCCTCACAGCTTCAATCTTAAAACTGTCTACCGTGGACCATTCCTAAGAGGTCCCTAGAGGGGGTGTGCACAAGCGTGCCCATCGTCCCTGTCCTACTGTCTCCATTTATTTGTATTCATTTCCTTTGTTCATGTACATACCTGTTATCTTGTACATTTGATAAATAAATAAATAAGTAAGCAATTGGCATCCATTCTATTGGCAACTTGACTCAGGCTAAGACCCATCTGCTTTAAATGAAGCTAATATTTACTATAAAATATTATGTGATTTGTAGCTTTCTTTTGACTGATTTATGGTTATATTGTTATGTTGTTTTTATTTATTGACATTATTTCTAAGTTTTTATTGTTGTAAAGGGCAGTATCAACAGAAAAATAAAAAGCAAGTGCATTAAATGGAAAACATTCATTTCTTTTCAAGGATGGATAAACATTTAGGGTCACGATTAGACAATGTCATAGCCCCATCAGAACCCGGTTTACAGGAGGAGGAGTTGGAAGTGGTACCATCTGAAGGGAAGGCACACCAGGAGATGAGGAAGATACTGTCCTGAGACCCTCAGGCACTAGGGGAGGTGGTCAACCAGACGGAGAGCTGCCTGCCTGTACAGAGACAGGGAAGGATCAGCTGCTGACTGGCTGTGGTGCTGATAGGTAGCCAATATCCTCTGATAGAGAGCAGATGTCTAGTCCACTTGTTCCAAGAGCAAGGAGAGTGGAGGGTAGGCAAGTCCAAGGAAGAACTACAAGGCTACTCAGAAGGAAGACATCCCACCTCTCCTCAAAAGGAACATCTGGAGGGGAGTATCTTAAAGAAAAGCCAGTTAATCTTTGCCAGGACAAGTTTGCTTTGGCTTACATCCCTCAGCTTTGACTCATGCCTGTTGCTGTTTGCCTTGCCTCACTTGGAAGATTGCTCTTCGCTTTTTGTTTTGGACATACCCCTTGTGACCTGCATTTGGTCTTTACTTCACTGTGCTTTGGGAACTTCTTCTTGCCTGGAACTTGCTTCTTGTCCTGAGGACTGCCCTTATCTTGTGTCTTGACTCTGCCTTGTGACTTGGACTTTGAACACTGGACCTTGCCCTGTGAGTATCCTCCTGTGGGAGGCTGCCTTCAAGGTAGCTTGGAAGTGGAGCCTTACCAGTCATCGGAGGACCATTGGCTGGAAGATTTGTTAAGAGAAATAAAGAATGCTACAGAGGCCCGCCTTGAACACCTGGTTCAAAACAGAGTTTCAAAATAGGAAGAAAAACTCTTGACAAGACTGGAAACTACCATTTGACTTCCGGGGAAATGGCCAACTAAAATACACACCTGGGGAGAGATCTCTGAAGCTTTTCCCCCTGAGGTGTAGTTCTCCAGACTTTAACTGAAGGGCTGACTCCCTTCAGGTTTTATGACCCACATGGGCAGAGTGAGTTGAAGAACTTCCCCTTGGAACCCTCCAATAGAGCTGTAAGCTAGCAAACAGCTTCTAGAATTTGTCGCCAAAGCTATGCTGCATGCCCAAAGCTGGAGGGGTGAGGTGCAATCTGTGCAGGGTTGAAGAAGCCTCCATTTTAATTCATCTTTCAAACGGACAGTAAGTTGTGCCCTTCTCTTCTTAATCACCTTCAAAGACTATGATTCTTTTTTAAAGTCAAGTTAAAAAGGGACTCTCTTTAGCCAGCTTATGCCTTTTTGAAGACTCGTACCATTTTAGGGATTTCTTCTTGTCTTAAATAACAAGGAAGAAGGTTGCTAAGGCACGGTAAATAAGGAAGTGGAATTAAAAAAAGCTGATGGAAACATGATTTTAGTTTATTATTGTAGTAACCTGTAGCTTGCTCTACTTTGCTGTGGGTGGTTAAAATTTTCTGATCCTGATTAAAAGTGGAAGCCAAGATGGTGGAATAGACTATTAGAGATATATTTGAAAGGTCTCTAAATAAAACCCCCAATTTGTTGACCAGCTGTGCTCCAAGGATAATACAAAATCATCTCAAATTACTGAGATGCAAACATGTAGAAAATATTACCAAACTACCGAGGCAACTTCACAAGTAGCTGAAACTTCACATGTAGCTGAAAATGTAGTGGAGCTCATTGCGGTTTTGGAAGAACCTGACATTAACTTTCATTATTCAGAAAGATTTTGTCATTATAAAAATGGCTAGTTATATTTTAGTGTGTAAAAGCAAAAAGTTGAGGATGGTTTTTATATAATACAATAGCAGAGTTGGAAGGAACTAGTCCAACCCCCTGCCTAGGCAGGAAACCCTATACCGTTCCAGACAAATGGTTATCCAACATCTTCTTAAAGTGCAGAGAAGAGCAACAAAGATGATTAGGGGACTGGAGACTAAAACATATGAAGAACGGTTGCAGGAACTGGGTATGTTTAGCTTAAGAGAAAGAAGGACTAGGGGAGACATGATAGCATTATTCCAATATCTCAGAGGTTGCCACAAAGAAGAGGGAGTCAAACTATTCTCCAAAGCACCTGAGGGTAGAACAAGAAGCAATGGGTGGAAACTAATCAAGGAGAGAAGCAACTTAGAACTGAGGAGAAATTTCCTGACAGTGAGAACAATTAATCAGTGGAACAGCTTGCCTCCAGAAGTTGTGAATGCCCCAACACTGGAAGTCTTTAAGAAGATGTTGGATAGCTATTTGTCTGAAACGGTATAGGGTTTCCTGCCTAGGCAGGGGGTTGGACTAGAAGACCTCCAAGGTCCCTTCCAACTCTACTATTGTATTATTGTATTATTGTATTATTGTAAAGACTTCCAGTGTTGGAGCACCCACAACTTCTAGAGGCAAGCTGTTCCACTGATTAATTGTTCTAACTGTCAGGAAGTTTCTCCTCAGTTCTAAGTTGCTTCTCTCCTTGATTAGTTTCCACCCATTGCTTCTTGTTCTACCCTCAGTCCTGTTTTACCTTGTACTATGCTAAGAAGAATTGGAAGTCAATGCCCTTTTTTCTTTCTCCCCCCCTTGTATCTTCCCCCTTTTTCCTGCTCCTTTTCCTTTCCTTAATTTCCTATTTTCTTTGTATTTTATATAATAAAAAGTACAATTTGAAGAACTTGAAAAAAAAGATTAAAAAATGAAGCAAAGAAACAAAAAAGACTGGAAGCCACAATTTGAAATTAATGTGCTTTATAAAGAAAAACAATGGAAAAATGATATTCATATTGTTGTAATATGGAGAAATGGAAGCTTACATCTACCTGTGAGACACCTATGCAGGATAAAGGTATTCTTAGACACTCTCAGGAGTAAACAATGCCTGATCCCCAAGATATTCTTGAATTTCAACTTTCCATAAGCTTTTGTTGGCATGCTCACTGACAGTTATTGGGAATTAAAGTGCAATAATTTCTGGAGAGTCATATACTTCTAACCCTTGTTCTGGGAGTCCTCTGAGTACTTAAGGGCTGATTGTCTCAGTTTTCTGAAGGACGTTGGTTCTTGCTTAGGGCTCTTCTATTTTATTTATTAATTAAAAATCTTGCCACATGGTGACTCTTACATTAAAATGAAATCATAAAATATATAAATAAATATATAAAATCACATTAAAATTATAATAGTGCAAGTTATAACTGAAGATGAGGAGGAAGGGACCAGAATGTATGAGGGGATGGGGGAGGGGGGGAAAGCTACTATTAGTTGATCAACCACTTCCAATGTAAAATTTCTCTATCAGGGCCCCAAGCCAAATAACAGAGCCAGGTCTTTAGACTCTTACAAAAAGTCAGGAGGGCAGGAGTCAATCTCACCTTAGGGGATAAGATGTAAGGACCAAGGCCAGAGCAGAGAGGGCTCTTTTCCTGGACCTTGCCAGTCAGAATTCTTTGAATGATGAGATTTACTGTATGACTTATCTGCCAGCACTGGTGGAGGGGGACTATCCCATAGGGGTGTGATGCTTCCTTAAGTAACCTGGAGTCATGTCATGCAGGAATTTATAGGTAATAATCAACATTTTGAATTGCACCTGGCATCAAACTAATATCTGGTGCAGCTCTCTAAACAGTGGTCTAGGCCCCAGAGACTGCCTGTACCACTATACTCTGCACCAGTTGAAACTTTGAACGTTCTTCATGTAGTCGCATTGCTGTAGTTCAAGCATGAGATGATCGGGGCTTGAATGACTGAGCACAAGAGCGCCTTATACAGGAAAGGCTGCAACTTGCTTACAACTGGCATACAACCTGAAGCTGTTCAAAGGTTCTGCGAGCCACAACTGCCCCCTGCTCTTTGAGCAGGAATTGCAAATCCAGAAAAATCCCTAAATTTCAGTTTGGGTTTGTGTGGGGTAGTGACACCATGAGACGGTATAACAGCATCACTTGGGTCAGCAGGGATGGAGATACAAAGGTGAGTATCATCTTAATATTAATGATACTCAGCTCATGGCTTCACCCAAAGCCTTCATGTAAAAAGGAGTGGAGAGAAAGAGATGAGCCTTGTGGCACACCATAGAAGAGCAACTGTGAGCTGGATCTCTCACTCTGTATCAACATTGATTGGGATCAGCCTTGGAGAAAGGAGCAAAACCAGTGCAAGACTGTGCCATCCAGCTCCAGACTCTGTAACTGGCCCTATACCATGTTTGATGGTATTGAAGGGTCAAGGAGTAAAGGAGTAAAGGATGGTCAGAAGTCTGCAATTTCTTCCTTTCTGCTATACTTTGTTGAGAAATTGGTCCTTGCATGTAAACTAGAATCTCAGGTTTTACATAACTTTTTGTTAGCAGTAAACAGTTCCTTTCTAAGAAAGATCCAGAAAACATTTTATTAGGAATCCTTGAATGACTGCTTCCTCTATATATGGTTGCTACTTCTTCTGAAAGTGATCCATCATCGTCTCCTTTAGATTTTTTTTGCTTGTATGGATTTCTTTTCAATATCTGGAGCTTCGATGATAAAAGCATTTTATAAGATCCTTAATAGCAAATAAGAATTTCCAACTTGGTAAATTAGCAAAGAATGGCATCATTTTAACAACATCTTAGAAACCTTCATATTGGAACCTTTTCAAATCCCTGTTCTAACAGAAAATATACTTTGCAAAAATTCTTCTAATTATCTCCAACAAAATTAGAGCATGGGGAATTTTAATAGATTATTGTGTATTTTCTAATTGTATATTAGAAGAAAGTAAGCTGTGACATTAATGAATATTTCTCAAATATAATCCTCAAAATGAGAAAAATACCATTATTTTGACCACAAAAGAAATAAGAGTTTTAATCCTCATGTGTTTCCCTTTTAAGAAAAAGCTTACAAAATGATTTTTCTTCAAAATATCTATATTTAAATACAATAACATTGAATTAAAAATCTGAGATTGCCCAGGATTGTGTGGTTTATCTGACCAGTAGCAGTTAGTGATCATCAATCAACCTTATGTTCCTCTTATTCATTTGTTTAATGAATAATTGATACATCACTAATATTTGTATTTTGTTCCCACCTACTTTTCCTCTTTTAGCCCTCCTAGTTTTTCATGGCTGCACTCATTTAAAAAAATCAAAAGATTAATCAAAATAAAAATTGTTGCTTTATCTACCAATGTATTTAACAGGGTAGCATTCTGGAACTATATTTTGGGAGCATGGTTTCTTACTTTTTCAAAGATGTTTCATAGTGCTTCTCGGAAAGAAGTTGGAACCAGTAATGTTCAGAGCTGAAAATACTATTGCACAAATAGCCCCGGGTCTGCCAAGTAAAGTTTGTTTATGTTCTGAAAGTTATGCTTTACTGTTCAAACTCTGGCAGTCACTCAAGCTAAGAATTCCAGAAAGAGAAGATATTGCTGATTCCCAAGCTTGCTTTCCTGATACCTAAGCTGTTGGCTGTAGATAAGCTACAGCTGACACGAATGGTATTGGCTGCTTAAACAACTTTTCACAGAGGGCATGAACAACCTAACATCACAACACCACATGGAATCCAGAATAATACCAATCTGTTAAAAAATCTGTATACTGCAGTATGACCCTAAGCCTATTCATTCCAAATTAAGTTCAGTATTTAGTGGGCTCCAGTTCATAAAAGCATGTTGACAGAATTGGATAGAAAAATAACTCTTATCATCCATAACATCTTGCGAGCTGGAAGGAAAGGATCTATAACAAGATTTGCTACTTTTTGTATAAAAAAAAAGGAAGTCATTCGATTGTCAAAGAAATCAAACATAATTCTTAATTTATATTTTTGTTTCTGTTGAAATTAAAAGAAGTTTTCAAAGATTAACAATCAGTATTTTGAAGTATTTTAAAATTAAATAGCCTTTTGTGGTATGTACTATATTAAATCATAAATAATGAACATGACTGTGTATTTTTTCTGACCTTTATATATTTGACCAAAAACTATACTAAAGAATTGCAAAATAGTTATTCTCCCACCTTGAGATCCAAGGAATAGTATATTAACCTAGAAATAGTGAAACTCTAGTTGAATGAATGAGATCTATTTAATTTAAAATATTTATGTATATTTATAATATTTAATTTAAAATATTTATGTTTATTTATAATAATTTAAAATATTTATGTATAAAATATTTATGTATATCAAAACTCCAAAATAGCCCTACATTTTTAATATTACATAAATCATATATAAGCTTACAGAAAACATCATCCACAAACACTATAATGGATTACCTTTAAAACTTGAATCATTAAACGATTATTTTATGTGCCAGACATCCAAGAGTGCAATCTTATATCTGATTCCCAAGAGTTACTCCTATTGAATAAAATGAGTTATTTTGGGAATGTGATTGTGTACTGGTGCAACCATTTGTTTAGTGACTGTTTAAAATTACAGAGACAACGAAAAAAGTGACTTATGACCATTTTTCACACTTACAACCATTGCAGCATCCTTATGCAACATGATCAAAATTTGTATGCTTTTCAACTGGTTCATATTTATGATAGCTGCAATGTCCCTAGATTATGCGATCGCCTTTTGCAACTTTTTGACAAGCAAAGTCAATGGGAAAGCCATATTCATGTAACCATATTACATTGCAGCTTAACAATTGCAACGATCCACTTAACAACTATGACAAGAACCATCATAAAATTGGGCAAAACTCACATAACAATTGTCTCAGCAACAGAAATTTTGCGCTTGAGTAAGTAGAAAACTATTTGTATTAAAGAAAGGAAGATGTATTTCCAATAAAGTATACACAGAACTTGGGGATTAATGAAAGAAAGAGAAGGAATATCTGTCTTAGGAAATAGATTTTAAAAATGTATTTTTTTCCTATGAGTTCAGCATGTTTAAACCCCACATGAATAGTTACACTAACCTACAGTAGAGTGAGCTGAAAACCAGCAAAAATATTTTGACTGAAATCAAAATATTGATATTAAATATTTTTGCCTCAATTCTTAGGATTCAGATGTAACTTGATAGTAGAGTTCTACTGAAGCTAATGAATTTGATGTCTTGAACTGCTGAGGACCCTCCCAAACAAGAGCCATAAGGGATTAGATTTATTTATCTCTTTTCAATTAATGGTGAAGCAGATGCTTCTACGAAACCCACAAGCAGCAATTGAAGGTCAGTCTTTCTCCCATCATAGTTTCCCAATAAGCCAACACTGTGAAATTGAAGCTGATTTGTAAATATTGCTAGAAATCTTCTGTATGCATTTTTGATGTTACCTGGTTTGGGCAAGAAAACAACCAAGTTGAGAGAACATAGAGGACACCCCACCCCCACCCCATTTCAAGCCTGAGCTACAAATATTCTGCTTTGTTGATGCATTTTTCAATTTCCATCTTTTGGTGATGATTCTTACAAGCTCTTTACAAACTCTGTCAAGTATACTTTTTTGATGGATGTTTGAATCTTCCTATACATCTGACTCATTTGATATCCTTGGGTTCTATTAGTAATATTCTCACCAACAAAAAAGCAAATAGGGACTAACAGAGAACATTAAACTCATTTGAAAAAAAAAATACTTTAAAACAACTGCTTAAATTCACTGAATTTTAATCAGTGCAAATTTGCATTTAATGGCAAATTATAATCAGTTCTTTTGTCTGGCTGTATGCCAGAAGTCAAAAGAGAAGCAGCAACCATGATCTTCCAGCAGAAACCCATCATTAGTTGACTTACAAGGATAAAATAAACCCACGTACTGTACATTTCTTTTTCTTTTTTGCTTCTAAAATGGAACATGAAACTACAGTAGGCTTCCACTGTTGCAATATAATTCCCAAATGGAAGAGTGTATTGTTATTTTTTGTTATCTGGATATCTTATATTACTGGAGATAGTCATGTACTTTATATCTTTGAAGGACTGAGCTTTTCAATGTTTTTGCTCCCTCTTCTGGCTTAACTGAGCAATTTCATCATTTGAACATAAAATACACTGTCTACTACAGCCTATTGTCCCCTTACATCTATAGCAGTTGGCAAACGCTGCTATAGACGCACAAAGTGCTGAAACAGGAATGTGCATGCGCCCCCCCTGGTTCCCATTAGGGTGGCAGGACATCCCCATCGACAATCCGGTTCCGCAGCCCTGGACAGGGAGAGGAATGCCACCTCCTTTCACTGGAAAGCCAGAGCCCCTTCATGACCTCAGAGGTAAGGGGCATCAGTGTTCCCAGGACTCAGGTTGGGTCAGGAGGCAGGAGAGCTTTGCCCCAACTCTGGCCAGGATAAAGCACCCCACCCAGCCTGCTACCGACAACAAGCCAGCACAGCCACCCCTTCCTGGCCGCTTCCTGGCCAGCGCGCCTCTTACCCCTTGTGACATCTCCATGTCGTGCTCTCCTCCAGCCATTCTGGGGCAGTTCAACTCCCTGATGCGGCTCCTCCTCCTTTTCCTCCTGGCTGCTCAGCATCCCAGCCAGGAGCGGCAGCACGAGAACTGCTGCTGCCCCCTTGCAGTAGCAGGAGGCGGGGTGGGCTGCCACCCAGCCAGCAAACCCTGCCCCACTGCCCCCAAGCTGGCCAGGGGCTCCAGACTGCGGAAGCGCATCAGTGCCATGGGTTGGAGCTGTGCAAGAAGCCTGCTCGGGCAGGGGGGGGAGGGAAGCCCCAGCTCACCCATCCTGGCTGGCAGTTCTGCTCCCCTTGCTCTTCTGGGTTCCAGTGCGCTGGTCACCTGATTTTCAGGCATGCATGCCAGAAACCTGAAGATCATCTTTCTGGCACGCACATGCCCATCATGTGGCTGCTCTTTCGGGTTCTGGCACTCCTGCGGACGTGAAGATCAGCTGGCCTGCGTGCCAGAACCCAGAAGAGCAATGGGCGACAGCTCTACGTGTCCAGAGAGATGGTTTTGCATGTCACTTCCAGCATGCTTGCCATAGGTTCGTCATCACGGGTCTATAGAAACCAATCTAGGAGTGAGTATTGTTCTATGTTTTTTTTTTAAATTGTCAGAAAGTGCTATGCCAATCTTGTCAGCAGGGAAGTGTCTGTAAGGTATCAAAGTGTCCAAGGGCAATCTGTATTGTATGCATTTATTAAGTCCTTTCTTTCAAAATCAGAATCCATGATAATTGAGGAAAAGATGTTTTCTTTAAAAAGAAATAAATAAGTTTTGAAAACTTTTTTTGCAGTTAGACATAGAAATGGGCCTATTTTGATCATTTTAAAAGAGTTTTTAAAGAACATTATTCCTATAAGCTGTATGACTCAATTTTGATTTTTCCATTAAACAATATTGATTTACATCATGCAGGTAGTCCTCGACTTAACAGTTCATTTAGTAACCATTTGAAGTTACAACAGCAATAAAAACAGTGACTTGTGATCACATTTCACACTAGTGACCATCGCAGAATCTCTATGGTCATGTAATCAAAACCAAATCCTTGGCAACTGACTTAAATTTATGACAGTTGCAGTGTCCTGGGGTCGTGTGATCACTTTTTGCAACCTTTTGCCAAGCAAAGGCAATGAGGAAGCCAGATTCATTTACAACAATAAATTGCTTTTACCATTTACTTGCTTACTTAACAACTGCAGTGGCTCACTTAACAACAGTAGCAAGAAAGATGGTAAAACGGGCCAAAACTCACTAAACAACTGTCTTGCTTAGCAACAGAAATTTTGGGATCATTTCCGGTTGTAAGTCAAGGACTATCTGTATATATTTCCCAACTTCCAAACACAAGTCTTACGCAGAAGCATTACAACAATAAGCCAGGTCTGTTACTTGATGTTTGATGTTAATGCCTTATTTTACTGTAAGAGAGTTGGAAGTCAATGCTTCTTTTTCTTTTTTTTCCTTACCTTTCCTTACCTCTCCTTCCCCTTTTCCTCATTGCTTTCATATTTACTTTGTATTTTGTATTTTACAAATACTTTGTATTTTACATTACTTTATAACTCAATAAAAATGTTAATGACAAAAAAGGAACACACATTGCAATATCTTAAGTACAGGTGTTATTAAGTCACTTGTCCAAGAAGAGCTGCAAATCACCATCTGAAACTGAGCAAAGCCCTCCTGGACACTGTGTCCATCTGTAGTTCTATTGTACTTTTTTATCTGCTTGTTCTTTTTTCTCATGAGATCTAATGTTTTATAGTGGTTAGTAGTTTTGTGGTTATGTAACTAATTTGGGATGGAATATTCTGGATAATTCCAGAATGCTTCATTCTCCTCCCAGACCATGCTGAACCTCGTCCGTTCTATGATATTCTGAAATCAGTTTGGCAGCTTCCAAAATAAAAAAAAATCTACTGAATTAGAAAGTCTATTGTGTCCTGGTGGTCCTTCAGCCCTAAAACAGAAATGTTTCATCAGCAACTCCTAAATGTTGAAGACACCTAGGGCCAGTTCTGGATTAGATGATTAACTTTCAGAAACCAACCAAACTGAAATATGATTTTGAGACCTTCCTGATATGATCCAGAGAGGGAACAGAGCATGTTGGAATGCTTCACAAGTTCCATTATACATTTTTGGGTTTTGTACTACCTCAGTAATCAAAATGACAGGCTAGTTCTGGCTAATGAGGTTGGAGAATCAGTGTTCAAGGCTTTGGCTTAAGGCCTAATTCAGACCCTATCAATATTAACAGTAATAGCATAAGTGAGCTTGAGAGTTTTTGAGGCACTAAAACTGAGAATATCAAGCTTTGCATTATTTTCATGTAAATGGCTCTGAGACCGAATTATTTCACCAAAATGCAATTATATACTGGAACATAGAAGGAATATTAGCTAATTTTGCCACCTTATTTATAAAAAATAATACAAGCAGGATAAATAAATAAAAAAATAAATTTACTTGTCATTAAATTTTTGGTCTAGTCAAAATGAACTGCATATTGATGGAGTGAGAATGAGGATATGTTTGGTATTCCTCAGCACTTCCCATATGCAGAACCCAGGCATAAGTGGCTTCTGCTTCATGCCAAAGAGCTGAGTGTGACTCATATGGCAAATCATATCAATGTAGTGGGGAAAAGCTTGGATGAGAACAGGCTTCATGCAATTCTCATAAACTGCATATTATGTGCTCTGTTGGAGAGCAGATAGCTTTCTACAGTAGAAAGAGTGGGGAGAAACACTATTATGAATACAAATTTGTAAAAACCATGGGGCTGTCAGTTGTAGAGAAGAAAATACAATAAAGCTAAATTTTATTTAGGAAGAAACAGTGATAGAAAAGCCTGTTATTCAAGTCTGCCTATAACTAAGATGCTGCAATGTCCTGCCCTTCATCGTGGAGCAGATTTGTTAAATGGGTCACCTGAATTACACAGGGCAGGGGTATTTTTTGCATAAGAAAGTGATGGCCTTGCAAGTATAAATCTAGCCAATGGGAAACATCCTATGCAGAGATATGGATTTTTAGACAAGAAAATGAATTAAAGTACAAAATCCCTCAGCTAGCTGTACATCTATTGCCCCTGGGGGTCAATAGATTACAAAGCATAAAAAGCTCTACTCCAACCAGTTCAAAATGCATGGAAAACCCACTAGCCATTGTATATTGGCATGAATTGCATTATTTACAGACTGAAATCTAATTGAATGGAAGTTTTCGTTTGAAGGGGGCCAGCACTAGGATTATGTCAGCACACAATAGAAATTGTGTTCTTAACAGACAAGTGCTAATTCTGACTAAATTGTAAAGGAAAGGAATTAGTCTCAAGTTGAATACTTTCTCCCAATACCTAATTTCTCAGAATGTTACCCCATAGAACTTTTCTTGCCTCTAAGACAGCAACTCACCCAGGTGCATGTGACAAGGCTGTTAGCTATCACTTCTAGGAGCAAAAACTCATGGTTGAAATAGTTCTCTGTACTTGCATTTTTCAAATAAAATGTAGGCAGTCATGCTGAGCAGGCTTTGTCCTTGGTTGAACTCTGAAGAGAAGCTGAGCTCTGAGAATTAATTTTGGTGGCCTGATTTCACACTTGAATCATGCAACACTTACACATTTGGGTCCCAACTGAGAATTCCCACACTGACAATTGCCTCCAATAGAGAAAATTCCTGTTTGCAAAAGCCTAGGTGGAGATTAGGATAATAGTTGCTTGGTAACATCACTTGCCCATTAACCCACTTGATCCTGTGCAGTTGATATATCATCATTTACACTTAGATGGTAACTTGGTGGTGCCACCAGCCTTGAAAATGAATCTTCCCTTGCCAGATTTCCCTAACCTGCCATTTAAGGAAGAATGAGGAAGTTTCTTCCACTTTCTGGTAGCAGCAGGTGAAGACACTAAATCATCTCAATCACACAAAACCAATCACTTAGTGGGAGGAAGTCAGTCGTTAAGAATCATTTGGTTCATCTTGTGGCCCTTCAGTGAGCACTCACACTGGATGAAAGTCCATGCAATTTATATGTTGGCATTTATTCCTTTTGTCTCTGAATAATGGATGAAACTCATACCAGAAGAAAATCCCAAATGGAATGATCTATTTTTTTTTTGCACATCTGAGTTGCAGCGGGATTTATTCACCATCCCACTCCTACATTTCCTCAGTTCCAGTGAAACAGTCCACTTACCTTCACACTGTATAGTAAGTATATTAAGGTGCCCTAACTCCTGACCTACCTAGATTAAATAAGTGCACACCTGTAAGGCCACATATATAAATTCAAAGTATGCACACAGTATGTATTATGTGGTGGTTAATATTCTGGCTAGCAACAAACCATTTAGCCAAGACAAAAGAAAAAGATGACCCTTCTTTCTTTCTTTCCCATTCATTATGCTATTGTCTGACTACCTAAAAGGTAAATCATTGTCCCCTCCCCCTAAAAGATTCCTGTAGAAAAACTTAACTGATGTTAGGCTGGGGTGACATCTGAGATGAAAACCATCGAGAAACGTGTGAAGCAATACCAAAGATTAGTATGTGTGCATGAACATGCACGTATAAAGTTTTCCATAAAAATAATTGAAATACAAAAAATGATATATGCTAGTTTAGTTGGTCCACTGCTTAGAGGCATCTGGATATTCTGTGGTTGCTTTTAGTTTCTACTAATGATGAGTCATCTTTGTCTATATAGGTCAGGCTCTTATAAGCAGTTATACTTTGACAGTGAGGTGCGTTGTTTCATAGAGGTCACCTCACTGAGACTCAGTGATAACATGATTTGCATCTTTCTACCACTTAACATTGCTTTGAATCTCCCTGTTCCCTTTCTCCTCCGTGGCCCTAAGGATGAACAGAAACTCTTCTAATTACTAGACAAGTTATCAGAGAAGACCTCAGAAGCTACATGAATGTTTTAAGATGAGCATTTCTTCAAAACCCTTTTTTTCTTCAAAAACAGTAATTCATTTATAAAAATAATCAAAACCAAACCAAAGACATTGATAGGATTTTAATTACATGATTCAGGTTGCAATGTGGTTTTCCTGACAATATTCCTTCAAACCTGATTGCACAATTCTATAAATTAGGACAACAAATATGTATTTTTAACCATCCATGATCAAAGTTCTCTGGTTGATGAGTAATATTTTTAAGTGTTAGATACAATGTATGTAAAAATAGAAAGTTTAAGATCTAATCTCAACACAGAGAATGTTTCTGTTTGATAAAATAAATAAGGCAATACACAGCCATTATTTAGCAGTGGCTTCCTTAAGATACGCTATTAGATCTGTCCTCTCTTTCTTACTCTTAAGGCCAGTAAAGACCATCTTAGTTCCTGGAATATACTTCTTCGGATTTTCCAGGTACTCCATCAATGTCTCTTCTCCCCAGATTATACCTATGAGAGAACATTATTACAAGAACATTGTAGAATTAAATTCAAAATAATTTATATTGTGTATCAGAATCTCGGTATTTTTTTTTTCTAAGGCGTCCATATTTTTAAATGTTTTTATAGATGAATAAAAACAATTCAATATAATGGCTGAGGCACTGAACTAAAACTCAGAAGATCCTGAATGTCCTAAACTTTGAACCTGGCTGGGAGACATTGACCAATCTCATTATCTTAGTCTAATTTTCTCATAGGGTTGCTTTGAGGAAAATAGGACGCATTACATATTGTGCCTTTGGTTCTACAAAATAAAGTGCAGATACGAATCTAATAAAAAACAAGAAGGACATATTAAAAGTTATACATAGTAATTATTAAAATAAAGAAAAAAACAGAAAAGGAACAAAAAGATCCACATAATTTAAATTAAATCTAAATCAATCCTTAGGAAATTATTAGGTGGGCTGCTGGCTTTTTACCGCCCAAATATTTGACCTTAAAATCTGGAACAGATACAGAACACCAGAGTAGTTTAAAGAGATAGAGAGGAACACAGAACTGCCTGTTTCCCACCAATTTAATTCCTTGCAAAATACACTAGTTAGAAAGAGATTTAAGAGTTAGAAAAGAAATTAAGATTATTTCAGGATTATTTTAGAATATTGACAGATATGCTGAAACGTTAGACCAGTCATTGGGTATTGTTACTGTAGTTCAAATGAATGCAGTAAGGAAGTCTAAGCATACTTAAACTCTGAAGAAATATTTAGTTTTTTTGAACCATCAATGCAGATGTAATATGTTGGTTTACATATAATTCACATTGTGCCATAGCAAGTAAAACCAATGAAGAAAAAATAAACTGCCTCACAGTATGCAACAAATTATAATTAGAACTAATAATTTAAGATTGGTTACAATTTGCTTTTAAAAAAATCTTCTCTCAATCTTTTTTCCTTGTGTTTTATGTCATTTTAAAGATGGGGATAATTTAGAATACTTACTTATCATTGTGAGTGAAGCTAAATGTTCTAAAATTTTACAATGGGACTTTATTATAATTCTGCTAAAAATTATTTTCCTAGTAAAATTCCACCAGCTACTTATATCAGTGAAAGATGCTCCTGCACTAACAATTATCTTATTTAATAAGTAGTTTTTTGTCATCCACGTATGGTGAAATACAGTGATGAGTTGCATCTTGAACTAATAGAAGTCTAAATCTGCAATTTAGAAGGATCAGATTATGTAATTGCCACTAAAGAAGACTGCTGTTGCTAAGAAAATATGAAAGAATTAGGATTCATTACATTCTAAAAAATGTATTAAATCTGAAGGTGATAGCTAACATATACTAAAATCCATTGGAGCAAGAATCCATTTTGTTTGGATGTTTTTAAACATACAATAATCCTTCGGTAATATGTCATCCCCTTCCCATTACTATTGCATTTGCTTTGTAAAGTAAGTATAACACTTCCATTTTACCTTTGTTTTTGTTGGCTTCTGTGTAGGAGTAACCAACAGCTTGACCAGTCTTTCGGCCAAACAGACCATGTAGATTGGGACCAGTCTTATGTTTGCCTCCTGCTTCCACAGTATGGCAAGTTCCACATTTCATAGAAAAGATCTTCCTGCCCTTTTCAACGTCTCCCATTGTAAATTCTGAAAAGATATACACATCAACAGGGTTAATTAAAGAAGTATGCAAAAATGGATAGAAATTGCAAAATACAAGGCATTCTGAAACATATGTTGAAGCACAAAAATCAAAACTAAAAATGAACTGCCAAAATGTATACTTTCATAATGGATGACATGTTTTAGCACAATAAATGTATTAAACGTATTTCATACTTCATGTTGTCAATTGCATGGAGATTGTAATGAAGTTTACAAAAAATCGCTATATTCTGAATTATTAGGATTAGGATCAATTTTCTTTTTCAGCCTAGTCCTAGACCCCAATTCTAAATATAGCCTTTGTATGTGATAACAATCTGTCATCACACTCAAAATAACATAATCAGAATAATTAAACAATCAATAACTCTAATGCTGAAATTGTGCTTCTAGAATTTTTTTTATGATGCACTAATATGCACTTTCATTGAAAATTATTTTCAAGTAAACACATGCACTTAGGATTTCCTGCAGAAGTGTGCCAAATATATATCATCAATGCATAATTATTATGGAAAATATTAAGCTGATTATTGCAAGTGAGCAGAATTAAGCACATTAATTGATTTGACATAAAACGAGGCCCTTGCATAGTATCATCTGGCAAAATTCCCGATTCAATTCAATAAATTATTCAATGACCCTGACTATGACCTCTAATCGACACAGAAACCATTACTTTCTGCTATCAGGAAGCAGCCAAGGTTAAATCTGCTTACTCCGTCCTTCCGTTGTGAAGTGAATCGAGCTTCCCTCTCTCCTTTAACCAAGGCCCAAATGACGAGGCAAAGGTTAAAAGGCGGCAGAGATGACTTAAGGCTCCCTTTGCCTTAAAGATCCCCTGACCGCTGGCCTCGATGGAATGAAGTGCATCCATTGGGGACGTGTTAAAAGAGGCGCTTTTTAAATTTTTTAATCAGGTTAAAGCCGCGTTGAGCCGCCGCCCTGACATCCTTCCTTTGTCCCATATAAGGCCAGATGCCGCAAGAGGCAGCATGGGACAGCCCGCTTCGTCTCTTTCGGAAGGAAGGCCTGGCTCTTTTGGTAATCCCAGCAGGGAGGAAATACCCCACACACTTGATAATGGACCCAGTTTCCTCCCTGTGTCACTTTTCAGATGTATTGTACAACAATGGCTCCCCCCCAGCATCATTTTTTTTTAGTGTGTGTGGGGTTTCATTCCACAGCCACGTGGGGCCACGAGCTCGCTCTCTCGAGGATCTGCGCAAGCGTCGCACGCGAGTCTGCTGCTCTTGACCTCGCGAGCCCTCTGTCCCTGACCCGCCAATCCCCAGCGCCGGCTTTTCCCACCAAGCCTCTTTCCCCTCAATTTCAGGAAGCTCCGTTCACACGCGCAATCTTAGGATGGGGGAAGGGTCTCTCGTTAATTACCAGGCCGAGTCGAGGGCTACGTGCAAGAAATCTGCGGTGTCGTCGTCGTACTCGCGCCGATCTCCCTTTCTTAGCCGCACCGTTTCTACCCAAGGGCACCCGGTGCGCAAGATTTTGTAACCGGTGCCTCTGCAACCAAGCTTCCTGCTCGTCTTGTTTACATTGGCCAATCAGGCGCTAGACGGAAGCAAGACTATTGGACGGCCTTGGTGCCTATCATTAACTAGCAAAGTAGGTTGAGTTCGAGGCATGTCTGATAAGACGGTCTGGTTTTGCGCAATGGGCAAGGACGTAGGAAGGGAGGAAGCTACGCATGCGTATTGGGTCGTTGTAACAAGGTCAGGACTACCTGAAGCCGCTGTGCCTTTCATGATTCCCCCCCCCTCCCCGTGTCATATGTGAATGAGCTCTTTTGCCGGCAAAAAGTGACGTAAACGGGGTTTCCGCCCCTAAGGCGAGAGACTTGCTGTTCTTTTGGCGGCAAATAGGCTGGTAGTGCAGTGGGTGGGCGGCCGGAAAATGATGCAATCATCAAGCTACTGAGATAGGAAAACTTCTTGCAGAAACTTAAGTTGCACTTTTAGAGTCAGTTATTAAGTTCGGTGTACTGGAAAGATACATTATGTTTGTAACACTGGATTGTGGATCGTGCTCTATTTCATTCTGTCCAAATTGGTAACAGCTATCAGAAGACCTTGGGTGTTGTCTAAATCTAAAGGATGCCTTCTAAGCAAAATTGAATACCGTCCTATTTGGATAGGAGCTCACCAATGATACAGAGCAAAGCAGACAGTCAGGAAAACATCCTGGTAGGAAGCAGTGACAACCAAGAAAACAGTGTGAATATTGTTATATACCGTGATGCTATAAAAGTTGAGCTTGACTCAGAGCAGACTTTCTGTCTCTTCTGTTACATCTGGAGAGCCCATATTCCCACTCCACCCCAGAGATCCTCCATCCTGCCCATGTGAAAAGGGGCAGTGGGAAAGTTTGCAATGATTTGAAGGGACTGGACATATCTACAGTAACCAATAAGAGTGGACAAGTCCTAGCCAAGTGCGTCACCATCACAGTTAATGTGAAACACCACAAACAACATACAGGTTTGCTTAATGATCACTTCAACAACTGTTCAAACGTACAATGGTGCTAAATGAGTACAAGTTACAACTAACCTTCATATTTACATTGGTCCCAGCGTTCCTATAGTCACGTTGCAATCCAGATACATGGTGCTAGGTTGACAATTATGCTTTTATAGCAACCTGCCATCATTTGATTGTCATTTGCAATCTCCTTTGCTGGATTTCTACAAGCAAAGTTAATGGCGAAGCCAACAGGAGGTTACAAATGATGCATATATGATATCCTCGTTTAATGACCTGCAGTGATTCATTTAGCAATGGCAAAGTACAGGAATTTCTGTTGCTTAGCAGTATAGTCACGTGACATCAATCTTTATGACTGTGTCACTTAGTGATGGAAATTCTAGTCTCATTTGTGTTAAGTGAGAACTATCTGTATAGCCACCAAGAGTCTCTTGATTGTGAAAAATAAATATAATTACCAGTAAATAACAAGCTACAAAACTTCCATTCATTTTTCCATATAATTACAAAGCAGTTATTTGAGATGGAATGAGATGAAACGATAAAAACAATAGCGAATGATGCAACATCCAGTTATCATTGGTAAAAATATGGAAAGCCTTTATTTAAACATTTATTGAAATAAATGTATTTCTAACCAATGAGTAAGCTTTACTTCTGTATGTGTGTATACTGTATATGTATATATACACACACACACACACACAGAGAGAGAGAGAGAGAGAGAGAGAGAGAGAGAGAGAGAGAGAGAGAGAGAGAGAGAATGAATGTGTGTGATTACCAGGAGGAGATTGAGAATTTGATGAACTGGTGTAATAAAAAGAATGTAGTTTTAAATATAGGAAACACAAAAGAGGTGATTTCAGAAAAAGCAGGCACAGCCATACACCTCTGTGTATTAACAAATCAACTGTGGAGGTGGTTGATAGTATCAAGTTTCTGGGTATGCAGTTGACGAGCAGGTTAACGTGGTCGCTCAGTAGAGAGACACTAGTGAAGTGGCTACAGCAGCACTTGTATTTTCTGCATCGTATGAGAAGAGCACATCTTCCTTCCCCTATCATTACCACTTTCTATAGAGGGACGATTGAAAGCATCCTGTCATTGTATTACTATGTGGTTTGGAATTATTACTATTTTGGATAGGAAGGCCATGCAGAGTGGTAAAGACGGCAAAGAAGATTATTGGAAGCTCATTTCTTTCTAGCCAGGACATAACATATAGGCAATGCTTGACCAGGCATGCTACACATTCTCTCCATGAGCAGTTTTCATGACCTGGGAGGAAGCTTTATGGTATCCAAAGCAGAACAATTAAATTCTGTAATAGCTTTGTACCATATAGTATCAACTTTGTTACTTAAGTAACTCAACCTTTCTGCTATGAACACAATATGAAGTGTGTGTGTGTGTGTGTGTGTGTGTGTGTGTGTAACAATGAATCAATGACATCAGTGAATAGAATCACCTGAGTAAAATACATTTTGTTCAATATATTTTATCTTGAGCTCAAAAATGGGGTCAGGCATGTCTTGTGCTGTGCAATTTTTTTCTGGAAAACTTTCATAGCAAGAAAAAGCCATATTCTGGATCCATAAAATTCTGAAAGGCATTTGATCTTTGTGCTACTTTGCAGGTTTATTTCTGGTGTGTCAAATATGCTGTTTCACAATCTTTGCAATTCTATTTTACAACCTAGTGGATTTTTCCCTTCAAGACAACTCATAGGTATACAGATTCAAACCCATACCCTTAGAAATTTTATTTTTATCTAGATCAGTGGTTCTCAACCTGTGGGTCGCGACCCCTTTGGGGGTCAAATGACCCTTTCACAGGGGTCGTCTAAGACCATCAGAAAACACATTTTTTCGATGGTCTTAGGAACCAAGACACTGTTAAGCGAACCCTCGTCTCAACCCCAGGCAGTAATTGAGGCTTCGGCACTATCACAGACTTTCCTCCGCCTCCCTTGGCTGCCCACCAAGAACAACCCCCGGCTTACGGAGAGCCTCAGCTTTCCGGACTCCTCTCAACCGAAAAATCAGGCCCGGCTCTTAATGCGGCTTTTCTCACAACCCTCCAGCCTCCCCCAGCCCCGCCTTTACACACACACACACACACAGCCCCAAGACCCCTTGCTGTGTGCTGCATCTGGCTCTTCTCTCCAGGAAAGGCGTTCTAGTCCAGTCCCACCCAATCCAGAGGCAGAGAACAAGGGGGCACTTCCTCTGGTGTGGGGAATCTAGTGGGAAGGGTGGTTCCTCGCCTTGGCATGTCCCACTGCTGTGCCAGCCCTTGCCTGGAAAGAGATCAGACACCTGGCACTGTGTGTGCTTCTTCTTCCTGTGGGGCTCAGGCCTGTTACTGGCAGGGTTAAGGGGGGTTTCAATTTCTCTCCCTTACGGATATGCTGGGTGTGCTAGTGAGTCAGAGAGATGGCAGGGCCAGGAATGGGAACTGGTGCCCTCAGCCTCCACCACACGTTCTTGGCATCCTTTATGGCACAAGTCCATAGCTGGCATGCACAGGGCCGACTTAACAGCATGATGGGCTCCCTGGGCAAAGAAGTGTTCTGGGGCCCCTACGACAACTACCCACAGGAATAAAAATGTAAATGATAAATATTTCACAATATATAGTTACATATTGTTTTTGTGATTAATCACTATGGTTTAATTATATTCAATTTGTAATAATGAAAATACATTCTGCATATCAAATATGTACATTACATTATGCAAAATTACAGTTACGAAGTAGCAACGAAAATAATTTTATGGTTGGGGGTCACCACAACATGAGGAACTATATTAAAGGGTCACGGCATTGGGAAAGTTGAGAACCACTGATCTAGTTGATGATGATCTATTTTAGAAATATGCACCTTGAAGCCTTCTAGAATTATAAATGGTAGTTCTTATATGTCCAATCAATAAGATCCATAAGGATCATTGTTCAAAATGTATGGAGGGCTTTAGGCTTTATTATTTTGATCAGTCTCATGAGAAAAGAAAATCACAAAAAATCCACATTAGAATATTCAGCAGGAAAAAAAAAGGGGGGGTTAAATGAGGAAAGAAGAGATTAGCCACAATCTGATGTGGAGGCAAAAGTGTGTACCTTTGGGGGATTTCATCCAAAACATGGATGAATCAACACAGATAAAACACTCCAATCTGATGTCTATCAGCTGTTTGGACAATACAGAACAGCATTTCCATTTTCAAATCCTCTGGCACATACGGAGTTTGCCAGATACAGTTAAGTTCATTAGCAGCTTCTGAACAATTCCAAAAGATTAGTTCTGCAGTTTTCCTATCATAAGACGGACAGTCAACAATTTTAAAACCACCTAATACTTGAGTGCTGTCAGTTCTGTAACTAAAATCCTTTATGCTAACAAGCAAATTGATGTGGCCAAGTGCAGAAGGTGGAAAATTTGTCTCCAAAGAGAGAACATACAGCGGATATTTGAAGCAGCTTCAGTTACTTTGAACTGGCAATTTCTTGTTCATGGATGTGGCATTTCAAATTAAGTTTGCTACCTGGTGACAATGCCACTAGGGCAGGGTTAGTTTAAATGCTCAGAATTGCAAGTCTTGACTAGTGTGTCATGTCATGTGATCAGGGTAGGGAGGGTTTATTTCACAAGGGCATTGTAGCAATACATGTGTGTGGAAAACTCAATTATCCATATTTTACTATTATAGAACAATGATTCTGATGCAATATTTGAAAAGTGGATAGCATGGTTAAAGACAGCTAAGTGATATTCCTATTTTACAGAATAGGAACACTGAGGGTGAAAGACACAAACAGTTAAGCACAGCAATTTCTTTACTTGTAGTTTATAAAGTATTGGGAATATGCAATTTTGGCAGACTACTGCACACCACAGAGGCCTGCCAGTGTACTCTAAACCATCCCTACATTAGAGGATATTGAAACAATTTCATAATAATAACTAAGAGAGAAAAATACAAAAAAATAAAAAGACCAATTCAGTAGTGGAGTCTGTAGCTGAGGTGTTTATAAGTTCTGCTGTTTTTGAAGATGAATTATTACAAAAAGAAAGCATGGATGCCCTGGAATTTATGCTTTCTGCCATACCTGTCATGATCCCTCAGGTCTCTTAGTCCCCGCCTTGTAAGATCGTTCAAGTACTTGATGGCTTCTCCCTTTGTAAAAGAATCCTGGATATCAAGTAATTTTGTCTGAGGTCGAACCATCCCACAATTAGGCATCCAGTCTGAGGACGGATTGCAGCTTGTTATAACCTCTCCGACACTAGAAGCACATTCGGAATCTGGTTTGCTACACCTTTCACACTTCAGTTGTGTTGAGGTTGAGGCTGGCTTACTGAGAATGGCAGGATTATGCCACACAATATATCTGTTTAAATGGGAGGGTTGCAAATCTTCATAATAAATGGATTCAGCAGGTTTTGGAATTGGATCTGGTTCAGGTGATACTGTAATTTGCCTATGGTACAATTGATCTGTTTTCCAGGTATCCGTAATTTTCCGAAATCTGTTCGAGAGCAGTTTCTTATCTTGACTGTTTTCGTCCTGGCAAGCTGTTTCAGGCTGAATCCAATTGTTGAGCAGGTAATTGTCCCTTTGACTTGCTTTGGGGGGGCTCAGGGATGCTTTCCCACTATTGTGCATTCCCTCTGAATGCCAGTTTATGCTGCAATGGTCTCTCGAATGAAGTGGTGACTCATAGTTCTCTGTAGCATGTGGATGTTGATGATGTGAGATCCTGCGTTGAAGGACACGGGCAATTCGTCCTTCCAACGGCCTTACTTGAGACATATCTGAATGAAGGGATTCTTTCTGAAGAACAAATGAAATAAAATGGATTCACAGGACTTATATATACAATGCTGCACACCTGAATATTATTTTTTTGGAACCAAATAGACCTATATATTTATTTCATATGAGCATCCATCTCAGTCTAGCAATTCTTAGTGGTTAGCAATACATAAAACATAAAGGAACACAATATAAAATAAATCAATAATACAATGCAACTGAGAGTTGTAATAAGTTATAGTTCACTGCAATAAGCCTGAACTAGCATCCTGGCACCAGCGCTTGAGGGGAAAACCAGGTCTTCAAGGACTTTGGAAGATTACTAGGGTCACAGTCATCCAAACTTGGGCAGACACCACAATAAAGAACACCGTTTTTTTTTTTGAGTCCCCAGTAGATGACAGTGTTTAACAGAAGGACCCAGAGCATGTTCATTTTGCCATGAACATGGCAAAATAAGTGGTCTGGCAATACAAAGATTATCCACGTCAATCATGATATGTCCACATAACATTACTGCTTTGCCATCCAAGAAACTAGCTCCCAATAGATTTCTACATGCAGTTCAAGATGATATTATCTTGAATTGCATGTGGAAATATGTTGGGCGGTAGTTCCTTTGATGGCAAAGCAGTGATGTTGAATGCTCTTCAAGGATAGCTCCATATAGAGCATCGGTTCTCAACCTGTGGATTGTGACCCCTTTGGGGGTCGAACGACCCTTTCATAGGGGTCGTCTAAGACCATCCACCTCCACAGGCGTCGGCCATGCTCAGGAGTGCATCCTGAAGTGGCAGGTGCATGAAGAGCGCTGGGTGGCAAAGCAGCCGGCTCCGGGGAACAACCCAGATGCCACCCCGTCTGGTCTCCATGCCAGGGAAAGGCCGAGGCGCTGAAGGGGGAGAGAGATGGGTTCTTCTGGGTGGCGGATCAGCCTCTGCTCCAACGGATGTCTGAAGCGAGCGCGGTCGGCGGTGCCGCTTCAGCCCCAGCCACCTGCACAGGGGCTTGAAGGCGGCTGGAGAGCAGGAGATTGGCGGGGCAGTCGGGCCACCCACTTCAGCCGCGGGACGGGTTCTCGCCCAGGCAGGTGCATGTTGGGATTCAAGCCACCTTGGGCCTGATTGCTGCCTTTGCTGCCCCTGCCGCTGGTCCTGTCCTGTGGGTTAAACTGAGCTTGGAGACTTTTTGGCCCCCGGGAAGGCTGGCAAGAGAGGCCAGAGGGGAGGCCAGACCCCGCCCACCCATTCCTTCCACCCCGTTTAAAATCCTATTTAAAGGGCAACTTCTTAATCTGTGTTAAATTGATTGCTCACACGAATTAACCACTACATGCTCCCATGCCTGGTTATAACGATTCAAAAGAAAAAAAAAGAAAGAAAGAAAGAAAGAAAGAAAGAAAGAAAGAAAGAAAGAAAGAAAGAAAGAAAGAAAGAAAAGGGATGGAGGGAGGCATGGAAAGAAAGAAAGAAAAAGTAAAGTAAGAAAGAAAGAAGAAAAGGGAGGGAGGAATGGAAAGAAAGAAGAAAAGGAAGAAATGAAAAGAAAGAGAAAGAAAGAGAAAGAAAGAAAAGGGAGGGAGGGAGAAATGGAAAGAAAGAAGAAAAGGGAGGGAGGGAGGAAAGAAAGAGAAAGAAAGAAAGAAAGAAAGAAAGAAAGAAAGAAAGAAAGAAAGAAAGAAAGAAAGAAAGAAAACTGGGTGGGTGAGTGGGTGAAACGGAATGTAAAAAAAGTAAACTTAATAAAGTGAAACTCATGTAAACCACGAACTGCTGCTGGAGGCAGGCAGGGAGGTCATTTTATCCTGGAAAATTCCAGCCTGGCTGATCTTCTCCCAAACCAAAATTGGCAGATTAATCACTATGCTTTAATTATGTTCAATTTGTAATAATGAAAATACATCCTGCATATCAGATATTTACATTACGATTCATAACAGTAGCAAAATTACAGTTATGAAGTAGCAACGAAAATAATTTTATGGTTGGGGGTCACCACATCACGAGGAACGGTATTAAAGGATCAGGGCATTGGGAAGGTTGAGAACCACTGATATAGAGCATATTTCAACTGTCCAACCAAGTAGTAACTAAGCATGGCTGATTAGAAGTAGGGCAGTGATGGCGAACCTTTTTTTGGCTCGCATGCCACAAGTGGGTGGAGCGCAGGGGGGTCGAGTGCGGGCGTGCCGTACCCATAATGCAATGCACGACCACCCCAGTGCGTATGCGCACAAAACGTGCGACACCCCCCCATTTTTACATTTTTTTTGCCCTCCCCAGGCTCCAGGGGCTTTATAGGAGTCTGGGGAGGGTGAAAAGAGCCCCCCGCCCCCCCGGAATTCGGAGCGCTTAAAACGACCCTCCGAGCAACCCGGAAGTCACTTACGGTTTGCTCGGAGGGTGGTTTTAAGCGCTCCGAAGGCTTCAGGGAAGCCTCTGGACAGTCCTTGAAGCCTCCGGAGGGCCTCCGGGGGGTCAAGGGAGGCTCTTTTCACCCTCCCTCTTTTCACCCTTTCTCTTTCTTTTCATTTCTTCCTCTTAAGTGACTTCCGGGTTGCTCGGAGGGTCGTTTTAAGCGCTCCGAAGGCTTCAGGGACAGTCCCTGAAGCCTCCGGGGGGCGGGGGGCTCTTTTCGCCCTCTCCAGGCTCCTATAAAGCCTCTGGAGCCTGGGGAAGGCGAAAAATAGCTTTTAAAAAGGTGAACTCAGCTGGCCAGCGCGCGCATGCTCACAGGGCAGCGCCTCGCGTGCCCTGACAAATGGCTTCGCGTGCCACTTGTGGCATGCGTGCCATAGGTTCGCCATCACGGAAGTAGGGTATCCTCATTCAGGAAAAAGTACAATGGGCAGACAAGATGGATTGATACAAAGGCCCTCCTAGCCACTCATATTAAGCCCTTATTAGGGATGCGGTGGCTCAGTGGCCAAGATGCTGAGCTTGTCGATCAGAAGGTCGGCAGTTCAGAGGTTCGAATCCCTAGTGCCACATAATGGATTAAGCTCCCATTACTCATCCCAACTTCTGCCAAACTAGCAGTTCGAAAGCACGTAAAAAATGCAGGTAAAAAAATAGGGACCACTTTGGTGGAAATGTAAGAGCACTCCGTGCGCCTTTGGCATTGAGTCATGCCAGCCACATGACCACAGAGACGTCTTTGGCCAGTGCTGGCTCTTCGGCTTAGAAACGGAGATGAGCACTGCCCCTAGAGATGGAAACGACTAGCAAACGTGCGGGAGAACCTTTACCTTAAGCCCTTCTTGCAACGGAACTTCAAAACCAACCCCAAGTTCCCTCTGAAATCCAACCAGTCCATTAGGTGCTTGTGGTGGACTGTTCAAGTAATCCTTGTGCCCTGCAAATAAGATCGGCTATTCCAAAGCTAATGTGTGATTTTTGCCATGACAAGAGACTAAATCCAGATCCGTGATATCACTTCCCGTACTTACAAGATCCACACTTTTGCCCAGTTCTCCTGTTGCTCTGCCAATTAACTTGGTATTATAGTCATCCAGCTGCAATGGGTTCATACGCCCTCTACCTAAAAAAAAAAGTACTTAAAATATTATTTTATAATTTTTATTTTTTAAAAACAAAATAATATTTCATTTGTCTACATTTTTTTAGAAAATCCCCTGGATTTTTTTAGGAAGATACAAAGAACCAAATGATTATCTGAAAGTGTTTGTGATTTGAACTATAATACTTTAGTTTGATAAAAATGTATACCTGTGTAGTCTCGCTTGTATGCAGATAGCCAAAGAGCTTTCTTTACGTTTTCTAGTATATTGGCAGCTCGAGGTGAAAGATCAGGTTCTGGAGGCTGGAATGTTGATTTAGGAGTTTCATCTTGGTGATCGATTCCTTCAGTGACCTGAGATTTGGCATAAAGATATAAATAAAACATGTTGACAAATGACTTCATTTGAAGCCATATTGGGAATGCATACTGGTTCTTTATTGGTTTGGGAAGTAGCAGTTTTTAAAATTAAATTTTAAAACATTTAAAAATCTAACAGGATGCTGCATATATTTTCCATCTCTCGTGTACCTCTTTCTCTTTTTATTCTTGAATAAGTTCAGTATAATTGAGATGTAATATTTAATGAAAAGTGTATTCATTTTTTCTCCTTGCTGTTCTGAATAAATTGGACTTTCAATATACATGCTGACATTTTAGAAAATATCAGTTCAACGCATACAGAAACTGATTTAGATTGAGACTACAGACCTTACTAAAGGTTAAAACACCCTGACTTTCCTTCTAGTTCCTGTTGTAAATCAAATCAGGAAATGAACAGGGAAAGAGGGGATGGGGAAGGGAATAGTTTTAATAGTGATATGAAAAGTCCTTCTACTGTAGTGTGAAATAGAGTGAAATACCCATTAGATCAAAGGCAAACAACCTGGGGTTCTCCATGTCCTTTGGACCACAACATTCCTTCACTGGACTAGGCTGGCTGGGACTGATGGAAATTGGAGTGTCTGAAGTTGAATGCTAGGAATGTGTGGAAAGTGTGGTTTAATGCTGAGATTTGCATGGCAAGAGCAATATGTTTTGCCTTACTCTCAGGCTGTGCTCCCACGAAGACTGGCTTGTAATCAGTTAAATAGGCACAAAATGTATGATACTTTCTGTAGAAACTTTCTATAGAAGAATTAAGAAGTCCCGGCAAAAGAATTCCAAGGACAGTTGTATATCAAAAGCGAGCCCTATTTACATTTAAATAAACATTCATATTTTTGGACCTCTTTCTTCTAACTGGGCAGACTTCACTGTCTCTATCTTTCCTTGATCATAACAACGTATTTAATATTAGACTGTTTTCCTCTGACTAACTTTCACACTTAAAAATAATAACGCCAATCTAATTTCCTGAGAGTCTTGTCCCAAAGAAATTGCCATTCATGCAAGAAATCAATTGCATAGAAGATATTTTTTTCAAATGCAATTTGGTGACTGTTTACTGGATACCTTAGTATTTCTTGCACCAAATTTCAGTGGTTTTTTTTTTTAATATCTTCTTTTAAGCCAAGTGTTTCTTAAAGCTCCTATTGAATATCTATGGCTTAAAGTTTAATAACTGCAATTGATAATATTCTAAATGTTGTAGAAATTACGTAGTACCTGGTGGTTGATTTTATTATGATTCATTGTATAGTCAGCCAGATGTTCAGACTGTATTTGGCATTTTTATCAACCTATCGAGTCCTTCCCAAGAATCTGGAATAGGCAGATGTTGATATTTGATGGTGTTAGAGGTATCATTGCAAGATGTAAGCTGTTCCAAGTAAAGCTGCCTTTTGCAGTTGACTGATGGTGAATTTGTCAATGCTAAGTGGTGCTTCAGTTGTTTTGAGATTGCAACCAGCGCACCTATTACTATTGGTATTACTTTTGCTTTCTTCCGCTACAGTTCTATTTCTATTGGCAGATATTTGGGCCGTGGTAGTGCAGTGGTTAGAATGCACTATTGTAGGCTACTTGTGCTGCCAGCTGACTGCAATTTGGCAGATTAAATCTCACAAGGCTCAAGGTTGACTCAGCCTTCCACCCTCCAAGATGGAGAAAACAAAGACCCAGATTGTTGAGGACAATATGCTGAATCCGTAAACCGCTTAGAGAGCACTGTAAAAGCACTGTGAAGAGGTATATAAGTCTAAGTGCTATTGCTATCGGCATTTTATTATCTTCTCTAGTTCCTTCTGTTCTAATTTGCTTATTTGTCATGTCATTGTTCGTAATCGATCTCTGCAATCTTTTTGCAGCTGCTAACCAGTTTCTTCAGCTTCTTTGCAGAGGTGGCACTTACTATCTGTTGATGTCTTCTCAATTCTGGCTTTATATCAGGCATGAAATCGTCTTACCTTCGCTACCGGTTTGGAACTCGCTTCGCTCACGCGTGGCGCTTCTGTGCATGCACAGAACATCCATGGTGACATCTGGGCAGGTGAGCGGAGCCTCCCACTGCAGCCACTACCAATTTTTCCAAACTGGGGAGAACCAGCAGAATATCACCTCTGCTTTATATGCATTTATTCTTAAGGTCTGATCTTGTGCAGCCAGAAATAGCCACCATTTCTTTCTTCAATTTTCCTGCTGTTAGCCATTGCTGGGTTTTGTTATTATCTGCTTTACCTGTTGTTGTTTTTTAAATGTACTGTATTGTTGTTGTTGTTGCTGTTGTTGTTGTGACTTTGGATCAGTTCTGATGACTACATTGACAAGCCCATGCAATTTTCTTGCTAATATTTCAGAGGTGACTTTCCATTAACCTCTTTCCAGGACTGAGAAGGAGAAAAGGAAACTGCCCCAAGTCATCCCAAGAAGTTCTATGTCTCCCAGAGTAGCAGCTTTTTGAGATTTCAGGTTAAGCTTACTGGAAGATTTATTTTTATTTTATTTATTTATTAGATTTGTTAGCCGCTCCCTCTCCACAAAGGGACTCGGGGCGGCGTACAATAAATAAAAACACATATTATACAATTAAAACGTCAATGTCAGAAATTGAACCTGAGATCTGAAATATGCATGCCATGTGTTTTGTCACCAAGCTTATGATGTTTTTAAACTACTAGTAATAATTACTTACATGACGTGAACACGTCACAGCTTCTCTATAGATAGATTCATTAGCATCTTCCTTTTTATTGGGGCCAACTGCAATGTCAGATGAAAACATTCCATTATAACATGACATTCATGAAATTTAGCTTAGAATCCCTATGAGTTCTGCCCAGACTACCAGAATTGACATTGCTTGTGATATTCTTTCATTACACTGTGTGTAGTTTTTAAAAGTACCATGAAAATTAATACAAAGGCAGTTCCATTTCCCTGGCTTTGCAGAGAAAGTTCTAGATCTCTGATTCTGATTCTGTAGGACTACTAAAATAATTCTTTTTGCTGCAAACATAAAGAGCTAAAGATACTGGAACTGTGTTTGCATGCTGAATCGACATTGAAATATTCTTGTGAGTAGAAAAAGCAAGGGAATAACTATTATTAGGATTTTTAGTGAATGAAAAATAGTCTCTATCTCCATCTCTTTAAAAGAAAAAAGTCATTCTACATTTTAAAAAATATGGCAATAGAGGCAGATTAGCTTCTTTATCTGTTCTTTGTGGGAGAGGATGATTTCCTGTCAATAACATAGGACCTTTTGTTATAAACTAAACACAGAAAGTGGTTTATGATATTTATTTTGGTTGGCAAGCTTTGCACACAACTAATTTTAGACTTTTCAACAATATTACTAGCAGCTAATTAGCGTGGACTATAACAGTTACCAACCTAGTCTATAAAGCAAATGTTGATTTTTCTCTATAACACTCTTTTAAGCTACAATCAAAACATGGAGGGAGGGGAAAACGCATTACAGTAAAATGTATAGGTCATTCAAAAATATCTTTGTAGGAAGAAATTCCAAAAAGCTAGATTTTAAATAGTGCTTTCTGTAAGATATCATACCTTACGTAGTCTCCCAAGCATTATTTTAAATGAGCCATGTTAATATTTCATGCATAGTGGATAGTAAAGATTACTAAAGTCAATGTGCCTTAAAGAATAATGTAGGTGGTTGTTGTTTACTTAGTGCCAGGGACGTGCGGTCAGGGGAGGCAGGGCCTCACCTCTCTTCATGAAATAATAGTATATAATATTATATACTATATATATATATATAATATTATAATATTATATACATTCTTCCGGCCACGCCCGGGAGCTGCGGAGGCAGAAATGTTGTCGGCACTTCCGGATGACGAAGGCACGCAAACACGCATCTACCCAGCTGTCTTTTCCAGCTACCTAGTGCTCTTTTCCACCGATCGCGCACGTTGTGCGCGCAAGAAGGAAAAGTCCGCAGTGAAGCCCTTGTCGCCCCGAGCTCTTGTTTGCACTTCCGCCCCTTTTTCTTCGCTCCTCCCCGCTCCGGCTCTGGAAGGGCCGGCGAGGTTGGCTCCAGCCGAGAGCGACAGGGAGGAGAGGAGGGGGTAGCTGCGGGCTACCTTCCGGCCCTGGCGTGCGCGCCTCGCTCTTGCCAGAGCCTCGGCCACCCGCAGCTTTGACTGAGAACCACAACTCCGCCCGCCTCGCCAAACCAATTTTGAAATCATTGTTTATTCCAAATGCGCACGAAAAGCGTGTGCAATCGGTGGAAAAGAGCGCTAGGTAGCTGGAAAAGACAGCTGGGTAGATGCGTGTTTGCGTGCCTTTGTCCTCCGGCAGCGCCGACATTTCTGCCTCCGCCCTCCACAGCTCCCGGGCGCGCTCGCTCTTTTGTCTGGCCGGACTGCCTCAACGCCATTCTGGCTACCTCCGTCCGGGTGCACCCGGGAGCTGCGGAGGGCGGAGGCAGAAACCGTCCGGGTGCACCCGGGAGCTGCGGAGGACAAAGGCACGCGAACACGCATCTACCCAGCTGCCTTTTCCAGCTCTTTTCCACCGATCGCGCACGTTGTGCGCGCAAGAAGGAAAAGTCTGTGGCGAAGCCCTTGTCGCCCCGAGCTCTTGTTTGCACTTCCGCCCCTTTTTCTTCGTTCCTCCCCGCTCCGGCTCTGGAAGGGCCAGCGAGGTTGGCTCCAGCCGAGAGCGACAGGGAGGAGAGGAGGCGGCCAAGGCTCCGACAAGAGCAAGGCGCGCACGCCAGGGCCGGAAGGTAGCCCGCAGCTACCCCCTCCTCTCCTCCCTGTCACTCTCGGCTGGAGCCAACCTCGCCGGCCCTTCCAGAGCCGGAGCGGGATGGAGCGAAGAAAAAGGGGCGGAAGTGCAAACAAGATCTCGGGGCAACAAGGGCTTCGCTGCGGACTTTTCCTTCTTGCACGCACAACGCCGCTTTGGTGGGAAACCGCTCGCTGTTCTTGCGCGCCTCTCCAGCCACCGCCTTGGAAGTGAGTCACGCGGACGGAGCTTTGGGGCTGAGGAGAGAGGCAGGGACGGAGGGAGTGGGGGGAGAGGAGCCGCCCCCTCACCCCCCAGGCAATGGGGAAAGCTTTCCCGAATGGGGGGGTGTCGCGGGAAATAAAAAGGGCTCACGCTGTTGCTTTCCCATTCACCCCGCTCAAGCCTTGCCCGAGGGAGCTGGGGATCGGGCTTTGGGTTGGTGGGAGACCTTGAAGGAGTGGGGGGGGGGAAGGGACTGGCGCCGGTGGAGGAAGCAATGCTACGCGGATCAGTGCACTCCGCGGTCCCCTTAATGTTCACTCAGGAAGGCGGAGAACGGGACCACGTGTGCTGCACACGTGGTCCCATTCCCCGCCTTCCTGATGACATCACCAGCCTCCCCAGCCATAACCCTCACCGCACGTCACTGCTTAGTGCTATGGAAAGCATTTAAAAGAGCCACTTTTCAAAGTACATGGCTTGAGCAAAGTATCCCTCCATAAAATACCAAAGCAACAATGCTCTCTGGAACATTTGCCTAGCTGCTTTGAGAAAATTCCCTGTTTTCTGCACATATGCATGAATAGACCTTCTGCTAGAATTTCCAGTGGAGCACTTTGCTTGTCCTCTCCTGAATATTTAAATAGTGAATATTTAAAAAAGAGAAGCTTGCTTTACCTTGGATATCAGCGTTGCCATGGACATAAGGATGAAAAGGACGAAATCGGCCCTCTATGAGTAGAGTGCCTGGTGTCTTATATTTTAGATACCTTGCACACCTAAACAATGGAGCAATTATTTTATAAATATTTGGCAAGAAACTAAAACACATAAGGTTACTTAACAACAACTTCTATAAGTCCTGTATGTATGTATGGATTCTTCTTCTTCTTCCCCTTCCTCTTCCTCCTCTTCCTCCTCTGCTTTTTCTGGTTCTATTTTATCATCATTCTAAAACCATATGATCAACCTTGCTTTGGCTATGAGTAGCAAAAAAAGGCATTTTTATAGCATGTTCTTGAGTCCTTCATACGTCAATATATACACTTCCTATTTAGAAGGCATTGCTACTGGTTTCTGTAAACCAGAAAAGCAATAGCTCATATCTGAAAATGCAGAGAATGCTGAACTCCTTACTATGGCCCCTCCCTTGTTTACCCACTGTTTAGTAACCTCATTACTCACAGTACATAAACTAAGAATCAAGAGTGGACAAGCAGGAATTTTGGTTTCTATTAATTATGCTATAGATTATGAACCCAGCATTGTTCACCTTGCAATAGCTGAATAAGTCTCCTCCTATTTTTTTTACATGGCTGTACTTGTTCTATACTTTTATTTTGCCATATTACTTAGATTATTTTGACAATTTTAAGTCCAACTATAAATACATTGCTTTTTGTTAAAAAATCATAACTTACACGTTCTGTTCACACTGTTTCAGTTTTTTGTACTACCCACAGATATTATATGCTTTTAAAGCAGGAATGAGGAGCATGTTAATCTCCAGATGTTGCTGATCTCTTAGATGTTCACCACTGGCCATGATGAGAGTGGCTGCTGGAAAGTAGAGTTCAATGATATTTGATGGCTATAGATTCCTCTTGCTCATCTGAGGGAATTAATTTTCCATGCAGCTTGTATTTAAAGTGATTATGAAGATCTGAGACTAGTTCAAAAATCCCAGACTACAGCTCCACCTAAGAACACTCAGATGGTACCCATGAGCAGAATGTAAGAGAATGATCTACATGGGCAGATAAAATAGAAGATATATGCTTACTTGTTTGAATTGGAATTTTCTGGCAACTCAGGTAATCTGTAATTAGAATAAAAAAACATTCTGCATTTATTTATTTATGAATCCAATTTATATAGCTGCTCATACCACTGACATGATTCTAGGCGCCAAACAATAAAACTGTCAGGCCTGCAGAGGTTCCTTTAACAATCTTTGGCCTGCCACACTTTCTTATTATTTTCCTAGGCTGTTTCATTAGTATAGAAGTTGGGAGGGGGGAATAGAAAGGAGTAGATTTGTGGAATGTGTTGTTGTCATTCTTTCTAGAAGCCCAAGGTCATCTTTTGTCTCCGCACCTCGACACCTGACCGGAAGCAGAGGGGTGGAGTTGCCAGAGTGGAAGAAGAAGATTGGACCATGTGATGGATTTATGGGTGTGGGCATAAGATCATGAACTTTCAGCTGGGTGGAATACCAGGAAGCAAATCAGAGTTGGAATTCCACAGATGTGCCAACATACCTGTATTTTTAAATTGGAACTTTAAGGATGATTCTGCCTTGGACTTTGATTTATTCATGCATGGTATTTGGAACGCTGACAAAAATAACCATCAAGTCAACAACCCTATGGGTTTGGTGATTGGCACAAAGCCACTCAGCTGACTTTCATGACTGAGGCAGGACTTGAACTCACAGTCTCCTGCTTTTTCACATGGTGTTGACTTGCAATAAGTCCTAACACTGAAATCTAGCATAAAATCAATATAAATGAATAGTACAGATAAGAAGGAATATGCTTTCTCCTGCTTTCTAGCCTGGTGTCTTAACCACTATACCAAAATCTCACAAGCTCTCTATTATCATGTGATTATTATATTTTAAGAGATTTCCACCAGGACAATTCTTTATTAGGCTTTATAACCAGATGCATTCCAAATATTTTGGGGAAAAACCCACCTTCCATTAAGCAGAATTGTCTACAGCCAAATAATATGTTTATTTATGTTTCATAGATCAAATAACAATTTGTTTGCATCAAGTGCTGCCATTTTGAAACAGTTGTGTTATAAAAATAATTGCACACCTAGTTATAACAGTATTCTGTAAAGACAGGCAACAATTGAAAATAATTACCGTATTTTTCGCCCTATAAGACGCTCCGGAATATAAGACGCACCCAATTTTAAAGGAGGAAAATCTAGAAAAAAAAGATTCTGAACCAAATACTATAGTAAAATATTTTATATCAACTGTATAAAGTTAACAGCAGTTTAAGAACAATTTTATGTCAACCATGTAACACAGGGGTGTCCAAACTTTTTTCAAAGAGGGCCAGATTGGATGAAGTGAACATGCTGGAGGGCCGAACATTTTTCCGAACATTCTTTGAACAATAACAATTAAATGCAAATGAATTATTTTATGCCAAGTTAATAGCAAATGGCATACTTTTCATTTCATAACATTAAGATCAACTGACAGCTGAGTTTTCACAATGTATCCATCTTTTCCCTGAAGACTCGTGTTTAGTACATTCAGATGCTTTCTTTCCTCTTTCCCTCTTACTTGTCTATCCTTCCTTCCACCCTCCCTTCCTCCTTCCCTTCCTTCCTGCCTCCCTTCCAGTTCCCTCCTTCCTCTTTCCTCCTGCCTGCCTGCCTTCTTTCCCTCCTGCTTATCTATGCTTCCTTCCTTGCACCTCCCTCCCTTCTGCCTGCCTGCCTTCTTTCCTCTTTCCCTATCCTCCTATCCTTCCTTTCTCCCTCCCTCCTTCCCTGACTCCCTTCCAGTTCCATCCTTCCCTCCTTCCTTCTGCCTCCTTCCTGCCTGCTTGCCTTCTTTCCTCTTTCCCTCCAGCGTGTCTGCTTTTCTTTCCTTCATTCCACCTCCCTTCTGCTCTCCTGCTTTCTTTCCTCTTTCCCTCTTACTTGTCTATCCTCACTCCCTCCTCCCCTCCTTCCCTCCTTCCCTGCCTGAGCGGGCTTCTTGCATGGCCCCAGCCCTCCAGCCGGTGGCTCATCTAAAACTTCTAACTTCCCAATCTAGCGTTCTCCACCCACCCATCCCCAATCGCCCGGATCTGTCATGCAGCAAAGAGATACAGTAGCTGGGCGCAATAGCAGCAATAGCAATAAGCAGATCTGGAGAGATTTGGGGTTGGGGGTGGAGAACGCTAGATGGGACACAATCAAACTTGATTCAAAGGCTTTGGCTCCTGAGATCGGTGCGCTGCCATCCAAAATGCTATTACTACAATCTCTGCCGCCTGGAACTTCTTTCCTCTTTCCCTATCCTCCTATCCTTCCTTTCTCCCTCCCTCCTTCCCTGACTCCCTTCCAGTTCCATCCTTCCCTCCTTCCTTCTGCCTCCTTCCTGCCTGCTTGCCTTCTTCCCAATCTAGCGTTCTCCACCCACCCATCCCCAATCCGCCCGGATCTGTCATGCAGCAAAGAGATACAGTAGCTGGGCGCAATAGCAGCAATAGCAATAAGCAGATCCGGAGAGATTTGGGGTTGGGGGTGGAGAACGCTAGATGGGACACAATCAAACTTGATTCAAAGGCTTTGGCTCCTGAGATCGGTGCGCTGCCATCCAAAATGCTATTACTACGATCTCTGCCTGCCTGCCTTCTTTCCTCTTTCCCTATCCTCCTATCCTTCCTTTCTCCCTCCCTCCTTTTTGTCTATCCTCACTCCCTCCTCCCCTCCTTCCCTCTTTCCCTGCCTGAGCGGGCTTCTTGCATGGCCCCAGCCCTCCAGCCGGTGGCTCATCTAAAACTTTTAACTTCCCAATCTAGCGTTCTCCACCCACCCACCCCCAATCCGCCCGGATCTGTCATGCAGCAAAGAGATACAGTAGCTGGGCGCAATAGCAGCAATAGCAATAAGCAGATCCGGAGAGATTTGGGGTTGGGGGTGGAGAACACTAGATGGGACACAATCAAACTTGATTCAAAGGCTTCGATCTCAGGAGCGAAAGCCTTTGAATCAAGTTTGATTGTGTCCCATCTAGCGTTCTCCACCCCCAACCCCAAATCTCTCTGGATCCGGAGAGATTTGGGGTTGGGGGTGGAGAACGCTAGATGGGACACAATCAAACTTGATTCAAAGGCTTTCGCTCCTGAGATCGGTGCGCTGCCATCCAAAATGCTATTACTACGATCTCTGCCGCCTGGAACTGCCCGAGAAGCGGCAGGTAAAGCGGGCGCTGCAGCGATCGTGGTACCAGCATTTTGGATGGCAGCGTACCGGTCTCAGGAGCCAAAGCCTTGAGGCACCTTTCGTTTGCAGGAGGAGGGCAGCTTAAAGCAGCGCCCCAGCAATGTGAGGAGCCGCTGCCACCGCCACCACCGCCTAAGCCCTCTCGGGAGCCCAGCCGAGCGGGAGCTCTGAAAGCGAAACCTCTCTCCTTTCCAGCCATCACGATCTCTGCAGCCCCCTCTTTGCCTGCCCCTTTCTGCCTGCCTGCCTTCTTTCCTCTTTCCCTATCCTCCTATCCTTCCTTTCTCCCTCCCTCCTTCCCTGACTCCCTTCCAGTTCCATCCTTCCCTCCTTCCTTCTGCCTCCTTCCTGCCTGCTTGCCTTCTTTCCTCTTTCCCTCCAGCGTGTCTACTTTTCTTTCCTTCCTACCACCTCCCTTCTGCCCTCCTGCTTTCTTTCCTCTTCCCCTCTTACTTGTCTATCCTCACTCCCTCCTCCCCTCCTTCCCTCCTTCCCTGCCTGAGCGGGCTTCTTGCATGGCCCCAGCCCTCCAGCCGGTGGCTCATCTAAAACTTTTAACTTCCCAATCTAGCGTTCTCCACCCACCCACCCACAATCCGCCCGGATCTGTCATGCAGCAAAGAGATACAGTAGCTGGGCGCAATAGCAGCAATAGCAATAAGCAGATCCGGAGAGATTTGGGGTTGGGGGTGGAGAACGCTAGATGGGACACAATCAAACTTGATTCAAAGGCTTTCGCTCCTGAGATCGGTGCGCTGCCATCCAAAATGCTATTACTACGATCTCTGCTGCCTGGAACCGCCCGAGAAGCGGCAGGTAAAGCGGGCGCTGCAGCAATTTTGGATGGCAGCGCACCGGTCTCAGGAGCCAAAGCCTTGAGGCACCTTTCGTTTGCAGGAGGAGGGCAGCTTAAAGCAGCACCCCAGCAATGTGAGGAGCCGCTGCCACCGCCACCACCGCCTAAGCCCTCTCGGGAGCCCAGCCGAGCGGGAGCTCTGAAAGCGAAACCTCTCTCCTTTCCAGCCATCACGATCTCTGCAGCCCCCTCTTTGCCTGCCCCATTTTCAGATGACCCAGTGGCTACATTCAGCTTACAAGACGCACTCAGATTTTTACCCTCTTTTTTGGAGTAAAAAAGTGTGTCTTATAAGGCGAAAAATACGGTACTGATGAGGATCTAAAAATTAAGTTTGTTATCTGATAAGAATGTTATTAAAAGTTCCAAGTGGAGAAAATTCACATTACTACTAGTACGACGACGACTACTACTACGACGACTACTACTACTACTACATTTTATCATGCTATTTTTTTAAAAAAATGATCAGCTGAAGATGGCAAAGGATTCTCCTTTGTTGTCCAGAATAATCACCCTGTGAGCTGTGTTGAGCGGAGAGAATGTGATTAAATTAGAATGCACAATCTGCCGGTTTCTACCTGATGCCTTAATCATTACACAAAATTGGCTTAATTAAAACTGTTTTATAACACTGTGTGTGTGTGCTGGTAGGGGTTGCTCAGTGGTTAAAATGCTGGGCTTATTGGCTGGAAAGCCACCAGCCCAGGTTCGAGACCTAACTCCATGCAAGAGGGTAAGCTCCCATTCTCGTCCCAGCTCCTGCCAACCTAGCAGTTCAAAACATACAAATGCAAGTAGATAAATAGGTACCACTTTGGTGGGAACATCATTCTGTGATGTCATGCTGGCGACATGACTAACGGAGATGGGCACAGCCCGCTATAGTTGGCAACAACTAACAGAGTGAAATCCACAGGGGACACAGGTTACAGAACACTTTTAAGTGTTAAACACCTATCTGAACCTCTCCCCTTTCCTCTCCCTCTCTCTCTTTATCACTATCACTATATCAGTATCTCTCTAATATCTATTTTTTATTCTTGTATTTTATTTTTTCTATATTTTCTATTATATGTTTAATAGAAACAGCCCTTCATATCTCCCTCTCTCTCTCTCTCCCTCTCCCTCTCCCTCTCTCTCTCTCTCCACATGTGCATGTCTGTTTACAGAAAATTAAGTTTGAACTGTCCACTAGGTGGCAGAAAAGAATCTCTCTTTTTCATGCTGTTCCATTTGTTCATTTGAGCTTTTTAAATCCCATCTTTATTGTAAGTCAATGGTGAACATCATATTACCCTGTTTCCTCAAAATAAGATTTCTTTGGATAATAAGCCTAATCAGGCTGTTGAGCACATAGACTAAAATAAACCCTCTCCCCAAAATAAGCCCTTCCTGAAAATATTGCAACACAGCATCAGCCATGAAGTGACCATGCTTGCCCCTTCCTGAACCTCAAAAATAATAAGACCTCCCCGAAAATAAGACCAAGTGCTTATTTCAGGGGTCAAAGAAAAATAGGACCCTGTCTTATTTTTGGGAAAACATGGTATTCCTTCCTATTTTTCCTGCACCTAACATCCTGTGATGTTAGGCTGAAAGAGGGGCTGGGCCAGTCATTCAGTCAATTTTTCATGTCTTTAATAGATAACCCCACTTTAAAGTTTGTGCAATAGAGTATATTCATGTCAATAATAAACCAGATTAATGAAATATGGTGGGGAGAACATTTGCATTTTAAAATAAGTGACCTACAAAATCTAATGCTGAAGAAACAATTGATGGTTTTGTATACATAAATATCACATCAGCAGTATTTCATATAACATTGGAGACTTAATTTGAGCAAATGAAAAGCTATCAGGTGGTTAAATTCAAGAATATATTTTTAATCTTGCAGTCTTCAACATACAATCAATTAAAGTTTAAAAGAGACATACAGAATCTTTGTGAGGTCAGATTTTCAAAAAGTCCCTTGGCATGTGCAGGATGTAGTCCTTTTTATAATAAACCAGAGGTGGTATTCAGCAGGTTCTGACCAGTTCTGGAGAACCGGTAGCGGAAATTTTGAGTAGTTTGGAGAACTGGTAAATGCCACCTCTGACTGGCCCCACCCCCATCTATTCTCTGCCTTCCAAGTTGCAGCTGATTGGGAGGGAATGGAGATTTTGCAGTATCCTTCCCCTACCACGCCCATAAATCCATGCCCACACAACCAGTAGTAAAAAAAATTTGAATCCCACCACTGATGTTAAAGGTACCTTGACAAGATAAGAAATAGTGGAAGCAACAGCTGAGAAATTTGGTGAAATGGTTAAGGTGTGCTGCTTAGAAAGCAGGAGATTATAGTTATACTTTGGGTCAGTTGCACTCTCTTAGACCAGTGGTGGGCAACCTTTTTTTTCAACTGAGCCAAATCTCACCAAAACCACGATTGAAATTTATTTTGAGAGCCACATTTTTAAAACCGAAAATACATAGGATGGTACACTGTTTTTAGTTTCAATAAACTCTGGCATTTGAAGCACGCAAGTCTTAAAGCTGTCAAGTTGCAAGACCCTTGCACCCCTAACCCTTTAGAAAAAAAAAACCAGGGTCTTCAAACCTGACAGCTTGAAGACTTGTGGACTTCAACTCCCAGAATTCTGAGAATTGAAGTCCACCAAGGGCATCAATCATATTAGCCCAGGGATCTGCAAAATTGGCTCTTAAGACTGGTGGACTTCAACTCCCAGAATTCTGAGAGTTGAAGTCCACCAAAGGCATCAATCATATTAGCCCAGGCAGGGATCTGCAAAATTGGCTCTTAAGACTGGTGGACTTCAACTCCCAGAATTCTGAGAATTGAAGTCCACCAGTCTTAAAACAGCCAACTTTGCAGACCTCTGTGTTAGCCCAAAGCCTGGCGCTGGGCGGGCCTTGCTCCCCCATTGATGGAGCCCCAGGAAGCGAGGAGGGAGAAAAAGAGACGGAGGCTAAGGAGCTTCTCCCCCCCCCCCGCAAAAATCTTATCAGGGAGCCGGTGTGATCGGCTAATTTGCTACTGCCCGCCCGGCTTCCCGGTTAGATTTTTGCTGGGAGGAGGCGGGGGGAAGCTCCTTAGCCTCCATTTCTTTTTCTGCCTCCTCGCTTCTCGTCCCTGCCCGACTTCAGGATCCTCCCTAATCATTGTGGGTTGAAAAGAAAAAAGGGAAAGAGGCGCTTGTTTTGAAGTGCCCGAGAGGAGGGAGGGGAGCGGGCGCCCGGCACACAGAAGAGCTGGATTAAAGTGTGTAAAGAGCCGCATGTGGCTCGCGAGCCGCGGCTTGCCGACCACTGTCTTAGACCAACTCACCTCACAGGGTTGTTGTTTTGAGGAAAATAGGAGGACAACGGAATGTTAAGAAGGTTCACAATCTTGACTTATTTATAAAGCAAGAAATGTGAGATAAATATCTAATAAATAAAAATAAATAACTTATCCTCAGTCAGGAATAAGAATAAGGCTAAAGGAGATGATACCAAAGAAAGAATATGTAAGAGTCAATCCAAAACAGAATGGTTCTACAACCTTAATGGAACATTTTTAGTATCCTCCTCAGAGCAGGGTGCAGGAGTAAACTTGTAAGGTGGTTCATAGTTTCTGTGATATTCAGGTAGCATAGGCTCAGTTTCTCTAGGTTCTTGATTTCCTTTCAAGATTGATTTGCAGAGCTGAAATGTTTTCCTTAGTTCCTCAAATCTGAAGTGAAATCAAACGTTAGGAAAGAACAATTGCAATTATAACATACTAAGCCTGGTTGACAGCTTATGGTGATCCAGAATTGCTGAATTATACCTGATTTTACTGGATTTTAACCACTAATTCTTGTAACAGATCTGAAAGTTGTGTTCACAGGTATGGCTTGCTTAATCAGGATTTATTGAGTCAACCACAATTGGCAGGGTTTATACAATATTAATTAGCGTGATATAACATACAAGTAGCCTTCAGTCTAATTTCATAACTCTACTGTAGATGATCTAGAAAGACTTCTAGAAAGTATATATTTCCAATCTCTTCCATTTTAATAATCCAGATGAAAAATTCACAGCAAATCAGTACACCTAACCAATCTTAAAATATCAGGATATTAGGGACATTAGAAACTCTTTCTGTTTCAAGTTTGAGCATTCTAAACATATATTAAGTTTGTTTTTACATTTCCTACATTGAGAATATTTGAACATCCTAAACACTGTTTTCTACAGGTTCCAGAAGGAAGATAAACATAGATTAGAATTGGTCAAGGCACCATGATCAAAATCCTGCCATTGATATATATATTGCATATAGTTGACATTGAAAAAATCAGTTGAGTTCTGTTTACCATGTGACAATTGCCATCTTGCCTTTTTGACAACTCCCTGATTGGATGCTTTGGTGGACTTTGTTCTGAACTAAATATAAACATTATTGAAATGCAGTAGGATGAAAGCAAGAGAAGCATTTAAATACATTGTATGTCTTTGGCTTTCTAGTTGGTGAGTTGATATCCCTTTGTTTCGCATCATTTAAAAAGGTATAATTGATTTGATGTTGATGATGGAGAATCATGTACAGAACATGATTTTCTGTTTTGTCCTAATTAATATTTCAAATGCATTTTCACAAAGAAATAATATAATCCATATAAAGCTAGATCTTTTTTTCAAATATAGAGAATTAGACAAAAGAACAAGAACGTACCAACTAAGCCTTGATCTTAGCAATTGTACAAATATATCCCATTGTATAAATATTTAAAAGTCTAGATTGAAGCTATGAATGATAAGAGTTGAAAGCAGTTACATTTTTACCTTTTTGAGAATATAGGTGGGCCTGGAGGGATGTGCAGTGGAGTAAAGTTATCAGTGGATTCCAAAGTTTTCATTACTACAGAATCTCCATCTTGTACATCATTGTAATAGGTCATTCTTGGATACACCTCCATCTTAAACTGCTAGGGAGAAGACCTAAAAACAGATACTTTCAATGGTCTGGTTCTGAAACCAACCAAACAAATACATTTGAATACACTTTTAGATTGTATTGAAATGCTAAATATGTTTGAACAAATAAAATGGATAAAAACTTTTAGCATTTAACATAAATAAAGGAGGGAAGATTTCTAAAATAGAGACACGGTCATTTTGCATTTTAGTAGATCAAGGTTTCTAATTAAAATAAGAATTTTATTTGTCAGAAGTCACATAAAGCAATCACAATCACAAAAAATGAATGTGGTGGAATGATTTCTTTTACTAGTGTGTTGGATTGAGTGAAATATGCATATTATGAATTTAAGTATTTCCGAATGTAGTGATATAACAAGAAGAAAAGACATTTTGATTTCCTTTAGTTCATGACAAAAAGGCACAGCACATTCCCATTTGCAAACTTTGTTCAAATGATCAAATATGCAACTCTTAAATGCTATATCTTGCAATTATAGTTATTTCAGCCTTCTCAAACTACGTGTTCTTCAAATGTATTGGCAATAGCACTTAAGACATATATTCCTTCATAGTGCTTTACAGCCCTCTCTAAGCAGTTTACAGAGTCAGCATATTGCCCTCAAACAATCTAAGTCCTCATTTTACTGACCTCAGAAGGATGGAAGGCTGAGTGAACCTTGAGAATCGAACTTTCACTGCAGTCAGCTGGTAGTCAGCAGAAGTAGCCTGCAGTACTGCACATGGATGCCACCATGTACCAATTCCCATTTTAATCAGCTACCATAGAAAAGTTACATACTCTCTAGAAATTATGGGAGTAGTTTGAATACAGTGAGATGTTCAGTTGAGGAAATGTCTTTGAACTTTGAATTCTAGGGACAGAGAAATCTATAGTCTCCCAACTATGGCTAAATTAAATTCACATTGACTACATTGGTTGCTGAGAGGTATGACTCAGTTTATGATTCACTTTTCTCTTGCAGCCTCAAATCCACCTACCTTTCCATTTAAGTGTTGTGCAGGATACTGAATTACTTTCTTAGCTAGTCTCCCAAGTTTTTATCTGACATCACAATGACTTGGTCATCAACTCCTTGTGAAATAGAGGAGATTGTCCTCACTCTTGTTTCTAGAGTAAAAAGAAATGTCTGAATTTGCATAATGGGTTTTAATCAAATGAGGCTAAACAGGGAAACATACTTTTAATACTGTAGGGAAAAATATTGATGTCTGATTTACTTAGGCAGGAATGAAAGTTAAGTTAATTAAGATATAGAAAAACCTTCTGCAGCCAAGATTATAAACTATAATCTTGCTGGAAATGATAAAACAGAAGGGTGGTTATCTTTCAGTAAAACTAGATTTTGATTCTATTCCTGCACAAAAGAAAATAATCTGCCTTATCTAGTATTGTAAATATCAGTTTTAAGCTTGGGTGGACAACTTCTGCACTCTAGTGGCCACAGGATAATTCTGAAAAGATCCAACTTTAGTTTTTCAAATTCACTCATAATTTTGAAATTATTCAATATTACAAAAGGAATAAATCGCTTCTTAGTATGTCTACTTTTTCATATTGACAAAGAGTTTAAAGTGTGGTTTAGCTACAATTATGATTTCTTTGAGGCTATAAAATGATACCAATATGTTGACTGTTTATGGCTCAGCTCAATTTGTGTGATTAATTTCTGAGGGGAGACAATGAAGAGAAACAATTGTCACCATTTAAATCAACACTAAGAATTCAGCAGCATATAAGCTACATGCGATTCTAACATTCCCTCACTTTATCACTAAAATTCAGAATTAAAATTTTCACATTTCAGAGCGACAATTTCAGATCATTTGAGGGGAAGTTTGAGGTAGGCAGGTATTAAAGGTAAAATGGGTTCCCAGAACCGCTCCATTCCTAGGCTATCTGAAGGATACTTATGGATGATGATTCTTTTCTATATAAGGGGACAACATGGCATATAACCCATTATGCATTTAATCACAATGTTGATTGTTTGGCTTGGTTCTGAAGGATGAATCCAGCTATTGGAAGTTAACAAAAGATGATTTATGAATTAATGCTATGTTGGAACCATACTATTTGTATGTTTGTATCCCACCTTCATTGTTTTACAAATAACTCAAGGCAGCGAACATATCCAACAAACCTTTATTCTCTAATTTTCCACACACCAATCCTCTGAGTGAATTGGCCTGAGGAAGAGTGACTGACCCAAAGTCACCCAGCTGGCTTTCATGGCTAAAGCAGGTAAAACTATAAAACTCAAAGTTTCCTGCTTTCTAGCCTGGTATCTTAACCACTGACTATTATAGTATTATAATTATTATTTATATTGTATAATTGTGATGGTTGGTCAAGGCAAGGTTAAAATAAACATGATTGTATTGAGGGACACAAAGTGTTATCTTCTCCCATGCCCGGACAGAACCATCTTTGGAAGTACATTTTATTCTTTGCTTGAATGAGGAAGGATCTGCTTCCTTTCACCTGGGCACATAAATCTTTTAATAGCAGAGCTCTATTGAATATAGCAGAGTTCTATTGAATATCTATAGAGCTGAATCTATGCTTTAATCATTTTTCTTCTTCTCCTTCTTGGGGGTGGGGGGTGGGGACAGTGGTATCTTCCATAAAGCGTATGTTCCCCTTGTTCCCCCGCCACTTCTCCAGATGCCTCTGGACAAAGAAAAGCTTGCCAAGTGCTACCAGTCGCCTGCAGCTTGTGGGTTGGTTGCTGCTGCTGTTCAACAACTGGATCTTGAAAACTGTGCAGTGTCTGTATCACACAAGTAAAACTGGAGGTGAGAAAGCAAATATGCTGCAGCAAAATCTTGGCCTGCTACAAAAAGTTTCCTAAATAAGTGCCAGAAGTGGCATGTTTTCATTATTTTTGCATTGAGGTTAATGTGTACAGGTTGTTTCTAGTATTATTTAATATGTCTTCTCCAGTTGAGTATCATCAACAAAGTTATTTGTGTGATCTCATCCTGTACAGCATTTCCTACTAAACTTCTTGCTCTGTCAATCTCAGGTAATATTTCTGGGGTATTTATTCAAAATATATTAGGGTGAGGGGGACTACAGTGGCAAAAATCAGAAGTCTGATAGCATTAGTTTATTAAATATTTGTTAGTAAGTAAAGACTTACTATAACAGTTGTATCATCTCCGATGCTTCATAAGTAGTAAAGCAATTCTTATCAGAGGGAGGGACTGCAATCTGTGAGGAAGACAGATGTTCTCCTCACATCATCTTCTCCTTCCCTTAAATATTAATGGCTCAAATAAAAGAAAAAAAGGCTTTTTTCTGAGCTGTGTTGAGCAATTAGCACATATATGTGTTTGCATGAGTTTCATTTGGACTGTGGCTGATTTAAAAATAAAGGTAGTCCTCAAGCTACGACCACAATTTCCATTGCTAAGCAAGACAGTTGTTAAGTGAGTTGAGCCCATTTTACAACCTTTTTGCCACAGTTGTTAAGTGAATCACTGCAGCTATTAAGTGAATCATGAGATTATTAAGTGTTTGTGGAAAGCCAGCTGTGACCTCTGGACAGTACAACTGGTATAAATATGTCAAGCATGCAAATTTTGATCACATGACCATTGGGATGCTGCAATGATTATAAGTGTGAAAACTGGTTATAAGTAATTTTTTTCAGTGCCACTGTAATTTTGAATGTCATAAATCAAGAACTACCTTGTTTTCCTGAAAATACGACCTACCCTAACCTTAAAACAAGCTCTAGCCTGATTTTCATATCTGCGCCTAATACAAGCCGTACCCCAAAAATTAGCCCAAGTTAAGCCCCGGCCACCATCTGGTTGTATCAGGTGGGGCAAGGTGCAGACGTAAAAATCAAGCTATAGCAAGGGTGGGGGCGAGCTGCCCCACACTTCATGCACCCACATGGCTGCAGTGATCCTAAGCTAAGTGGGCAAGACATCCCCCCAAAATAAGACCTGGTGCTTGTTTGGGGGCAGAAAACATGGTAACTATATTAGCTATCTCCTCACTCTGTACTGAATCCTTAATTAATAATATCATGATATATTTTTGCAAACATTTTGACTCTCCACCAGCTACAGATATTTGTACTATTGTTTCGACTCTCTTAACAATCACCAGCAAGGAGTTGGCTCAGTGTAATTTCATTCTAAATGTCTATGGAGATTCTCAGTCATCCAGGTCATAGTTGTCCCAGCAGTGCTTTTTCAAGAGGCAATTGGACTTTCATCCTCTTCTGAACTGAAGATGCTTCCTGGATGAGAAGCAAAACATCTTCAAAGAAAAACCAGAAAGTCCAGTTGACTCTTGAAAAAGCACCTTTGGGATAATTTCAGGCTACATTTTCTACATTGCAGTTCACAAACACTATTTGGAAGCAAAACAGAAACTTTTCAATATCATGATTATTATTTAGTTTCTAATACTGCCCTTTTCCAGCTGAATATCTGTGCTCACATAATAAACTACCAATCTCCTTCTTTGCCCATTCTGTCTGGATTATCACATTTTCACACCAATTAGACAATTACACTATTATGATGAAAAGGAGAAAAAAAACCACTCCTCTTCCTATACATAGCATCCTATCATTTCAAGAAGTGGAATAAAGTGACAATCATATGTATTTGGAAGGCAAACAGAAGGAGCCACCTGTAAACTTGTATGTGTTGTGGAGGTCAGGATTCTGGCTGTGATTGTCCTGTCCTCTTTGTGTTACCTCATGTAAGAAAGAGGAGAGCTTCAATCAGGGGTGGGTTCCTGCCAGTTCTAACCTCTTCTATAGAACAGGTTCCACAAATCTACCATGCCATTTAGAACTGGTTCCAGCTCTCTCCCCCTGCCCGTCTGCATCACGCTTGCCCCGCCCGCTGCTCACTGATTGGCTGGCTCACCAATCATCCTGCCCGCCTCTAAGACTCCTATCTAAACTGTAAAGTTTTAAAGCTGTTAAGTTTGAACATTCCTGGGGGTTTTCTCCTAAAGTGTTAGGGGTGCAAGGGTCTTGTAACTTGACAGCTTTAACACTTGCACACTTCAATGCCAGAGTTCCTGAGCAAACATGACTGGAGGAGGAATTCTGGGAGTTTAAGTCCACAAGTTTTAAAGCTGTCAAGTTTGAAGACCCCTGGGTTTTTTTCTAAAAGGTTAGGGGTGCAAGGGTCTTGTAACTTGATAGCTTTAAGATTTGTGTGCTTCAAATGCCAGAGTTTCTGAGCCAACATTTTGGTTGCTAAGCAAGAGCCTTGTTAAGTGAGTTTCACCACATTTTACAAGTTGGCCATGCCCACCCAGTCACATGACTGCCAAGCTACTCCCACTCAGTCACATGGCTGTAAAACCACTCCCACCCAGTCACATGGCCAGCAAACCACTCCCACAAAGCAGGCCACACCTACAGAAGAGGTTCTAAAAAATTTTGAAACCCACCACTGGCTTCAATACAACAGTTACAAAAGCGGTATTGAATTTTTCTCACACACACACACACACACACACACACACACACACACACACTGCCCCATGCCTCTACCTTTCGACTCAATATATGAGATAATCATAAGTAGTTTTATTCATCTTTATTTTGCTTATACAGATAATATTTTTCAACTGACTGGATATTAGTTGTATCAAGTACAGAAGAATTAGTATTGACAGCATAGCTATGAGAATAAATTATTACTGACATTATCATGATAACATATATTGAATAACAATTTGATAGCAGACGTTTTTCTTTTTCCATTTTTTTCTTTCTACCACATTTGCATTTCAGAAAGACAACTGGTCCTGCATATTCTGATCGCCTCGCTCTTCATTTCCAGAGTTCCTTTTCAAAAGTTTGCTCAAGTGGCAAAGTTTGAAAGAAAGAAAAAAGGAAAGAAGAAAGAAAAGAGAGAGAGGGAGGGAAAGAAAAAATATATTCATGTTATTTTTGTCATTAACTAGTCTTCACTGTTTAATTCACTATGTAAATCAACTGGGGTTTTCAGTGTTCTAAATACAACCTAAAAACACCTCAAAAGTTTTTGTCCAACAGTTTGAACGTTTAAGCTCAATATTTAAATTGATTTCCTACTTTTTGCTAGTTTCTTCTTAGTAGCTCTCAAAGCCCCCCCCCCCCAAATATAGCCACTTAATTGTATTTTTTAAATGACAGGAAGGCAAAAATGATTAAATGTGGGGCAGTGATTATATGAATTGATAGCCAAAGCTATCCTTACATTTAGCGGACAAATTTAGAAATATATGTCATGCCAACTAGACTAATTGTAAAGTCTTTTTCTTGTTGGACACTAGAACAATATTTAAAACCTTCAGGTACTAACTGAGATGATAGTTCCATTAAGCATACTTGAAACTATTCACCTATTTTTGATTTGGTCACAATCCTTGGAGCCTTGAATCAAATTGAAAAGAAAGGATCTCCCAAATTTCTCTGGTAGGTTGGCCAGCGAATGGAAGAAACTTTGAACTGAAGGAGCTTTCTCAAAACTGTGTGAGAAATGTCTAAAAGCCCTTCCAAACCTGAGGGGCAGATTGGCTGTAGGTTTGATATTTCTTCTTTCCAGGAAGTTTCGGCCAAATCTCAGTGGCAAATTAGCCATTGAACTTGGCACTATCTTCCCAGCTGGTCCACTCATTTTAACTATGTTCTTCAGTTCCCAGTCTTTCAGTTCTTCAAGATTCACACTTCTCTGTTTTTCTTCTATAAGGTCTTCACTAGGCTGGAAGGGGAAAAATATAACATGATTTAATGTGATTAAAAATATAAATTAAAAATATAGCAAAGAAACCAGACTAGTATAAGTGGCATGGAAAGGTGCACCTAAGGTCCCCGAAGGATTGCAAATGATCTTTGGCACTAATGCTTTGAAGAAGTATGTGGAAGAGAAAAGAATTTGTGCTGTTTGATAAAATCTAATGCAAAAGCAAGTAGAATAGTTTCACTACCCTGGAGCTAATACTTTACTGCTACAAAGGATGACTAGGAAAATATAGCATGAACATTTTAGTAAATATGTGGTTTCAATTAGACGTCTTGTACAATTAGTTGTGCAAGAAAAAGAATTCCTCTAAATTTTGGAAGAAATTATAAGGAAAACAACTTTGTAGAGTTTAAAGTGAACCAACTCAACTTGTATTTTCCCAATCAACATATAAAATGAAATGCAGTTTAATCATTGCTCTTCTGAACAACAAAAGCATTCTTACAGCAATGTGCATAGAAGAGAAAAGCAGACAATACAAGGAAGTACTAAGAGTTATTATTACTCCTCCTTTGGGAGGAGGCAAATTTAATAATATATCTAATAATATAATAATATTAGATAATATCTATATCTAATAGAGGTAGAAAACCTGTGGGAGAAACAAAAACAGATCTATTTAGAAATGATTCCTGTTTTCCAAAAGTGGAATACAATGAAAAGTTCATTTTATTGAACATTTTTATTGAACTTTGAAAAAACAAATTTCAAAGTGACACTTAGATCAACAGGCTTTACTGAATGAAGCTATACACACTCATGTGAATATACCTTGATTCTTAAGCAATCTGTACAATTATCTCAATGAAACAGATTGTTTCTGCCTTTGTGGTATGCACACACACACACACACACACACACACACACACGATGTTAGGGGAATATTTTTTAAAAAATGATGTTGATTCAATGCTTTTGGAAACATTTTGTAAACAATGTTGTTTACAAAAATAATATCTGACTAAAATCAACATAGATAAGAGTCAAATTCTAGTCTTTTTCTTACAAATGAATTTGTCATAGAATATATGTAAAGTCCTGTTCTTTCTTTGACCAGTCCTTTCTTAATAGATGGAGGAATACAGTATTTATTTTAGGTAATAAAAAAACTCCTCCATAAAGCCTATACATTCATTGTAGGGTTGTGTAAAGTTTTGACTCAGGCAACCTTTCTCTCCTGTTCCATGAAGCAATGTAGTAGCTTTGTTTCTAAGGGTGAAACAGGCACATGGTTTCACTTTGCTGTGATGTGGATCGCCTTTCTGCTGCTTCCAAAGAGCTCATGGTATGAGACATTCTGAGGAGATTTCTTCAATAAGCTCTGCGCCAGGAAGGAATTTTTTTCTGTTGGACAATGGTGTCTGGCTTATGCTAAAGGTTGTCCAAGCTAGGTATCTGCTGCTCACATTGTGAGCAATCCAATTTGACCAGAGAAGGTGAAAGTGATTTGATGCCACTCAAATTGCCTTGTCGACGCACCCTCTTCTCGTCAGCAAAAACAAAACAAAACAATCAAAACAATTGCTTCCATGGCCCACAGTGTTTCACTGAGGTGAATTTTGTTGCTTTTCATGAGCCAGAGGAATTTCAAAAGCAGTTAGAGAGGTTGCAGAGTGGCTCAAGAGAACAAAGCCAGCAGCCTGTTCCGCTGCAGAGGAATAACAAAGCAGAAAACCAAACCCCCTATTTCAAGAGAAAGAAAACTTCCAGCAAATTAAGACCATACATTGGTCATAATAATGATAATTCAATCTTCATGGAAAAAGTAATGCCAGTTAAGATCTTACCTCAGAAGAGTTTTTCTCACTGTTTTCTTCTCTAGTCCACAAACTGTTCATTAATGATTCATTGTGGCAGATGGTTTTTGAAGCTAAAAGCAGACATGTAGCTAAAGTAACTATGATGACTCTGTTCATTTCTCTTAAATTGAACTTAAATTGAATAAGAGATCAAAGTCTCGACATAGAAAGTAGCATCATTTTATACAAGCAGACAACAACAGAATCTTTTATCATGACGTCAATATCACATACCTTAATTTTAATATCAAAAGGCAGTGCTAATTATATATGACAATAATGCAGAGAATTTGTTTTGATAACTTCTATAAACAAAAGAGCTTCCTGTCAAAAATGCAGATGACTTTCCAAAAATTTCCTTGCCTGTTAATTAGGGTTACTAATATTGACCAGTTTAATTATATTTTAAACAAAAGCCTCTTATTATATTGTTTGTATCAGGCTTAGTCATTAGTACCTTGAAACAAAATGTCAGTGTCTAGGCCATAGTCACTAAATCTTGAAGTGCAACACTGCTCAAAATGTCAATGTATTTTCAGAATAAGCATGTAATTATAGAATTAACTGTCAAGGAATCAAGCTTAGTTCCATGCAACTATAGAGACAAATGCTTACTGTCATAGTTCCTCTGACATTTCTGAAATTTCTTCTCTTCATCATCAGTTAACTGGTACTCGTCATCTTTTACAGTATTTTTACTTTCCAGAGCTCTGTCAAACATAATTTCAATAGATGAGAATATAGTAATAGAAGGGAACATCCTAATTTTTTTAGAGTCCATCTTTCATTGACATCGCTTGCCTAAAATATGTGAATTTCAACTTATTCATCAAATGAGCAATCAGTTTTTATCTGATTCCAGAATGATTGATATATTCATTTTACTGTGTATAGTATTCTTAACAGCATAATCAAATCTGAAATCTGAAGATGACAAAACCTTTCCTATTTTTTCTCAAAGTGAGGCTTCCACAGCCACGTTATTACTGGATACACTAGTGAGAGAATACAGAAAATTATGAACAACTCACTCCTAATAGTGCATGCCAACCTTCCTCATTTTTCAGCAAGAAGACTCAAATCCAGGCAAACATCACTGGCACTTGCACAACATCTACCTAACAACTTTAACATCAATCCCCAATGGAAAGCCAAATGGGTTACTCAATGCTCAGCCATAGGTAGACATATAAATGACCTCAAAAAAGATGCAAGACTTTGAACTATCATGTCAGCAATGCACCATCCTGAATAGGATTTGCACCTCATGGTGTCTGCCGGAATTCTCTGTATGTATGGGGCATAGTATCCTCCCCTCAGCAAGACTGAGGGATTCCACGTCAAATTTTACATCACAATGGACCAACTGTAAACTGAGGGCATATAACAAACCTCTATCAGATTTTTAAAAATATAAACAAAGCTGCACTTCAGTGGTTAGATGGCCTAAGCTTGTGATGATGAATATGCCCGGGAGGTGCTCGCATTGCATTTTGGGGTTGCGCGCATGCTTTGGGCACTCAGCACAAAAAAAGTTAACCATCACTGGCCTAGGGTTTGAACATAGATCTTTTTAATGTTTAGATTTTATAGTTTTTTACTAATTTAGATGAAATGTTAATATATATATTGCTAGTCCATGTATGACACACCATACGCTAAATGTATAAATTATTGTTGTGAACACTAATATTTAACTATTCTGATCTTGTTACAGAAATGTCCTTAATTTATTAATGAGTTTTTCTATCTCTTCTTTAGTTTCAATTAGTAAAGGAACATCTTTTCAAGCAGAACTCGAAATTTTACTATTTGACTGCTGCTTTTAATTTCAGCTTTATTAGAGGCAATACATAACACTGTTTTATTTGAAATGCAATATATATAAAAGCTTACTATAGTGGTTGCATTGCCTAGAGTAGCAAACTTTGTTTAATGTCAACCCCATCACAATATGCAAGTTCAATGCAAGTTAATTCAGGATCACACAGACATCAGACAAGCTGCTGTAGTCTTGGATTACTGCACACAGCTGCTTAAATATTGGATGGTATGGAAATAGGATCAAGAGTAATGAAAAGAGCACCTTCATCTCCTAAGTGAATCAGCTGGTAGACTGTAAATCATTTGGTGCCAGTGGAAGAGGAAGTTTAATATTTTCTGTTGCATTTCCTGTAATAATATAATAATAAATCCTTATTTATTATTAACAACACATCATGCAAAAATGCAATGCGTTCTATGACTCATGTCACTGATAAGTATCAAAAGATTTCCACGGAGATGAATAATTCATACCATATTCATTTTGCCCCAGCATATAATAACCTATTTTATTGCTCATATTGAAATAGATGATTTAAAAATGCATACATTTTTAGTTGAGAAATTGCCCAGTGATTTTTTGAAACATTCTGTGAATTATACAGCATTCTGGCTGAACTCTGAGATAGTCTACAAATGCTGCTATACATAAAATGGCCTTTTCCAATTTGGATTTCCCCGGCCCAGCCAGATTTTTCCAGATATATTGATCTATAGCTCCCAGAATTTCTAATGAATATAGCAGGAAACTCTGAAAATTGAATTTCCACTACTGCTAATAAAAACTAAGTTCGTAAGTCTGTAATAACAATTCATGCAGTGTGTACCATATTTTTCGGAGTATAAGATGCACCGGAATGTAAGACACACCAAGATTTTGAAGAGGCCAATTAAAAAAAATTTTTTTTTGCATTCTGCAAACCTCCCCAAAACTGCCTGTTTTTCACTCATTTCTGCCCTCCCCAGCCCCCAGGAGCACTCTGGAAGCCTCCTAAAGGCTATCCATGGCCATTTGGTGAAAGGGGCGGGGTTTCGGAAGGCAAAAAAATGCTGTATTCAGTGTATAAGAAAAACCCAGATTTTCAGCCTCTTTTTTGAAGGAAAAAGGTGCATTTTATACTCTGAAAAATAGGGTAATCTGTTTTCCACCCAGAAAATGTCAACTTCATAACTGTTCAACTTCATATCAACCAGAAAAGAGGATTTTGGTAGGGGAGCATAGAAATTATTTTCACATTATCTGGGTACATGCAAATCCCATACTGTCAGAACTTCTTGTTGATTATATTATTACGTTCACAATAATATGAAATCACAACTGCCAAATTCTTTAGTTGGTCTTCACCTTCATTCACCTTTTCCCAAGGAATTAGGATGTTGTATTATCCAAACAATGTGGCCTTTTACAATTCACAAATGGAAATTTTGCCAATGTGCATGTTTGCTAAGTGCTGTCCAAATTTTTTTAGTATCACCACTGGGGCCACCAGTTTATGTCATAATCTTCCGGATTTGATTTTCAGATTTTGATTTTTTTGTGATCTTCTTCAATTCTTTGTTTTTTATTTTACTACGTCCTGCTATTACAACATCAATCATCCATATTTTTTTCTTTTCAACTACAGTTAAATCTGATATATTATGAGCCAAGTTTAAGTATCGACTGACTTTCAAAATTTCCCAGCCAGCAAGAAGTCCACACATTTCAAACTTGCAGAGGTTGAAAAATTGAATAATGTTCCAGAGCCGTGATGGCGAACCTATGGCATGCATGCCAGAAGTGGTACGCAAAGACCTCTCTGTGGGCATGCCAGTTGTTGCCCCAGCTTAGCTCCAGTGCACATGCATGCATGCCTCCCAGTGGCCAGCTGGTATTTGAGTCTGCTGTGCATCCATGGGGGCAGGGCACATGTGGAGACACACATGTGCCTGCATGTAGGGAAAGGTACATGCACAGGGGACAAGCAGTAGGGCGCATGCATGGGGAGTGCTCACATTTCATTTTGGGGATTCACCTTTTTTGTTACAGCTGGGCATGACTCTGCCCTGAGACACTGGTTGGCTGCCGGTGCTGTCTCTTTGCCGGCGCAAACAGCCTGTACCCACAGCCTATTTTCTGGTACAAGTGGTCTGCAACTGCAGCCATTTTGCAGGCGCAAACAGCCTGTGCCCGCTGACTCTTTACCAGCACAAATGGCCTTCCGCCACAGCCTCTTTGCTGATGCGAGGCCCCCCATGCCCCTTTTTGGCTTCCAGGTTGGTTCAGGAGACTTTCCAGGCCCAAAAGGGGCAGGAGGGGGGGAATGGCGAAGACAAAGAGATGATTACAGGCCATTTGTGGTGGCAAAGAGGCTGTGGCTGCAGGCCATTCATGCCAGCAAAGGGGCAGTTTGCCGAGCTGCACCAAAAGGCTGGAAGTAACCACCCGCTACTTTCCAATGCCGAGCTGCACCAAAAGGCTGGAAGTAACCACCCGCTACTTTCCAATCCCCCCTCCCGTGCCCCATTTTGGGTCTGGAAAGACTCCTGTACCAACTGGCTACTGGCTACGCCCGGTCGTTTGTACCAACCCCCGCAACCTAGGTGGTCGGGAACTACAGAGACAGGGCCTGCGGCTGATGCTTTGCAATGCAAGGTCCGTGACCAACAAGGCCCCCCTCATTAATGAGTTGATCTCTGAGGGGGAGCTGGACCTTGCAGGAATAACGGAGACCTGGTTGGGTCACGAGGGTTGTTTACCCCTCGTGGAAATGTGCCCACCGGGTTTCCGTGCATTCCATCAGCCTCGGGCCCTGGGTAAGGGTGGAGGGGTGGCGGTAGTTATACGGGACTGTCTAGAGCCGAGGGAGTTCACTGTTCCTCAGATACCCGGGTGTGAGTCACTAGGTGTGAAATGGGGCCCAGGGAGGCAGTGGGGTCTGCTGATTGTATACTTGGCTCCTCGCTATACGTCAGCAGCCCTGCCCGAGCTCCTCGAGCTGATCTCAGAGACGGCGGTGGAGACCCCCAAACTTTTGGTTATGGGGGATTTCAACCTGCCGTCGACGGGAGCAGCATCCGAGGTGGCTCGGGAGTTCATGGCTTCCATGACAGCCATGGGCCTGACCCAACTAATTCAGGGCCCCACACACGAAGGTGGCCACACACTGGACCTTGTTTTTCTATCTGAGCAGTGGACGAGTGATCTGGGAATAGGGGATTTAGATATTATTCCCCTGTCATGGTCAGATCACTCATGTCTCCGTCTAGACTTCCCTGGCGCTACCCCCCACCGCGAGGAGGCGGAGCCAGTTTGTCCAAGCTGGTACCGCCCCAAGCACCTGATGGAACCGGATAGGTTCCAGACGGAGCTTGGGCCACTACCTGTAGCCCTGACCCGCGCTCGGTCGGAGGACCTAGTGGCCGCCTGGAACAGGGCGACGGCTGGGGCCTTGGACCGGGTTGCGCCTTTGCGACCTCTCCTACGGCAGCGACCCACCCGGGCTCCTTGGTACACCGAGGAGCTGAGGGTGATGAAGCGCCATAGGAGACGTCTAGAGAGCAGGTGGAGGTCCTCACGCTCCGAGTCTGACCGAGCACAGGTAAGAGCCTATTTACGGACCTACCTTGAGGCATTGAGAGCGGCCAAACGCAGACATTGTGCCGCTCTCATTGCGTCTGCGGATAACCGCCCTGCCGCCCTGTTTAGGGTGATCCGCTCCCTCTTGTCGCAAGAGACGTGGGGGGCACCCTTACAGGAAGAGCAGAGGAGTTTGGGGAATATCTGCAGAACAAAGTCGCTCAGATCCGAAGCGGATGGGCCCCCTCCAGTGGACTGGACGGGCCGTCAACAGCGAGTCTTGTGAGACCACTCTGGGAGGAGTTTGACTCTGTTGCCCGAGGACTTAGACAGGTTGCGTGGACGGCTGCGACCCACCACATGTTCAATGGACCCGTGTCCCTCCTGGCTGGTACTGGCATCCTGGGAGGTGACACGAGGCTGGCTTCTGGGCCTGGTGAACGCCTCATTGGGTGAGGGATCCTTACCAACTGCCTTGAAAGAGGCGGTGGTGAGGCCCTTACTCAAGAGGCCTTCACTTGACCCAATGGAGCTAGCTAATTATCGTCCAGTCTCCAACCTTCCCTTCCTGGCGAAGGTTGTTGAGAATGTGGTGGCACAGCAATTTCCACGTCACCTCGATGAATCCGACTATCTAGACCCATGCCAGTCCGGCTTCCGACCCGGGCACAGCACAGAGACAGCCTTGGTCGCGTTGGTTGATGATCTCTGGAGGGCCAGAGATAGAGGTTGTTCCTCTATCCTGGTCCTATTAGACCTCTCAGCGGCTTTTGATACCATCGACCATGGTATCCTATTGCGCCGGCTGGAGGGGATGGGAGTCGGAGGCACCGTTTTACGGTGGTTCGGCTCTTACCTCTCCGGCCGGATACAATATGTGTTGACAGGGGGGCAGAGATCAACCCTGAGACCACTCTCTTGTGGGGTGCCGCAGGGGTCGGTCCTCTCGCCCCTTCTGTTCAACGCATATGTGAAGCCGCTGGGCGAGATCATCCGTGGTTTTGGGGTTGAATATCATCTGTACGCTGATGATACCCAGCTGTACATCTCAACCCCAAGCCACCCCAATGAGGCTGTCGAAGTGATGTCCTGGTGTTTGGAAGCCGTCGGGGTCTGGATGGGGGACAACAGACTCAAACTCAACCCTTCCAAGACTGAGTGGCTGTGGCTACCGGCACCTCGGTTCAGCCAGCTGACTCCATCGCTGGCCATAGGGGACAAGCAATTGCCCCCTGTGGAACGGGCGTGCAATTTGGCCGTCCTCCTAGATGCCCGGCTGTCAATGGATGACCATGTGGCAGCCGTGGCAAGGGGGGCGTTCCACCAGGTTCGCCTGGTGCTCCAATTGCGCCCCCTACTGGACCGGGATGCCCTACACACAGTCACTCATGCGCTGGTGATGTCTCGCCTAGACTACTGTAATGCTCTCTACATGGGGCTTCCCTTGGGATGCGCCTGGAGACTGCAGCTAGTCCAGAACGCGGCCGCGCGGGTTGTCATGGGGAGTACCAGATACTCCCACGTAACACCACTCCTGCGCGAGCTGCACTGGCTACCTGTGGTTTTTCGGGTGCGTTTCAAGGTTCTGATCACCATCTTTAAAGCGCTCCATGGCACAGGACCTAGTTACTTGCGGGATCGCATCCTCCCACATACATCCCTGCGGCCAATTCGCTCTCACAGGGAGGGGCTTCTCCAGGTGCCGTCCACTAGGCAATGCCAGAGGGCGGCGCCAAGGGGTAGGGCCTTCTCTGTGATGGGCCCAACCCTCTGGAATGACCTCCCCCCCGATATTAGAACCACCACGGACTTCCGCTCCTTCTGACAAAAATTGAAGACTCACCTGTTCCGATTAGCTGGCCTGGCATAATTATAACTGTTATAACTGTTACCTCCTGGAAATATACTTTTAACTGGTATTTTAAGGGTATTGTTTTAAATTTAATTGATTTTAGGGATTTTAAAGCCATATTTATATTCTTGCTGTACAGTTCTTTTAATTTTTTATCCTCCTCCATATTTATATTTATTCACTTATTCATCTGTTTATCTATTTAATGAATTTTACTGTGGATGATGTATTTGCTGTGTGGACTGTACACCGCCCCGAGTCCCTTTTGGGAGAGGGGGCGGTCTAGAAGTGCGAAGAAATAAAATAAATAAATAAACTTGGATGCCAAAATGGGGTGCGGGGGGGCAGGGTGCATGTACAGAGGGGATGGGGTGCATGCACGGGGGACGAGTGTGCATGTGTAGGGTGCATATACAGGGTGGGGCACATGCACTGGGGTCAGTTGCCAAGCATTTGAATTTTGATCATGTGACTATGCTGATGCTGCAATGGTCATAAGTGTGAAAAAAGATCATAAGTCATTTTTCAGTGCTGTTATAACTTCGAAAGGTCATTAAATGAACTGTTGCAAGTTGAGAACTACCTGCATGCTGCATTTCCAGTTTTCCAAATTATTATGCAAACTGACTTAATTGTAGAACATAAAATTGTATCAGAAAGTATTTGTGAAGTTTTGCTTTTCTTATTTTGCCTTTCTTTTTTACATATAAAATAGCAAACCAAGTAAATAGTGGTGACAACATGAAAAATTACAATGCTGTATATGATTATTTGTGTTGCTATTATGTAGTAACTTCTGCTAAGTTTGTGGAAATTGATTTATTCAAAGAAGAATGCAAGAATGGATTCAGAGAATTGTGTCATTTGTAATAATCTATCAATCTTTAGTTTTTCCTCTAAGAGTATCTAAGAGTATTTTTTATTAAGTCATTTTCCCACTGCGGGTAAACATAATAGAAGCAATACAGATATCACAAAACCATCAAGGGCTGGCAATAATACAGCAAGAGACCAAATTATATGCTCTTTTTAAGAAGAAATTCCTGGTTTATAAATATAGGTTTTTACTAAATCTTTTGAAAAGAACAATGAAATGCTCTTTTAGAAATGTACTAAAGGATAGCCTGTCTCTAATTCATTATTTTTCTATTAATAATTACAAATTATTAAAAAGGTTTGAATTGGCTATAAATCTACAACCTTCATATCAGCTAATAAGATCAAGGGAGAATAAAATCTATATTCAGAGATAATAGTAATGAAGGGCATGAAATAAAAAAAAAATCTTCCATTAATCTGTGTTTGTAAAGACTTTCTAGAATGTTAAAAGGATATTAAACATTAAATCTTTCAGTATAAATGCCCATAATTTTTAAAAGGCTTTTCTATTTAGGTTATCAGAGATTTTAATTTTTTTGTTTGTTTTTCTTAATTTTTAAGATTTTTTTATAATATCTATTTTTATTATAATTTTGATAATATAATTTAGTTAAGGGTGAAGGTTCATTCCCTGAGCTTGTGGGTTGATTTCCAAATGTTTCCTTACCAGGCCAGGTAATATCTTCAGTGGAGTTTATGGGATGTCAGTAGGGCTGGATTTTCCTATAGGCTAACTAGGCTTCAGCCTAGGGCCTCAAGATCAAGAGGGGCCTTTTATTTTTATTTATTATCCGTGCCACATTTTTTATAAAGGTTAGTACCAATTACAACATGTTTCATTTAATATACTGATATATATCACAATAATGATGTATTTTATTATCTCCCATGTAATTTGCAAACTTAAAAATGGGAGGTGAAAGGGCCCCATAAGTGGAATAGCCTAGGGCCTCTTTTCATCTAAATCTGGCCCTGGATGTCAGTGTCAGTGTTCTTCTGTTTATAAGGGCTTCATGTATGGGTCTGTCAAGTGAGGGTCTTGTGATGGGTCAGGAGTGAAACATCAGTGAGAGTCTTGTGATAGGTCTTGTGATAAGGTGGTTACATTCAGGTCAGGGTCATTGGGAGGTGAACTGCTGGTAGGGGGGAGTTGTATGGGTTGGTTGATGCTGTCCTCTGGTTGGCTGTGTGATTGATTTGGATTCTGGAGGATTCATAGGTCAATATGAACCTCTCAAGTCAATGTGTCTGTTGATGGAATTGCTTGTGGTGTGCCAGTCTTTTATGAACTCACAAACATGGTGGGTGGTAGCGAGGCCAATGATTTTTGTGATGCTCCAATAAAACTGGTGCTGTTTGGTGTGGAAAGAGATTAAGAATTTAGATCATAATATTTGATTGCCAGCTGGTGTTCGTGGATCCTGATTTTTGATTGACATGATGTTTGTCCCATGGAGAATTGGTTGCAATGGTTACAGTTGATTTTGTAGATTACATTGTTTCTGTATTTTGTCTTTGGTTCTGAATAATTCCTGAGGGAGTATGGCTGTGGGTTTGTGGGCTATTGCTATTCCTAGGGGTTGGAGGATTCTGGTTATCATTTCTGACACCCTTTTTGTGAATGGTAGGATTAGTTTTTGCGTGGTGGTTGGCTGTGTGGTGTGTTATGGTTTGGGTGCTGTGTGTTGGAATATGAAGTTTTTGGATAGCTGTTAAGGAGAAAGATGATAAGCAGCTGTTTCTCTTCCACTTTTGTTGTTGTAGTAGTGCTGCAGTGTATCCTGGGCTTCCGAAGAGGATTTGGATCCAGGTTCTTTTGTGTGCGATGGGGTAGCTGCTTTGAAGCTCACGGTCTGGTTTGTGATAGATGCGGGTTTCCGGTTCTCCATTGTCTAGTCACTTTTGTCGATCTCAAGGAATATGAGTGTTGTCTGTTTCCCCTTTGCATGTTAATCTAATACCAAGGAATATGTTATTGAGTAGGTAGTGTGTTTCTTTAATTTGGGAGCATTTGATGATGATGAAAGTGTCATCCACGTAATTGTCCAGAAGGCCTTGATGGTATTACCTCCAATGAGTTTGGACTTCAGAGTGAATACATCACTCTCTTGATGTATTAACTTCTAATCCTTTTTCTTCACTTTAGAGTGCTCAATGCCAACTTGAAGGATAGCCAGTTATTTGTAGTGATCATTTTCATCCAGATTTTTGATGTTATTTCCAAAGGGCACCTTCAGTAGCTGGCCCAGTTGCTCGGCTGTTAGTCGTGGATCCTATAGCCCAGCAGTTCCCAATCATTCTGGCTCCATGGAATGGCAGCAGCAGTGGCAGAGGTGGTGGTGAGGGGTCGGGGATGGTTTCACATGCACACTCGCTGCTTGCACAACTCAGATCCCAACTGGCTGAAGACCTATGCCAGCCTATGCACTGAGGGTTAGGGACCCCTATTCTAGCCATTTCCCCCCAGGCATCCAGAAACTCCAATACCTAGCATAATCCATCCCGACTCAGGAGACAATAGAACTGCTCTATGTATCAAGCCATGGTTTACACATAAAGATTGGGCAAAGTTTTGATTATGCTATCATAGCTACTTTTACTGCATTGTGTAGTCTCGATGTATACATACATGTTATTTTGCCATTTGATATTTGTTTGAAAAACCTATAGGTTTAGGATCTTCTATCACTCATTTGGGAGGAAAAGAAAGGACATCCATTGGACATTTTTTTTCGCATGTGCATATCCTCCCAAACAAACAGCTGCTTTGTTTGGGAAGGGACCATCAATTCCATTGGGATTCTTGACTGCCATCTGCCAGTTAACTGTTTATTTGGCAGGCAAGAAACTATGTTTCTAAATCCAAATCATTTTCATTGATTTGTGGCTCACAGCCTGTCTGCTTCATGATGAACATTAGTCACACATTTCACACACAACTGGCAATTATACTTGAATGTTGGGAAAACCGGATAAAGCTCCTTCTTTCCTGGAAAAAAAAAGGATTGAACTGACAGATGGCCACAAACCATTTTTCCAGCTTGTATGGTTTTGCTGGAAGCCTTTCTTCTCATGATACTCATGCTTGTTCATTCATTTGATATTTTCCTTTCTTCTCCAAAGGATTTTAAAGACATTGTAGTTTCTAGGGGCTTCTGGGAGCAAAATGGCAGCTGTCTAGAGCATCACAACGCATGACTTTCTTCTCAATTCTCTCAGAACTTCTTTGACCTGCTGTCTCTCCTTTTTTCTCTTTTCTGCCGTGTGCAAGTGGAGAGATGTCTTGAATTAGCATCTCCATGTAGCCGTTAGCTTTCCAAGCTTTCTAACATGAAGGTCATAATGGAAGTAGAATTTTCAAAAGCAGGCTTCAATCTTTCTGTACTGTTATGTCGTACGTAGATGCATTCAGGTTGTATCAGATTTTAGTTCTTTATGCAAATACATGTGTAGCATTTTTGTAGTTTAACTCTTTTGCACAAAACAAGAACTTTAGCTATAATTAAAAGATTTCATGTCTATCTTGTCTAGTTAAGTCTCCTTTTCTATAATTAGCCTGACATTTTTGTCAGCCATCTCCTATAATATTATAGATAGTCCTCAACTTAATTATATATATAGTGTTAGTTTTAAGTTATAATGACACTAAAAAAAGTTACTTATGACTAGTCCTTGCACTTATGACTGTTGCAGCATCCCTAAAGTCATATGATCAAAATTCAGGCACTTGGCACCAAGATGTATTTATAACAGTATATTGCTATCCTATTCTTATCTTATCCTATCCTGTCTATCCTATCTTAGCCTAGCCTAGGGTAACCTAGCATAGCCATCCCATCTCATTTCATTTTCAATTTCTACAGCTGCCCAATTCAACCAAATGGCTCTGGGTGGCTTACAAATTCTAAAACTATAAAACAATTAAACATTTAAAACAATTTAAAAAAAACATTATGATAATAAAACACACTCCCAAAGTAAAAAAGTACAAGCAGCAGCTGTGACAATTAATCAGATATTGGTACAGCTGAGCAAAAGAGGTTTAAGATACTCTGAGACCCAGGAACATAGCCAAATTTTAGAGCTTTGTGAAAAGCCTACAGGCTTGGGGGGGAGGGGGGCATTCTAATCTCTGAGCGGACCAGTATTCCATAAGGCAGGTGCTTCAGCAGAAAAAAGCTGTTTATAGTTGGTGGGAACTATCTTCTAGTTCCCACCAATCAATGCTTTTTGGCTGATAGGATCTGCAGCATGCTCAATCTGTTGGATTCAATTGGATGGATAGAACCTTTTGAAAAAAGATGGTCCTTCAGGTAACCTGAAGAGTTTTAGGATGACAATCAGCACCTTGTATTGCACCCAGAAATCCACTGAAAGTCAAAACTAGTGGTGTTATATGTACTGTGTAACTGGCACCATTTATTATCCGTGCCTTTCCATTTTGCACCAATTAAAGTTTCCAAATGCTCTTCAAGAGCAGCTCTATATAGAACATGCTAAGGGCAATTAAGGGGAAAGTTAAAAGGGCCTGGTGATGGTGAGCTGATGAGCCTTCCAGTCCAGAAATGCATGCAACTTGCATATTATCTGAAGGTGTGAAAAGGCTCTTCTAACCTAGATGCCAACTAGTCTTCAAAAAGGAGTTGTGACTCTAGGAGGAACTCCAGGTTGCACATTGGATCTGTCTGAGGTAGTATCACCCAATCCAGAACTAAAGATGGAAGAAACTTGTTTCCAGAGGTTCAAATACTCACAACCATCCTGCTAGAGTTGAATCAGAGCCTGTTTCACCCAAAGACACTTTCCAAAGTGTTAAGGCAACTGGAATTTCTTGGTTTTTCCTTGAAAACATTTCATTTCCCATCCAAGAAGCATCTTCAGTTCTGAAGAACTAAAAACCAGTTGCCTTTTAAAAGCACCTCTGGGATAATCATGGTCTGAATGATTGAGAATCTCCAGAAACAATTTTTTTTCCACTTCATTCGGACCTGAACAGCCTCAAGACACTGAAATAAGACCCCCACAGCATCACTCAAGGGCCCGGAGTAGAAATATAAAACTGGTTGTCATCTGCATATTGATGATATCTCACCCAAACCCAACAAATCACTTTACTCAGTGGCCTCATGTACAGTAGACATTAAATAAGAGAGGAGAGAACCCTGTGGCAGCCCAGAAAGTAGGGGCTGTAGCAGTGGTGGATTCTGGATCCTGTTGCAACCGGTGCAGTGCAACGGGGCCCAGCATCCCCACATGCATGTGTGCACATGCGCACAGAGCACACATGTGTCTTATCTCCGTGATGCCTCCACAATGCTCCAGCTGCTCGGCATGTGCACGGAAGCGCCAAAGAGCTCAAATACAGGCAAGGAGCTCTGGTGGGCAGGCGGACCCTCCAGAGCACGGTACCGGAATGGTACCCGGTGCTTCCGGCAGGCACCAATACCCCTGTACCGTGGCATACCGCCTGCAACCCACCACTGGGCTGCAGCCCAAATATCTCCCTATTTATGAATACCAACTGAAACTAATCCTGGAAAAAGGATGAGAACTAACAGAACACAGTGCCAATCACCCCCAACTCCTGAAGCCAGCCCAGGGGGTATTGAAGGTGTCAACTGCTGCTTAGAGATCAAGTAGAGCCAGGATGGATACACTACCACCATCCCACTCCTCAGAGATCATCCATGACTGTGATCAATGTCATCTCAACCCAAACCCTGGCCTGAACTCCAACTGAAAGGGGGCTAGGTAATCTGCTTCATCCAAGATTGTCTGCAGCTGCCACACAACTACTCTCTCCACAATTCTGGGATGGTGTGTTTGGAAACTGCATGAAAACAGTCCAGTAAAGCAATGATCCTTTGGGGAGATGGTGCACCATCACCTCTTGAGGAGCTGGTGGGATCACTCCCTCTTTCAAGATGGAGTTAATTACTACCCAGATCTAATTCCACAATCCCTGCTGTGCAGCTTTAATAAATTTAATAATAATTTAATCAATACACAGGTGGCTGAATGAGCAGCTGAGAAGGCTATGTACACTTCCTCAGTTTTCATAGGCTCAAACTCATCTCAGTTCACCCAGCAAGATGTTATCCCCATTATTTCCACAGATTCAGCTTTAAAGCTGGAGTCCTAACGTACATGTGTGTGACTTAATGTGAGTGACTTTGTCTGCCACATGTGCAGCATATTCCTCACAGTGACTCTTTAAGTGAATTTTGGTATTACTCCCTCTGAGAAGGGACTGAGTGACTTGAAACCTGAGTGTTCTACTGAGTGGTTAACGGCAGACATAATAAGGGCAGAGAAATAGTTAAATGTCAGCATCCTTACTGCCATGAGGCAGGCCCTACTAGTGGCTCTAGCTCTTGTCCAATTGTCTTAACTCCGTGTTGTGCAGCATTTCAAGGTCATATGATGCCATCTATGACCTTCCCAGCCAGCTTCTGAAAAGCAGTCAATGAGGGAAGCTGGATTGTTTGTTTGGTTGGTTGTTTGTTTATTGGATTTATATGCTGCCCTTCTCCCAAAGGACTCAGGGCAGCGTACAACATTAAAAAAAACATATTACAAAAGTTAAAAAGGAAATTAAATAAAGTATCCAAAAACAAACCCAATTAATATTAACAATACAAATTTAAAAAATAGATTAAAATTAACAATGAAATAAATCATTTATTTTATTCTGTTCAGGCCAGGTCGGCTTGCTGGAAAAGTCAACTTTTTAGGGAGCGTTGGAAGGACCAGAGGTTGGGGATTATGTGAAGCTCTGTGGGCAGCGCATTCCAGAAAGAAGGCGCTCCCACAGAGAAGGCTCTTCCCCTGGGGGTCGCTAGCCGACACTGTCTGGTTGATGGCACCCTGAGGAGGCCAACTATCGCACTGGACGGTGGGAGGCTACTGGTAGCAGTAGATGGTCTTGCAGGTATCCTGGGCCTAAGCCATGGAAGGCTTTAAAGGTCATAATTAGTACCTTGAATCACACCCGGGAAAAAACCGGCAACCAGTGCAGGCCGCCTAAAAGGGGTGTAACATGGGAGCACCTACGTACCCCTATGATAATCTGCACGCCCGCATTCTGGACCAGCTGAAGCCTCCAGGTGCTCTTCAAGGGCAGCCCCATGTAGAGAGCGTTGCAGTAGTTCAGGTGAGAAAGGACGAGGACATGAGTGACTGTGCACAGAGCATCCCGATCCAGGAAGGGGCACAACTGACGTACTAGGCGAACCTGGTAAAAGGCCCGCCTGGTCACGGCCATCAGGTGTTCTTCTAAACTAAGCTGCGTATCCAGGAGGACTCCCAGATTGTGGGCCCTCTCTGAGGGGGCTAAAATTTCTCCCCCCTATCATCAAAGATGGAACAAGATGCACAAATCGGGATGACAGAAACCATAGCCACTCAGACTTGGAGGGATTGAGCTTGAGCCTGTTCCTCCCCATCCAGATCCGCACAGCCTCCAGGCATCGGGACATCACGTCGAGGGCATTGTTTGGGTGGTTTGAGGTAGAGATGAAAAGTTGAGTATCATCAACATATTGATGATACCGTACCCCAAAACCACGGATGATATTGCCCAGCGGTTTCATATATATGTTGAACAGGAGGGGTGAGAGAACCAACCCCTGGGGCACCCCACAAGCACCTTGGGGTCGATCCCTGTCCTCCAGTCAACACGAATTGCGACTGATCCGACAGGTAGGAGGAGAACCACCATAAAATGGTGCCCTCTACTCCCAACCTCCCGAGTCATCGCAGTAGGATACCATGGTTGATGGTATCGAAAGCTGCCGAGAGGTCTAATAGGACCAGGACAGAGGAGCAGCCCCTGTCCTGCACCCGCCAGAGATCATCAACTAATGCGACCAATGCCATCTCCGTGCTGTACCAGGGCCTGAAACCTGACTGAAACAGATCCAGGTAGGCAGCTTCATCCAGGTACTAGGGAAGCTGACATGCTATCAGTGACGTGCAGTCAGGGGAGGCAAGGGTGGCACAGCCTCACCACTGTCAATCATGAAAATGGAAAAAATGTAAACGGGAAAAGACGAGTGCTGAAGTGAGACTAGCTAGCTGCTGCTTCACTGTGAATGACTGCCTGTTTAAAAAAGCCTCTAAAGCTCTGAGCTCTGCCGCAGGGGAAAGAAAGCGCTTTAGTCAGTGGGGTGCAGAGGAGAGAATGCTCGGTAGTGCTGAAGTGCTGAAGTGAGGCGGCAGAGCTCAGAGTTTAGAGGTTTTTTAAAACAGGCAGTCATTCATGCATGGGGAGACAGCAGCTAGCTAGCCTCACTTCAGCACTTCAGCACTGCTGATCATTCTATCCTCTCCCCCGACACCCCACCGACTAAAGTGCTTTCTTTCGCCCTGGCACAGCTCAGGCAGGTGGGCGCTCAGAGCCCCGGGACCCCTTCTGCAGAGCATGGGGCTCCGTCACAGCTCCCGTCACCCCATCTGGTAGGTGCCGCCCGCCCGGGAAGCAGCTGTGCTGGGGAGTCCTGGCCGGCAGTTCGGCTTCCAGAGCAGGTGGTGCGGGCGCCGGTGGCTCTTCTCCACGGAGCGAAAGGCGGGTGGTGGCAGATGGACACTCAAGAGCCCCGGGAGCCCTTCCGCTGAGCACGGCGCTCCCTCACAGCTCCCATCGCCCCGTCTGGCAGGTGACGCCTGCCCGGGAAGCAGCTGAGCTGGGGAGTCCTGGCCAGCAGTTGATTAAAACTCTCATTCAAAGAGGGAACCCAAAGACCCTTTTATTAAAGAAAATGCAATTTGATAGGGCAAAAATAACTCCCCTTTGCACTGTAAATCAGCTACATGGAATTAAACACTACAATCCAACTTGTGTGTGTGTGTGTGTTTGAGAGAGGGGGGAGGGAAGGAGAGAGGGAGGAAGGAGGGGAAGGGAGAAGAAAAAGAAAAAGAAAGAAGGAAACTTGTTTAATAAGTTTAAAGCTGTTGCTTTAAATCGGAACTGAGCATGCCTGGCTGTGGAATTCTGGGAGTTGAAGTCCACAAGTCTAAAATAATTGCTGCCTCACCAGCCATAAACCTCACTGCACGTCACTGCGTGCTACCACACTCTCGACAACCTTCGCTACAAAGCAAAGGTTGGAGACCGGACCATATTTGGCTAAAGAAGCTGGGTACAGGGGAGGCTTCTTAAGGAGGGGCCTCACCACCGCCTCCTTCAAGGTGGTGGGAAAGAACCCCTCTCTCAATGAAGCATTGGTAATCGCCTAAGCCAGCCTCGTGTCACCTCCAGGGAAGCTAAAACTAACCAAGAGGGACATGGATTCTGTTAAGAACCATGTGTTCTTCACTTAACAACCACAGTAAAAATGTAATAAAATCAAGTGTAACTCATTTAATAGCCAGCTTGCTCAGAAGGGCAACTTCTGGCCCCAACAGTGGTTGTAAGCCAAGGACTACATGTAATTCAGAAATGTGCGATTTTATACATCAGTCCTGTATAACTTGTTTCTTGCCTCCACATTCAGCATACTATCCATCCCATTTTGGAATGCTGTCCTGATAATTGGCTGGCTGGGTGATCTGTCCATTGTTCCATTGTTTCTTGCAGGGATTATTAAGACAGCATCTTTGGGAGCCAAGATATCTGCATCCAAATTTGAAAATCTTCAAAAGTCCATGGAATAGCAGAGATTTCTTGTGAAGTTTTAAGTGTGAAATGTGGGATCTCAGGGATAAGTGCACTGAAATATTTAATTATTTTAAACAATATTTTTGGGAACCATACTGTTAAATAATATTGTGATTATAATGTCTATTGGGTGAAAAGATGCTTGTTGAAAAATAAAACTTGTATTTTTCTTCTTCTTTCCATTGTAAATGGGATTGTGGCAATGTTTAGTGGGCTGAGGTCTAAATATAAAGTTTAAGGTTAATATAAGAAAGTTTCATTCTACTAACTAATCCTTAGAGGCTAAATTGCACCTTAATCAGCAACTAGATTTGTTGCAAAAGAAAAAATGTATCACCAAAACTGATATGATATCTGTAGATATCCCTGAAGCCCATGTAAAGAAATGTATCCCAAATAGATGCCATATGTATTAAAAAGAACATCCTACTACACAAACTTCTGCTATCCTAGTCTTTATCGTTGGTTTGCTTGCTTCGGTAGTGGGTTACAATGTTTTTACTTCTGTTTCGGATGTGCTCCTGCGTGTGCTCGCATGCGCAGAAGCGTCTGGGCAGGTGGGTGAAACCTCCTGCTGCCGCTACTACCGGTTTGCCTGATCCGGGCCAAACCAGCAGCAACCCACCTCTGGATTGCTTCTATATCAATCACCGTCATTTCTGTACAGAAACAGAGATATCACTTTCTCTCCAGAATTTGAGTTAGTTAAGAAACAAGGCTTCCTTTCTGGAGCTAATTCAGTTTATTTCTGAGCCAGTCAGATGAAAGTCATGTAATCCTTTTTCATCTCTAGGAATTATTGCATGAATATAATTCAACAAATGTAACAAATGCTTTTTTGATGTTTAATAAAGTATAAGCAACTTTTCTCTTTTCAAAAGCAGTTAATAATGGAGACGGTCCATTTCCTTTCCACAGAAACATCTTTTTTCGTTACCTTTGCCTAGTTTTCTAAACACAGCTAAATAAATTTGCCAGGCAACTTAAAAAGAAAGGATATTTCAGGCATCTTTTCAGTTTAACCACACGGGGGCACAATATGTTTGCATAAGAACAGTTTTATTTGCTCAGATGACTGGGTTGTTGGCCTTTTCTGTGAATTAGATGCTTGGTTACCATCTAATGCTTACTAATTTGCCTACAAATAATGCATAACTGAAATCTATTGCAAAATGTGCTTTACCTGAAATAAATCTAAACTCATTTAAAAAGCAAAGGTTTGTTTGGGAGAGGTAAAAAAAATCCTGCTTAATCCATTTGCTTTCTAAATAACAGAATGTTCTTGTAATACAGTATCCCAAAGGATCTTAAATATTAAAAATACATTCTTGAATGTGTTTAACCTATGCAGTTTCAGCTCATTTTAGGTTAGCCCAATATAAATTTGACATATAGATACATTATTTAATTGAATTGTTATAAATATTCCAATGTGTAAAAAATGACTTTAAGCGTGGCATATATATTGTATTTTCCCCACATTAAAATATAATTGGATTAGAATTTTAGCTATGTTTTCAGAATTGATGGTGTTTATAGGATGCTATTCCTTGCATTTATTCCCTAATTAAAAGGATGCCAGGTAGGCAGTGGAATTTTGGAATTTGAATTGCAATTTTCCTTTGTGGTTTGTGCAAAGTAAAATGTATATTCTGGAATTCATTCTTAGGGAATAAAACATAAAACCTATTTATCTCCTTAAATTTGTCCGTTTATTTTACTGGCTCAAAAGTTTTTTGCTCTTTACAGATATTCAATCTGTGTAATAAAATACAAACTGTCTGTAGGAAGGAAATGGGAGGAATTTACCACCACTAAAAGAAAAAAAAAGGATAAAATCCTAAATTCAGAAACAAAGGCACCACTAGAAGCTTTGTAGGAAAAACAGGAAACATTGGAATAGAAAATCATTTAAATAGAAATAGAAACAGATAGCCCAAGAAAAAAGACCAGAGTAATTAAAATTCCAATATAGTGGAGGGAAAAACAGGAAATGCAGATACAAGAGGAGACTGGCCAAGATGACAAGGAAGGAAGAAAAAAGGTGCCAAAGACTGATTATAAAGATAGCATCAGTTTTGGGAAACATACTTGGGGCAATTAAAATTACAAACACAAACTAGCAAACACCTTCGTGCCAATCAAAGAGCAAAACAGGAATGAAACCATTAACCCAGGAATCACATAAAAACCAGAATCATTAGCACAAAGCTACAAAAAAAGTATATCAGATTTCAAAGGTAAAAAGAGTATAAAATATCTAGTCAATCCCAGTTTATTAGCTAGCTGCTTGTACCTTGCTGCTTGTACCCCCTTCCTGAAAAATAAAATACCTGGCTTCCACGCAACTGTTCCACTCAAATTATTTTTCACGCTTCCCGGTGGGAAATTTGAACCTAGCCAAAGGAAGATTTGAAACCTTCCAACAGGTCATTTTAAAGAATAATTATTTTAAAAGTATTCATGTTTATCTACCTTTAATTAAGTGATAAACTATAAATTAGAAGTAAATATACTGAGGAATTAATGGTGGGTTTTTTTTAGGGAAAACAACTAAGGGTAACTCTCAGTTTTTAAAGCAGCTTCTCTTTGCAACAGGAAAGCTGTGAAGATCAGAAACGAGAGGGTTAATCAATCTCTCTCCCAATTAAACAGATTCAACCATGACTATTTTGCATAAAATAATAGTAGGGGAAAGAATAATGGAACGATAAAAAAAAGAATCCTGGCAAGAATACAAAAAAGTAGAATTCAGGTTATATTAAATGCTGTTTTGTTCTGAATAATGTGAACATTAACCCTGAGTCTGCTTCATTTAAAGTTCTGAGCATGTTTAAAAGAGAGAGGAAAGAAGATGGTGGAATCTACTATAGTTTGTGATTTTACTGTGGCAAGTAATATCACCATCATCCTTAATAATTGCATTCTGAATGGGAGAACGAGCCAGATGTCGCGACAACACAACGTGCGGTCTCGACAGTCCGAGACTGCCATTGATTCTTTTACCTGCTGCATGGTCCGCAGGGACCTAAACTGTCCCGGAGAGATGGTGACAAGGAGACAAATCCTTGCTGGTCTCAGGGACACCGCAAAGTCCCTGATTGACCCAAGGGAAGTTCTCCAAGCCGGCGGTAAACAGACAGCCCCCAGGCTGACAAAGTCGGGGACGGCTCCGGAAAGAAGGTGAAAGTAAGTCCAGCTGGTGAGGCTTTTTTTTTCTTTGAGAATGATTACACAAAGAATTTTTTTTAAGATAAATTAGTCCTTTAAGCAAAAGAATAAAGCGGCAAAATTTATCTTTATTGGACTGCCTTAGAAAGTTTTTTTCCTCTTCTATGTAACAGCATTTTGTGGATTGAAGTGATTGGAATGCTTCCTGTTTCTCCTCTTAAGTGAATGAATTGATTTTTCCTCCTAATTTGTGCTACCTTTATTTTTTGGCTGATCTAAAACTTTTTCCACTTTAATAATCCTTCCTCTTTCTGACTATTAAATTTTATTAAAGACACTTTGAGATCTTTGTTCTCCTTAAGCTTGATACGAATAAGAGAAAGTTGAATCTGCCATTTGGAAGCCAGAACTTGGTTTTTTTCTCCTTTTGAAACAAAGTATCTTTTGCTCTATTTTCTCTGAGTTTGTTGACATTGTAACTAGAGGGTTTGCAGCTAGTCTGTAGAGACTGATACTGGCTCAAGGACATGAACTGTTTTTCTTGCAGGTGTCCTTGTGGAATATTTTGGACAAGGGAAGGGAAAGAAAAGAAAAGATAGAACCATCATTTCTTTTTTCTCCTTGAAAAAATTAAAAGGACCTTATGTTTAAGCAATTTTAAAACAAAATTTTTTTTATACATAAACGAGATATTGAAGGCGAGAGTGGCAGTGGATTTCAAACTTTTTCTTTTCTTCTGGGAAATATGCATTCATATACAGATGAAGAAATCCTAAGCTACCAGGATTTTTGGGATGGAATTTTAAAGATATCGGAAGGATTTGAGAGGCTTGATAAGAAGCTAGATAGATTATTGTCTGTGTTAGATTCGGGCAACGAGAGAACAGACTTCAGACGATAGTGACAAACAGCTCTTTATTAGTTCAGTAGTAGTGATCCAGCTTGCTATGGGGTCTTGCAGCTCCCCCTTTATAGGGAGCTGGCAGACCTCCCGTCGAATCAGAACAACCCCTTGTTCCCACCCTAGTGGCGGACCTGAGTGGAGACTACAGCAGTTTATGCAAATATCTAACACCCCTCCCCTCTTAGATGGAGTGTTCCGGTTAGTGACAAAGTCCTGTAAGTATGCAGGTTTCTGCCTTGTTCGGGTGGACCTGCGTAGTTCTGGTTGTGCAGGAGCGGGCGTATGATCGGAGTGTCCTCTTTGTTCCATTGTCCTGGCTGGGGATTGCAAATTCCCTTCACTAGGAGGCTGCTCCGTTCTTTCGTCGGTCTCAGGTTCCACCTCTGGTTCTGCTGTGCCGTAGTTGTCTGCGATGGGCGAGTCGGGTTGTTGAATCAGCAGTTTTGCCGATGGTATGAGTTCTTCTTCTTTTTTTTTTAAACAAAGTTTTATTGGTTTTTTAGTGTTTTGCAAAAGGAAAAGGTATGGGGAAAGTTACAAATTGTGGCAGCCGCAAACTGCGGTAGGTATACGCCCCCTCCAGTATGAGTTCTTCTTTCGATGATCGTAGGTTGGAGTGCGTCAGGCGACCTCGGAGTTGGTCGATGTGCCTTTTCCAGTTCTTACCGTCTTCCAATTCTAACAAGTAGGAACGAGGACCGGTGATGCCTATTACCTTTGCCAGAATCCACAGTGTCCCCCCTGCATAGTTGTGGGTGAATCCCCTATGCTAAAATTCCAAATTTTGCTTGTGGAGTCTGGGGGCGATGTGGCAGAGTAATTTGGATGTAGTCGGTCTAGGTGAGACCTTAACCGGCGACCCATGAGGAGTTCATCAGGACTCCTTCCCGTCGTGGCGCTAGGGGTAATGTGTTGGATTAAAAGATAGTGATCGATTCGTGTTTGCCAATCACCCGGGCCCATCCTAGCGAGGGCCTCTTTTGCAGTGCACACCATTCTTTCCGCCTGTCCATTCGATGCCGGATGGAATGGCGCGACGAGGGCATGCCGAATTCCCTGACTTGCTAAGTATGCTTCGAATTGCATGGCCGTGAACTGGGGCCCATTGTCGGAGACCAGGAGGTCGGGCAGGCCGTGCATGGCGAAAAGTCGCCGTAGTACCTTGATGACCGCCTCTGCCGTGATCATCAGGACTACTTCTAACCATTTGGAGTATGCATCCACAACTATTAAGAACGTTTGTCCCTGAACCGGTCCTGCGAAATCTATGTGTATTCGCGACCAGGGTGCTTTCGGTTTGTCCCACTCCGTAGCAGGCGCTTCGGGGGGGGGGGGGCTAGTCTGGATTCTTGGCACGGATTGCAAGTGGCTACCCATTCCTCTATCTCCTTGTCCATGTTAGGCCACCAAACGTAGCTCCTAGCCAACACTTTCATCCTTACGATCCCTGGATGCCCAACATGCAAAGCTTCTAATACATTCCTCCGCAGTTTGTGCGGTACAACAACTCGATCCCCCCACAATAAACAACCTTTTAAAACCGACAGTTCATCACACTTAGACCAAAACAGTTTGAATTCGGGTCCCACAATCCCCTTGGGCCACCCCCTCCATACCCAAGTTTGCACTTGTCTGATTACGTTGTCCTTAGCAGAAAACCTAGCAACGTCCACAGAAGATACTGGCCCTGTGTCCAAACAGTCAATCAAAAGGACCGGTATCTCTGGAGTGGGGTCGGCCAACAGTTCTGGTAGCGGGCAGCGGCTGTGCGCGTCTGCATGCCCCAATGTAGAACCCGGTCGGTGTACCAGTTTGTAGGAATACGCAGCCAGGAAAACAGTCCAACTGGTCATGCACAGGGAGAGGGAGACCGGTGTTGGGCGGTTTCCCGCCAATAGACCCAGCAATGGTTTGTGGTCCGTGATAAGTTTGAAATCGCGGCCATAGAGGTATTCGTGAAAACGCTTGACTCCAGCCATAGCGGCTAACGCTTCCCTGTCCAGTTGGCTGTAGTTGCGTTCCGCCGAAGACAATGTCCTTGAGTAGAAAGCGATGGGGGCTTCGTTCCCATTTGGCATTCTGTGGCTGAGTACTGTGCTGACGCCGAAAGGTGAGGCATCGCAGGTCAATACCAGTGGTAGGGTTTGGGTGTACTGGATTAGCAGAGAGTCGATAGTCAGCAGGCGCTTGACTGCGGTGAAAGCGGCCGCCTCGGAACGTTCCCAGGTCCATTTCGCGTTCTTTGCTAGAAGTCGGTGCAACAGCTCAGCAACGGTGGCTTTCTGTTTGAGAAAGATGCTGTAGAAGTTAAGAAGTCCGAGGAAGGCCTGCAACTCGGTCTGATTCCGTGGTGTGGGGGCATCCTGGATCGCCTTAATTTTTTTCGATGTCGGGTGTATTCCCAGTCCATCGATCCTGTAACCCAGGAATTCTACGCTTGGCACGTTAATTTGGCATTTTTCCTTTTTTAGGCGGAGACCCTTTTCTCGAATTCTGGCCAAAACAGTCCTTACACGCTTTAATAATTGCTCCTCATTTGCAGCCGACACCAAGATGTCGTCGAAATAAGGGACGACTCCTGGTATGCCCTGCAAAAGCCGTTCCATGATGCTTTGGAACAATCCCGGAGCGATGCTTACGCCGAATTGTAACCGGTTGCATTTAAAAGCACCCCTGTGCGTCATTATAGTTTGGGCCTCCGCCGTGGCGCTATCCACTGGCAGCTGCTGATACGCTTGTGCCATGTCTAATTTTGCAAAAACTTTTCCTGGCCCCAACGAGTGCAATAGGTGTTGAACCACGGGCACAGGATATGCGCTTTGTTGTAGGGTGACATTAATTGTGCATTCATAGTCCGCGCAGATACGGACTGACCCATCTGGTTTAATGGGGGTCACGATTGGGGTTTCCCAGTGAGCGTGATCCACTGGTTCCAGGATCCCTTGCTCTACCAGCTTATCAATTTCCTTATCAATTTTGGGACGGAGCGCAAAAGGCACTCTCCTAGGTTTGAGCCTGATAGGCGCCACATTTGGATCCAAATTAAATGAAATTGGCTTGCCCACATACTTACCAAGGCCGGGGCTGAACACGTCCTCGAACTCCTTAAAAATCCCTTCAGCGCTGCTGTTACCCACGGCGTTGATTCCGGTAACTTCTAGCCCCAAGGCTTCGAACCAATCCAATCCCAGGAGGCTTTGTAATGGCGCGCTGGCAACGATCACGGGCAGCTGGGCTGTGATATTTTTGAACTGGACTCGAAATGTGCCCTGGCCCACAATGGGAACCCTGTTCCCCTGGTAGTCTCGAAGCAGGATGTCTGGTGTTCGTAGTTGGTGCTTCTTCAGGCTCGGAATTGCCTTTTTCATCGCTGACCACGAGATGATCGTCAGTGATGATCCCGTGTCGACTTCAAGCTCGCAAGGGGAGTCCTCCAGGAGGACAGTGAGTTTCAGCTTTTTAGGTCGCTTTGTGCGAACCTGCCCTATCGTTGTGAGATAGGTTCTTAGTGGTTCTCTCTGGGAATACTCTCTCTCGGCTCCCTGGGAATACTCTCTCTCGGCTCTCTGGGAATACTCTCTCTCGGCTGACTCTCTTGGTTCTCTCTCCGGGCGCCCTTTGTTTCTTTGCCAAGCCCCTGGGGTGGGCTTCTGTCGGCGATGCGTTGGTGGTTGGCATGTTGTGGCAGGGACTTCGCTCCGACACACCTTTGCAATGTGTCCGATTTTGTCGCAACGCGAGCAAACAACTTCTCTGAAACGGCAGGTAGACTGGGGATGATTCCCTCCGCAGCTTGCGCAGGGTGGCAAACGGGATTCGAATCTTCGTGCCGGTTTTTCGTGGCTGCTACGCATGCGATGGCTGTCTTCGCACTCGCTTTCCTCGGTTTCTTGATCGGTGGCCTCGTGATGCACCCGGGTTTGCCTGGTTCCGGATTGGGCTGCACTGTATCCGCGTTGTAGCGTTTCTGTAGATCTGTCCGCTGATTCCGAAGCTCTTGCCTCATCTAGCGCAATCTGCAGGTTTAAATTGGATTTGGCCAACAATCGTTTTTGTAACGAAATGTCCCTTAACCCGCATATGAGGCGTGCTAGGATATGCTCATCCAGGTCCCTGAACTCACAATGTGTTGCTGCTTTTCGGAGCGCTGCAACGTACTGGTTGATAGATTCGTCCGCCTTCTGTTTCTGCATGTTGAATTCGTGGCGGCGAACGTGGCGGGAAGGTTTTGGCGTGAAATGCATCTGCAACATCTGTTGTAGCGCTGTCCATGTTACCGCCTGGATGGGGGTTGGTTCAGAGAGATCCCTGGCCGTCTCGAAGACCTCTCGCCCGCAGTAGCTCAGGAACATATTCTTTTTCCGGGAGTCTGGTACTCCCATGAGATCGTTTGCCTCGAGGAAGCATTCGAATCTCAGCATGTAGGATTCCCAATGCTCGGTTATTGGGTTGTAAGGAGTTGGTGGAGCGTGCATCACCATCTTGTCCTGCGTTCGAATTTGCCGCGCTGAGATGGCTGCCGGAATTTCCACTGAACTCCGGGGCTGGATCAAATCCGTAGATTCTGGTGGTAGATCTTCGTCCTATCTGTCTCTCGATCCCACCTTCATCGCCAGTGTTAGATTCGGGCAACGAGAGAACAGACTTCAGACGATAGTGACAAACAGCTCTTTATTAGTTAAGTAATAGTGATCCAGCTTGCTATGGCGTCTTGCAGCTCCCCTTTTATAGGGAGCTGGCAGACCTCCCGTCCAATCAGAACAACCCCTTGTTCCCGCTCTAGTGGCGGACCTGAGTGGAGACTACAGGAGTTTATGCAAATATCTAACAGTCTGGCTGAACAAAAGATGAAGGGACTGGAGCCTCAAAAATTAAAGAAGAGAGTGAAGATATAGAAGATAAAGACAAGATAACAGATGAACCTAATAATGGAGCACCTAAGAGTGAAAGTGGAAAGGAGGGAACATGGAAAAGTGAATTTGATTATTATTACATACTTGAAGATTTGGACCTCTATCTCCCCCCCCTGTCAAGATATGGATTTGATGATGGAATTAAGAAGAGAAACAGCCTTAGAAAGACATTGGATAATTAAAGACATGCCAATTTTAATACTAATTCAAGGCAACAAGACTATATGAGAGATCTTTCAACCAAAAAAGTGCGGAGAGATGTTTTTAAAAACTTTATAAAGAAGTTTATAAGAGAATTGACACAACAACTGGCTAAAGAGATAAGACAGTTTTGTTCCTGGAAAGACACAGGCTGATGATGAAGGTTGATAACTCAAAACTTAGTTAACTTTTGGTGATTAATAAGTAGGATTCCCTAGACACTTTTAGAATGTTTTCTTTAAAAATTTTTTGTTAATTAATAATTCATTATGATAATAATAATAATAATAATAATAATAATAATAATAATAATAATAATGATGATGATGATGATGAAGTAAAAATCTCAATTAGTAAAAATAATTTGGATATAAACTGTAAATTGCGACCTGGGGAAAAGATTTATCAATTCCATTAATATATTTTTGTTTAGATTTTATTATAAAGATGCAATTTTTCTTGGGCACTTATAAACTTTACTAACAAACTTTTGGTTAGACTTTATTATAAAGATGTAATTTTTCTTGGGAGGAGATGTGATATAAATGTCAAAAAAAATCTTTTTTTTAAAGATAACTATAATAATAAGAAAATGTTAATGGATAATGTTTAACAATTTTTATATGTCTTGGCATTGGTAAAAGCAATTAGATATAAGCCTTAGTTAGTGAGTTGGGGAAAAAAAAGGGAATATGCTATAAAAGGGTAATTATTGGAGGTTTATAGGAATAGCTAATGAATGCCAGTAGATGGTTGTGTCTTCAAGTGCAAATGATTCTAGATAAAAGCATATTTAAATAATTACAGCTAAATGAGAATGATGGTATATTGATGGTAAAATACATAAAGATCTTCGATTTTAAAATGTAAATTAAAAATATGAAGGATGAACAGTAACGCACGAAATTCATTTGTAACCAATCAACATGCTTTCTACAAGATGTAATGAAGAATGTTTTTTTTGTATTTCTGTTTAATTAAAACAATAAAAAAAATTTCAAAAAAATAATTGCATTCTGAATGTAAGCATTTTGTTTTAGGTTTCCCTCAGAAGGATTGCATTGTGTTTTTCAAAGGAGATCTTTAATTCAACAGACTTCATCTAAATCAAATCTGTGGCATTCTATCCTTAAGCTGTATTTCATCTTTTTCTAGTTAACTCCTCAAAGATGTTAATTTCCAACTCCCAACTAACATTATCTAAGAGGACTAGGGATTATTATGAGATTATGATGTACAACAATTTGCAGCGTACAAAGTTGAGGAAAGCTGATCAAAATGGCCTTGAATTATTTTTTTTCATTGATGCTGAAGTGCATGAGTCTGGGTTAGTTTAAGAAACTGCTTCAGCCCAATGTGCCAGCAGAGGAGGCCTGCTGCTCCTGGCCGGTCAGTTCAACTGGTGGGTCCAGGAGAAGGACCTTCTCTGCCATGATTCCTGCCTTTTGGAATATCTTACCCCCTGAGGTGAGATTGGCCCCACTCTTGATCTTCTGGAATGGGCTTGCGAATGTCTGGTGGGCTTCTCATGGGCCGAATCAGGAAAGACGCTCGAGGCTACTTTCTCGGGATGAGAGCCCAGATCTGACTCCGTAACTCTCTTTTATTAGTTATAAAAATGGGTGGATACGAAAGACAAACAAGGGAACAGCGTAGGGAAAGATACAATTTCATGTATGGCAAAACTTTACACATGAATGTTTCATTTGTTACACAGTCTGAGATATCGTGGCCAGGGATGAAATGTTTCTTTTGAAAACTCCCTTTATCTCGGCCAGGGATGGAATGCTGCCTTTGAAAACTCCCTTTGTCCTTGGACGTGTTTCAGCTGAGATGTCAGCCTACACAAGAGATGGCGCTAGTTTGATCAAAGATTCCAACATGGGCTGAAGAGCTGGCTCTGACAGTTGGCTTGGGACCTTAACAGGGGAGCATCACACTAGAGGTGAAAGATGAATTAAGAGGTAATCCCCTTCCCACATCCTGTTCCCCCTCATCTTTTAACTATAATTTTATCTTTGATTGTAATTCCATTTTTATCATTTTAGAAATATTTATCTTTTATGGTTTTAATGCTGTAAGACATCCAGACTTGCTTCAAAATGAGATGGGCGGCAAACAAACAAACAAACAAAAGAATATCGATTCTGAATAGACAATATGCAACTGAAGAAGACTTGATTTTACCATGCTTATTTCATATATATCTTGGCAACAACAATTTGTCTATAAACCATCATCTCATTTACTGCATCCAAAATTATGATGCAAAGAAAAACAGTTGAGAGCCTGTTTGGGCTCTGTTAATACACTGAATGCCCTTGAATTACAAGATTTATATAATGTTTTATAGAATGCTATTAAACTAGCTTGTTACTCTTGATGATAACTGTGCTGTAACATTTACAATGTTCTATAGCAATAGTGAAATCATTATTCTTGGTTATGTTTTTCAGATGCTGTATATTGGAATTGCAATAGCAATATTAAAAAGAGCTTATTTTTTCCCACTGAAACTGCTTAGCAAGAGTAATTTAACTTTATATAAAAAGTGATAAATATAAAGAAAAAAAAGCTGTACATGTGTGTTAGTATATTGCCACCTACAACCCAAGTTTCTGCATGCTTACTTAAACTAGAATTCTCAATAGAATTCTGAATTCCATTGAGAATGTGGAGAATAGGGAGAATTCCTCCATATGAATAAACCAGTTTTCCATGGAGATACTCTTTCACTTCTCAAATTAAAGCTCACTGAAAACCAAAAGGCATTTTCTTGAAGACACCTGGAGCTTCCTTTCCAAGCTGACACAAGCTTTCATCTAGACAAGAAAAGTGATCTTAGAATTTGGAACGAAGTCTATTTTGCAGTTAATTGGTGTTAGTGAGGTAGATCTGACAGACTGACACAAGCTTTGGAATGTCCAATTCTATTAAGACCTGTCACTTCTCAGCTAGTAGATATAAATACATAAGCATTTGCTGTTTTGACTTTTCGTTTGAAAAGAAAAACTATAAGAGCTTACCAGCTTTCACTACACATCTTTTCCAAAGCTATTCAATTAACATAAAGAAATAATAGTGCATACAAATGCCAAATATATGCTAAATATCTGACTGCGTGACCAATAACAACAACAAAAAATAATACTTGGAACATCTTATATCCATAAACACTATCAAACAAAAATTTCTACCTATCCTAGATTATCCTTGGGAAGGACAAAAATACTAAATCGAGTCTAAACTTCTGGCTGTGCAACCAACCATAACAATACTAATATTCCCAAAGCATCTGGAGCACCATTTGAACACCATCAGCATTGACAAAATCACCATCATTCAACTGCAAGAGGCAGCTTTACTTGGGATAGCTGACATTCTGTAATGATACCCTTACTTCTATCAAGCAATAACACCTGCTCATCCCAGGTTCTTGGAAAGGTTGATTGGTGGATAAATATGCCAAATCCAGTCTAAACATCTTGTTGGCTATGTGACCAACCATAGTAATAAAATAAAACACCAACAGCATTGACAAATTCACTATCAGTCAATTCCAAAAGGTAACACCATACTGTATGACGAACCGTATTACTAATGTCCTATACATTACATTCCAGTAGTGCTAGTGCTAGATTATTTACTTATTTATTAAATTTATATGCTGCCAATCTCACTGTCTTAAGTAACTGAGAAGATTATACATGTCCCACAAAAATGGAGGCAAATGTTTAGTTTAACTGTTGAAGAAAAAATATATGCATTGAGTAATTATATAAAAGATAGCTAAGAATAAGCAGTGATGCAAATTAAAGATTGTAACACTAGAATGCGTAGGAAACTAAGCATGAATATTGAAACAATGTAATAAAAGCAAGGACAGAATGCTGGCAAGGAAAAGCATTAGATGGTCAATTTCTACAAAGGATTGAGGGTAAAGTAGATTAAGAGAAAACCGAGTAACAGTTTACAATTGGAACATTAAAAAAAGAAACCGAAGGCTTGATTTTGGCTGTTCAAGAACAACTATTCGAACTAATACAATCAAGTCCAGAATTGAAAATGATTAAAATGATTCAAAGTGCATATTGTGGAAAGAGGAAGAAGAAACGTAGATCATACACTCTGCTTGTGCCAGAATATCATGCAAACTAATTAAAAACAATGACATAACACAGACATCGAAATGATTCAATGGAATATTTGGAAAAATTATCCTGTTCCAGTACTGAAAAATTGGGAGGAACATGGAGTTGAAAAAGTAGTTGAAATTGAGCAGATAAAAATATTGTGGGGTTTCCAAATACAAACTGATAAAGTCTTCGCTCACAACATACATTTAATTCTGGTTGAAAAGGAGGAAATATGTATAATTGGCTCAATATCAGGAGGCAGTAGAATAGAAAACAAAACATGGAAGATAACAAAGTATCAAAATATGAGAATTGAAACTGAAAAATTATGGCATAATGTGGCTGTGATACCCATGTTTTACAACTTTTAATTATGAAATTACACTGAGCTCATTTATTTATGCAATGTCAGAGTGAGAAAATCAAAGTGATTTTTTTTTAAAGGAAGTCAACAAGAAAAACAGGGAGCTACATAACCATAAGGAAGTTTTCTCATATAATATAATTTGTGGAGTAAAAATAAAAGCTGATCACAAACAATCCACATTTCATTTAATTTCTGCATGACATGCAAATACACATCTGAATTCAACAACTTGAATTTTGCTGCTAAAAATACTTTGAATTTATTGTTTACCTGGTGGGTAACATGATATTTCTTTATAGTTCTTAGTGGTAAAGAAGTCTATCAGAATTGGGAAGAAGCAAAAGGTTTTAAAAATAAGTAAGCTGCTCTGTTTGGGGTATCTTTGGGAAGTTACTGCAGAAGTTCTAATCCCATAATTATAATTACCAAGCATCCCAATACTATTAAAAAATTCTCTTTATTTCTAGAATTTATTATTTCTGTTTTACAGGTAGCAGATGAGCACGTTTTTGTGACCAAGACATTCCAAGACATTCTGTTTATATCTACAATTTACGTTGTTTTTCCTTGTAGGGTTAATTGATTAATCAATAGTTGGCAAACCACATTGATTAAATCAGTCAAAATCCACATTCCTTCCTCTCTTAATCCTTTGGCGCTTAATCTCTTTTGCTAACAAGAAAGGCACAATGGAAAGACATTAGACATCACATTCCATGCAGCAAAATATTAACTAAGTAGAGAGTCACGTATCTATATCATGAAGTATCCATGAGGTGTTCATGAGGAAAGCATGCATCTGTAAACCAATCAATAATTGCCAAGTGTATTTTCTGTCCAATGAGCTTTTACTATTCTGAGAAGTTTGACAATAAAAGGGAGCCCCGAACAATGTTCTGGGTGGGTGCCCTTCGGGGTGCCTTCCATTGGGTGGCCTTCCCAGCACAACTCCTTACTCCTGTCTGCGTCTGCTTTTCTACGTCACCAACATTCCTCAATCTTAGAGATGGAAGAATTGAACATTTCTCTGAACCTGATGACCTTGAATGTTGTATATGAATTCAGCTGCATTGTTTAATATAGTTTCTGTTGCATTGGGGCTTTTTTAAACCTTTGTCAGAGCAAATGGGTTTAATGAGAAATCCTATGCAACTATATATACGTATTTATTTAAAAGGAAATTGAACTGATTTCAGTAAAGCTTTCTCTAGGCATATAGTATCCCGTTTACTGTTCAGAGTTTGAAAAACAAATATGATATGCCTAGAAGGGATGCAGGTTTGCTATGTCAGCTCATTATAAATCTGAAAGTCACTAAAGGACTGCTTATCAAATGTGCATATTAAAGGACAAACAGAAAGCTAGGCATATTTAAATTAGAATACGCTGGAATGAGTTACTGTTACTCTTTAGGAAGTCCTTGAAGAAATAGTAAATGTGCAACTTGCTAGCATTTTTAGACAGCCAGATATCACCAATACAGCATCAATTTCAAAAGCTTTTTGAGCCAATGGAAAATGCTTGTAGCATTGCCTAAGTTTTTGCTCTCATGGGGTACCTGAGGAGTGCAGAACAACATTTTGCAATGTACAGAAGTTGGAAGGGATCTCAGAGATCTTCTAGTCCAACCCTCTGCTCAAGAGGAGACCTATACCATTCCAACAAATGTCTCTTCTTGAAAACCTCTAGTGATGGAGTAGCCACAACTTCTGAAAGCAAGCTGTTCAACTGTGTGCATAAGCGCACCAGCGTCCCTACCGTCCCTGTTCTACTGTCCCCATTTATATGTACTCTTTGTATGTGTTTATTGCTATGTTTTGCCTATTTATATATATTTATTTGTGCCATTTTTCATGTGTTTTCATACTTGTTTCCTTGTGCTTGTTGACAAATAAATAAATACATACATACATACATAAATTGTTCTCATTGCCAGCAAATTTCTCCTTAGCTCTAGCTGAATCTCTCTTTGATAAGTTTCCATTTGTTACTTCTTGTCATGTCCACAAGTGCTTTGGGAAATAGTTCACCCCCTATTCTTTGTGACAGCCCCTTAAATATTGGAAGACTGCATTAAAATGGGAGGTGTAGAGATTTGTGGATTTATATCATGTTCTCCCTCAGGCACAGACTTTTGTAACACACCTTTTCATCTATGAAACTCAGTGGATGGTTCAATGGATGGAGAGATGAAATCAAAATGGCTATAACTGAATAATAACTAGAGAATGTATTTCTCTCAGGTTTACATACTTAGGAGATGTTTTTCCTGCTGTAAATGGTGAAATATTCCACAGTGTAATCATTTGAGAAACTCTTATCTATCATCTACTTGATACCTTTCCATTGTGGGGAATGTTTCTGTTTTTCCTTATAACTGCAGTGTTATTCATTCCCACTTTCCATTAAGGTTTCAGCAAAGTTTCTTTTGAAATATAAGTGACAAATATATTTAACATTGTGGAAAACAGCAAAGCACAATTCCAAACTGTTTTTCTCATTCCAAAAAGCAGCAATTGATGAGCTGGTTGCCAGATTTCATGCATAAACTCCAGCTTTCTCCATTGTAGCAGCTTTTTAAGAAGCCACAGCTCTGGGAGTTGATTCAAGAGACCTCTGATGGAACAACCAGACGTTATGCATTAAACTTGAATGGCATTTGAATATATTTCAGTACAACATTTTAGCTTTGGCATAACCAAGATTTACTTTTAAGTCTCTTTCAAGAGAATTGAAGCTGTTCCACATGATTTTGCACATTATTTCCAGAGAAATGCAACTGGAAAAATTGGAAATTTGAGCATTTAATCTTAATGACTTTTTTGATTATTCAGAATTTAAGTTATGTCCTGAAACTAGCTTTTTATTTCAAATCTAGAAATATTCTATGATAAAAAAAACAAAATAATAGGTTCAAAATGAAACAGCATTTATCAATAATAAATATATAATATGGATACAATACTTCAACATACTATGTCTTATTGATTATCAAGATTTATAGGAAAACTTGAATTTGACTTCTTCTCCATTGTACTTCAATATGTGCAACAATATATCTGCAAAGTATCTTGTTTTGACTTGTGTAGCATAAAAATACATATATGAATCAGAACTAGTCATATTTCCAATTAATGGGAGTGGTCAGTGAGATAACTGGAGATAAAAGATAGACTTGCCATCTGTTCCATATTCCAAAGTAGCAATGTTTATCTATGGTGAAAAGGAAGTTTTATATTAACAGGGAACAGAGTTTATTGGACAACGTAATAATGTGATGTTTCTCATCATGTCCTGGACCTCTATTTCAGAGGATGAATTATACATTCACAAATAACATTTCAGTATGTAAATAAATTGATTTTATCAAGTCTTTCTTTCCCTTTCTTCATTTTTCTTCTTCAGCCAAATAAGATTTGGACTTACTGGCTTCTCTGAATTATTCGTTACCCTGACTACTCCTCACAATGGATTCCTCATTATAATCTTTTTGGAACCCTTGACATATTTGAGTTGGTTCTAAAACAGGCGTTTTCTTTCCCAAGCTACAGAAGGATCCACAGGTTAGCAAGTTTCCTGGAACTTGTGAATGTAGGCTCAGCATCAAGTCAGTCTTTCAGTTTATCTTCAGCATAAGGGTTCTTGACAGCAGCAGTTTTGCTCTCAAGGAGGGATTACAGCATGTTTAAGGACGATGCTGCAGCAGTTATATGGCTCTTGAGTTGCTAGCTGCTGAGCTGGTGAGTAGACAATGCTTAGGTAGAGACAGCTTAGCCTACATAAGCAAAAGTGCATGGCAAATCCTTCCTAGTTTCTTTACCATAAAGGCAAGAGAGAGGGGAGAGATATATCTTCAGATTTGGAATATCTTGGTAATATAACATTACAATAAAGTTTGAGCTGGTACTTATGTGTGTTTTCCTTGCAAGGCTGACAGATTAACTCCTAATTGCTACTTATATAATTGTAAGTATGCTGAGAATTTGGTTGTGCACTTCCCCTTTTCTTTTTTGGCATGACATAAGGAAGCATTTCAAAGTATTCTCTTGAGTTCTTGATTAACCATCATTTATTATAATATACGAAAAATAGGGAAAGAAAAGATCAGTCCCTGCTCAGAACTGCTGCTACAATATTATATATACAATATTATATTATGGTTGCAGTAAGAACAGACATAAATCTCATTCTTTCTCTCTCCCCATTCCTTCTGCCTTTTGCATTTCCCCTCTCCCTATTTCTCATCTATCTCTGTTCCAGATACATATCTGTATCTATCTACAGATATACATTGTTTATTAATATGTCTATATTATCCATCTATATCTATTATCTATATCTATATTTGGAATCATATTAACTTGCTATTATTTACTGAACCATGTTAAAATTAATGAATATTTTCTGAGCCTGCATAATTGTTAAATAATTTTCAGCAAATTCTTCAATATTTTGTTTGTGGCTATTCTGATTTTAGCTGTACATTCTTGATGTACTTGTTAATTTGTCCTCAAGTTACATAACCTGAGTAACTTTTAAGCCTTACTGCTGAGCAAACATATTCTTTATTCCTAAATTCCTGGCATAAATGTTTTTACCTGAGCAGATTCATATAGTCACCTAATCATTGAGGATGACCTCTCTTCCAATAATGAAGAGCATCAAATTAGACCTTACAAATTGATAAAGCCCTTACCTGAGTCCCAGCACAACAAGGACAGACAAGTAGGTAAGAGTTATGGATCCCAGGACTCTGACTCAGAATTCTTAGATTGGTTTCCAGGCCTACAGAAGGGCCAGCATTATGAGGTAGAGAGTTGAAAGGATGAGGTGTGTAGAACTATGAAGTTCCAAGAAAACCTTCCTAAGAATGCAGTCAAGGAAGACATACCTGTATGATATATGGAGTCCATAAATCCAAATGATGATCAGTAGATGGTAGCAAGGAGTATGGGTCTTCTGTATCTCTTTACTGGCACATTGAGGTTATCTTAATTTTTACAGTTCACCTATGAGCTTATTATTCAGTAATCAGTGGTGCTCGCAAGTCCATGACTATTTCTTGAATGACATGGTGCACCTAACATGGTAGTGGTATTAGAGATGAAAGCCTGAATGTTTTGCTATAGAACTCTCCATTCTAAAGTAATCAATTATTGGAAACAATACTCTTACCTTATTCTGTTTCTGTGACAAATATTACTCTGACCTCTCAGCTTCAGTGTTTGGATACTGACATGATTTGTAATTTTATTTTTCTTGTGATTTCTGGGCTATAACTCAGATTACTTGGCTTGGCTGGATCATCCTAAAATTGATATTTTCTTTCACAGTATTGAATTGCAAATTAACTGCCTGAGAGAGAATTTAGCACATCCAAGTATATTTTATTTTATACCATTCCATTCCATTTATTTTATTATTTTTACAAATAATCCAAAGTAGAGAACATATTCAACACACCTTCCTCCTCCTCTTTTCCACACAACAACAATCTTGTGAGTAAGTTGAGCTGAGACAAAGGGACTGGCACAATATCATTAAGGTTGATTTCATGGGTAAAGCGGGATTAGAACTTATCCTGCTTTCTAGCCTGGTTCCTTTACTACTAGACCAAAATAGCTTTCAGTTCTACTGAATCTACTGTGTGAGACAGCTCATATAGCTTGATCAAGCAAGGCTTCTCTGTAGAAATTAATATTATGCTTTTATCTAGCTGCGCTATTATTTGATGCAATCGAGACACTCCGTTGTTGAGGGGCAAATAGAAAGAGGAAGTTCCATATAGCAATAGCAATAGCGCTTAGATTTATATACTGCTTTACAGCTTTATAATCCTCTCTAAGTGGTTTACAAAGTCAGCATATTACCCCCAACAATTTGGCTCCTCATTTTACCAATCTCGGAAGGATGGAAAGCTGAGGCAATCTTTTTTTTTTTAAACAAAATTTTTATTGGTTTTTTAAAAAAATAGTCAAGGAAAGGGGTGATGGATAAAGTTACAAATTTTGACAGTTACATTATGCAGGAAATGGCCCTCTCCCCCATTCTCATAACTTTCATTTATCAACACATTAGATTATTACTACTTAATAGTATTTTGTCAGCATATAAACTTTTATCTTCAAATAATTTCAATCATTTTATATCAAACAGATTTTCTAGTTCATTTTTGTGATCTGAGTTTTCTAGATGTTGCCTCTTCTCCCCACTCCAGCAGAGCTCCAGCACCTCCCGTGTCCTGTATGTCCGGTGTAGTATCATCAGGTTTATCTAGGAGGACTTTATTTTTTTCCATGAAAGCCTCCGCCTCCATAGTTGTGTTAATTCTAACTCTCGTGTCCTCCCAGAATATTAGCACACCTTCTGGCAAAAGCCATCTAAACCACACCCCTTTCTGGTATAATTTCTTCGCTAACTGCGAATAATTTTTTCTTTTTTCTCTAACTTTCTTTGGGATCTGTTTCAGAATGGCTATTTCTCTATCCTTATATTTTAATGCTTGCCCCCTTTGTGCACTCAGAATCTCGTCTCTTGTGGTCTTTCTGAGAAATTTAATGTGTACCTCCCTTGGAACATTGTGTGTTCTGGCATATGCTGAGTTTACTCTATAAACCAGGTCCATGTCCCACCCCATCTGTTGTCTATCTTTTTTAGTATATTCAGCCAATAAATTTGTCATAATATCCCTCAGATCTTCATCATCAGCCTCAATTACATTTTGACATCCAAGGAAAAAAGACATCCGTTCAAATTCTATTTTTATCTGGTGGTTCTCAAGTTCTTGATTTCCTTTCTGCACCCCCTTCACCTCTCTCCTCATCTCAGCCGTCCCCTCCTCCAAAAGTTCCAGTCTCTGTGAGTTTTGGATCGCACGTTCTTGGTTCTCTCTGAGCTGCTCATTCATTTCCTTCAATTGATTTTTTAAGTCCTCCTGCCCCTTTAAGAGTTGTTGAAACCTGTTGAAAGTCCACCTCAGGGGGCTTAGGCTGGAATAAAGAAGTTGGTGTCTGTTGTCCGCTGGGGCTGGACGTCGAAGATGCCGGGGCGGAGCCGAAAGCTGAGGCAATCTTGATCCTAGTGGAATTTGAACTGTGAAATTGCAGGCAGCCGGCAGTAGTGCACTCTAACCACTGGGCAATTGAGGCTCCTTGCACCATTGTTTGCTGCCTTGACTTATTTGTAAATGAGGTGGGAAACAAATAAATAAAATAAATAAATATTAGGTTCTTAGACAGGGACGTGCGGTCAGGGGAGGCAGGGGAGGCAGAGCCTCACCTCTCTTCATGAATTAATAGTATATAATATTATATACTATATATATATATATATATATATATATATATATATATATATATATATATATATATATATATATATATATATATATATATAATATTATAATTAATTAATTATTAATTAATATTATAATATTATATACATCTGTCCGGGCACGCCCAGAAGCTGCGGAGGCAGAAATGTTGTCGGCGCTCCCGGATGACGAAGGCACGAAAGCGACTGGGTTCCCCAGACAACATTTCTGCCTCCGCCCTCCGCAGCTCCCGGGCGCGTCCGGATGGAGGTAGCCAGAATGGCGCCAAGGCAGTCCGGCGGGCGAGCGACCGAGGATCAGGCTGCCTCGCTCGCTCTTTTGTCCGCCGGGACCGCTTCGGTGGAGCTGTGGCTACATCCGTCCGGCCGCGCCCGGGAGCTACGGAGGGTGGAGGCAGAAATGTTGTCGGCGCTCCCAGATGGTGAAGGCACGAAAGCGACTGGGGAACGACGAGAACCTTCCTGCCTCTGCTGGATTTCGCGCGCTCCTCGCGACTGCAGAGGCAGGAAAGTTCTTGTCGTTCCCCAGTTGCTTTCGAGGACTGCGGAGTGCGAACTGGCGGAGCACGCTCAGGAAGGTGGGGAATGGGATCACGTGTGCTGGAGGCTGAGGCAGCCTGAGCCTCCAGCACACATGGTTCCATTCCCCGCCTTCCTGATGATGTCACCAGCCTCACCAGCCATAAACCTCACCGCACGTCACTGTTCTTAGATATATGTAAAAGTTAGTTAGGATCCTCTGTATTTGTAAATATAAGAAACTTGATGTATTAGACTACCATATATATACCAACCAAGTATGATTATTCTTAACTATGCTTGTTTGAAACAAGCTGACTTTAAATCCTGGTTAATTGAACTGTTTTGTTTTGATAAATTAACATTAAGATCAAGGGTGTGTTCTGGCAGGCACTACTCCTGGTTCGCTCGTGTGTGGGCACTTTGCGCATGCGTGCACTTTACGTGCGCATGTGCAGTGCAATTAAAATTGTTCTGCGCATGCACAGAACTGAAAAACAAGATGGCACCAAAGACAGCACTGCTTGGGGAACCGGTTCAGGGGTGTAGCAGGCCTGGGTTGCTGCAGGTTCCAGCGCCCCAGGCCGCCAAACCATTACCAATTTGCTCAAACCGGTCTGAACTGGTAGGAACCCACCACTAATTAAGATTGACTACCATGTAATGCAGCATTTAGATGCTGCATTAAACTGTGTAATTTAAAATACACGTAGAGGCTTTTAGTTACCCCTGTCTTGCTGCATACACGGAGATACATGGAATTAAGTACATGCCACTCATGACAAAGCAATTATAAGGATCCATTGAGCTGGACAATCCCTTGGAAGAATTTGCAAGTAATCAAAATGACCCAGTTTGGTCTAAAAAAATAGAGCCATCTGTGGAATGGAGCCATTAATAACACATCTCTCCCAGGATGTACCAACCTGAATATTAAAAATCCAAGCAGGTGGCACATTGTTTAGTCAAATGAGAGTGAGCACATAGCATTGACTTGAATCAAAATGAAAAATGTAAAAATCTGAAGTGTACTGCTGCATAATGGCATCTGAACTACTAACGTGAGTGCCTGCATACATGAAAAGAATCAACCAGAACAGGAGGAATTTGTCTGCAGAAAGTCAGACATTCGATTCTTTATTTGAGATTTTCACAGATTCATCACTGCACTAGCTATGGCTACATTTAGCTGTGCATTCCCATTGGATTAGCAAAATGATGGCCCAGAAGAAAACTGTCACTTTCAAACACTCCAGCTGTGCTTTGCCACCATCAGAGTCTTCGGTTTGCAAATTCCATAATTTATTATTTCTCTCTTTTTCCCACCCCCATGAAAATATTGCTAATCTGTTTATGGGGAGCAGTGCAATGAGACAAGAATTCAACATACGTTGGATCTGTTAGAAGTTAAGAATTTGAGGGTCCACTCTAAATAGTGAAGTGTTCTCTCTGCCTCTAGGTATTATAAACTGTATTAGCAACAAATGACACTTTCTTTGGGGAAAAACTGTATGGCCGAGTAAGTATGCAGAATGTGATAGAGAATACAGTATAAAAATAATAAATAACCCAGCATTAAATCTTGTGATTTATTTAGGCTCAGAGAAAAGGCTCTAGAGGACCAATTGTGGTATTTGTATAAGGAAGTGGAAGCAGCTTGGTGCTGTTTTTTTGTTAAGACAGGTCTATGTTTATGTCTGTATCAACACGGCACAATGCAGGGCATAGATCTTTTTCTTGCAGTCAGACACGGCCCTGTAACCTCTTTGCTGTCAAAAAGAAACATGTTTTCATTAAAAGAACACTGCCTTTCGGTCTGGTCCCTGCATCGTATATGCAGAGAAAGCAAAAGAAGTATGTGTTGGGTTTTTCCTTTGTTTCTTTCTAAAAACATTTCCTGGTGCCACATTTGTATGGCTGGGGTGTGGGAGATCACAATGGCAAAAAGTGGTTGACAGTTGAAGAATGGTCTGATTGTTAAGGCTGGGAAGAAGACTCTCCCCACCAGGGGTGGGTTGCTATCGGCATTACTGCTGGTTCAGCAGGCAATTTTTTTGTGTGAGCATGCACATTTGCACCTAAAAAGGTCTGTGCATGCCCAGAATGTAAGAAAATGGTGAAAAATTACATTTCTGCATGGAGATTGTTCTGTGCATGCGCAGAAGCAAAAATAAAGATGGCACCACCAACAATAGAACTGGTTCGGGTGCATGGGCGTCCAAGTTACTACCTACTTGTCCGAAACGGTATGAACTGATAGGGACCCACCTGTTCTCCCCACCCCAAAATAGTTCTGCTAAGATGAGGTGGGTGTCACATAATGTAACAACTGGTTCGCCCAGAACCAAAAATGTGAGCGTGCAGCAACAAAAACAGGGCAATTATATAGGTTGGGATAGTGCCGGGGTGGGTGGGTGGACCCAGCCGCTGCTCAGAACTACTGTTTCACCTGAACCTGTCCGAACCGGCAGCAGCCCACCTGTGCTGCTAAGCCTCATTTCCTTCAATAGCACCACTCCATTTAATGATACAAAAATCACCACCTAAAGTCACAGAAGGAATCCTAGTGGGAACCAATCCTTTTAACCTCAGCAATATTTTGGACAAAAGAAAAATAAAAGTTGCATTTTAATCACTGGAACTGGGACTGAATGTTCACCTGGCGGTGTTCAAACAGAAGGTTTTTTTTTCTCCCGCTTAGGGCCAAACTGGGGCTGAGAAAGGAAAAGGAATGTTTTGTCATTTCAAAACATTTCGGCTGGCCCTGCATCTTATTGAACCTTGCAATACATTTTGGAGCATTGGGAAGGTTCAATCATGCTCTCTCTATTCATATTTTTAAAATCTCAGATTCCTTCCATTCTCTTCATGTGTAAATTCCCATAGAAAAAGAACTAAGGAAAATGCTCTGCACCAGCCAGATTCAAACAGCATGACTTTTCCTGTAGAATTAAGAACCCTCAGTAAATTCTAGCCCAGTGTTTGCCTGAAAAGGCCCATAGGAAATGTCACAGTACTGGAATATTGGAGGGATAGATGTGCCGGAATTCCAAAGGATGAAAATTTGTGGGGAATTGGTAAACAGATATTCGTTAAATGCCTCCTTCCGCTGAAATCCAGAGAAAAACCCGTAAATGTGTCATAATGAGCACTGCATGTCATGCTGGAAATGAATAAGTATGAAGATATTATGGTAAATCATTTCTGGATTTTTTGCGTCTAGTGCCAGGTTTGTGTTCCTTCCCCTATCCATCCATCCATATCTCATTCACTTTCCCTTCCCTTCCCTCCCTCCCTCCTTCCTTCTTTCCTTCCTCCCTCCCTCCCTTCCTCCCTGTGAAGAACCCCAGGTGGTCTTTGGTGGGAGGTAGAAAAGCCAGACGTTTTGAAACTGAGAACATGCCCATTGATCATCTGGCATTCTTCGAGCGCCACTATTGATTAGCTTAGCCTGAGTTTAAGGATAGCAGCTAGCAGAGGTCTTCAAACTTGACAACTTTTAGACTTGTGGACTTCAACTCCCAGAATTCTCCAGCCAGAAGAGCTGAATTCTGGGAGTTGAAGTCCACAAGTCTTAAAGTTACCAATTTTGAAGACCTCTCTTCTCCATGTACTGGAGGATCCCCAAATGGTGAGGATTTCTTTCTTTCTCTCTTGAAGCCACCCCCCCCGCTTTTGCTCCCAGGGAGCTGTAGAGAGCTTGCTAGCCCACCCCCTGCTCTATTTTGGGCCTAGCAGTCCTGGCTGAAGCCTGTTGAGAGCCATAATGAGGCTCGTGAAGGGCGGGGGAAGGGAAGGTTGTGATGGTGGGGGGAGGGAGCAGCAAGCTCCGGGGCGGCAGCTCAGTTGGGGTACAGTGCAGGCACCACATGGCAGCTTATGGCAGGCAAGGCAGCTTAGGCAGGGAAGCCACCCAGGAGGTGAGAAGTGATTGGGTAGGGCAGATGGGTGGGGCATTTGCACTTAAAACGGTCTGCACAGATGCACAACATTTAAAAAAGAAAAAAAGACATTTTTTCAATGAAGATTGTTCTGTGCATGTGCAGAACAGAAAACCAAGATGGCGCCGCGGAGGATAGAACCGGTACTGTCATGTGTCCGCCGGTGTTACTACCTGTTTGGCTGAAATAAAAAATGTTTCTCAATTTAGATGCATATTTCTAACCATTTTCCGTGGCAGAGTTTTCACCCCAAACTAATCTTGTTACCTGATAGAAAACTGTTTTTTGTGAGTCAACTTTTTAAGCCATTGATGTCTGGTTGTGATACAGATTTTCTGGACTTCAATGTTGCTGCTAATCCATCTGTTCTTTTTACAGGACCTGAACATAATCACATGGACAAAGGAAGTGAAGGCAAGAAAATTCTGCACATCATTTTTCCTTGCCATCAGAGCAGTCCTTCCTAAAAAGCTGCTGTATCAGGAGATACTGATAAATGGTGGCTTAGTATTATAGAGCAAGGACCATGGCCCACTGCTGGGCTCACTCATGGGCCTTGAGCCATTTTTGGAATCAGGCTGTGGAAGTGTGTGCATGCATGCATCCCCACTTGCGCGAGCAGCGAGCAAGCACGCACATATGCTCTGCTTCAGTGGTGGGTTTCAAATTTTTTTGGAACCTACTCTGTGGGTGTGGCCTCCTTTGTGGGAGTGGCTTGCCGGCCATGTGACCTGGTGGGAGTGGCTTGGCAGTCATGTGACCAGGTGGGCATGGCTAACTTGGAAAATGTGGTGAAACTCACTTAACGATGCTCTTGCTTAGCAACCAAAATTTTGGGCTCAATTGTGGTCATAAGTTCTTTTTCTTTCTTTCTTTCATCTCTCTCTCCCACTTTCTTTTTTTCTTTTTCTTTTTCTCTCTCTCTCTGGCTCTTTGTCTCTCTCTCCCTCTCTCCCTCTCTGTCTCCCTCTGTCATTTTCTCTGGGTGTCTATCTGTCTGTCTCTCTCTCTGTATCTCTGTCTCTCTCTCCTCCTTCCCCCATCTCTGTCACTCTGTGTGTGTGTGTGTGTCTGTCTCTCACTCACTCTGTGTGTGTGTGTGTGTGTGTGTGTGTGTCTGTCTCTGTCTCTCCCTCTGTCTCTCTCCCCTCCCTTCCTCTCTCTCTGTCACTCTGTGTATGTGGGTGTGTCTGTCTCTCACTCATTCACTTAATCACTCACTCTGTGTGTGTCTCTCTATCTTTCTCTCCCTCCCTCCCCCTCTCTGTCTCTCTCTCTGTGTGTGTGTGTGTGTCTGTCAGTCTCTCTGATACCCTCCCTCACTCCCTCTCTCTGTTCCTCTCTCTGTCTGTCTGTCTGTCTCACTCACACACACACACTGTGGTCACCTTGTTGAGTGTTCCAATCACATTTGAAACACTCAACAACTGGCTTGTATTTATGGTATTTTGCAGCATTCTGCAGTCATAGGACCAAAATATATGCTTTTAACCATATATTTTGGTCCTATGACTGCAGAATGCTGCAAAATACCATAAATGCAGGCCAGTTGTTGAGTGTTTCAAATGTGATTGGAACACTCAACAAGGTGACCACAGTGTGTGTGTGTGAGTGAGACAGACAGACAGACAGACAGAGAGAGAGAGGAACAGAGAGAGGGAGTGAGAGAAGGAATCAGAGAGAGACTGACAGAGTCTGACAGAATCAGAGAGGTACTTTTAACTACCTGGCAGCGGCGTTTTTCCTTGGGGGGCTCCTCAGAACATCCCAAGACTTCGGAGGGAAGCCTCCAGCCCGGAGCAGGAGCAAAGCCCCCTTTCCAACTGGCCTTTCCTCGCTTGGAGGGCTTTGGAGGGAAGCTTCTGCATAAGCCCGGCCGAGTGACAACAAGTTCCCACCGTTACGAAGCCTCGGAGGCTGTAATTTTCTGAGCTGTGCGCGCACGCCTGTTTTCCACGGCGTGGAGCAGCAGCGAGGTTTGTGTGGCCGGCAATCACTCCAAATGCCATCCGGGAAGACGAGGAATGTGAGGGGGGACCGTTGACGGCCTCCGCAATCATCGCTCGCCTCGCAGAACCTCGCTGCTGCCCCACGCCATGGAAAACAGGCACGCGCGCACAGCTCAGAAAAAGCCTCCGAGACTTCGTAACGGCGGGAACTTGTTGTCACTCGGCCGGGCTTATGCAGAAGCTTCCCTCCGAAGCGTTCTGAGCCTCGGAGGCTGTAATTTTCTGAGCTGTGCGCGCGCACCTGTTTTCCACGGCGTGGAGCAGCAGCGAGGCTCTGCGAGGCGAGCGATGATTGCGGAGGCCGTCAACGGTCCCCCCTCGCGTTCCTCGTCTTCCCGGATGGCATCCTGAGTCATTGCCGGCCACGCAGAATCTCGCCGCTGCTCCACGCCGTGGAAAACAGGCGCGCGCGCACAGCTCAGAAAATTACAGCCTCCGAGACTTCGTAACGGTGGGAACTTGTTGTCACTCACCCGGGCTTCTGCAGACGCTTCCCTCCGAAGCGTTCTGAGGGAGGAAGGGCCAGTTGGGAAAGGGGCTTTGCTCCTGCTCCGGGCTGTAATTGCGCCTATGTTTTCCACAGCGTGGAGCAGCGGCAAGGCTCTGCGCGGCCAGCGATGATTCCGGAGGCCATCAGTGGGGGGCAGGGTCCCCCCTCATGTTCCTCATCTTCCCGGATGGCCCCCGGAATCATCGCTGGCTGCGCAGAGCCTTGCCGCTGCTCCACGCCGTGGAAAACATAGGCGCAATTACAGCCCGGAGCAGGAGCAAAGCCTCTTTCCCAACTGGCCCTTCCTCCCTCAGAACACTTCGGAGGGAAGCGTCTGCAAAAGCCCGGGGAAGTGACAACAAGTTCCCACCGTTACGAAGCCTCGGAGGCTGTAATTTTCTGAGCTGTGCGCACGCGCCTGTTTTCCACGGCGTGGAGCAGCAGCGAGGCTCTGCGAGGCGAGCGATGATTGCGGAGGCCGTCAATGGTCTCCCCTTGCGTTCCTCGTCTTCCCGGATGGCATCCTGAGTCATTGCCAGCCACGCAGAATCTCGCCGCTGCTCCACGCCGTGGAAAACAGGTGCGCGCGCACAGCTCAGAAAATTACAGCCTCCGAGACTTCGTAACGGTGGGAACTTGTTGTCACTCACCCGGGCTTCTGCAGAAGCTTCCCTCCAAAGCCCTCCAAGCGAGGAAAGGCCAGTTGGGAAAGGGGCTTTGCTCCTGCTCCGGGCTGTAATTGCGCCTATGTTTTCCACGGCGTGTGGCCGCGGCCAGAAGACAAGGAACAGCAGTGGCGGCGGGGAGTCAGCCCCGATGCAAAAAACGCCAAGGGGGCGGGGCAGGAAATTACTTCCGGGTTCATTCTTCAACCGGATCGCGCGATCCAGTGCGATCCGTTAGAAACCCACCACTGCTCTGCTTGTGCAAACAGTGGCCATGTGTGTTCACTGCTCTGGCAAATGGAGCTGTGCAGGTGCACGTTTGCTCACCATTTGCACAGAACCATCCCCTCTCCTATGCTGCAATGTCAGAAAGATTGGAAAATTCTGTTATAGAGTGCTGTATGAAGCCCTAACAGTTCAGTGGTAGATAATGCAGTTGTTTTAGAACACAACCACAATTTTTTTTGCTTTAAATTGTGATGATGACATTTCTGAAACTTTGTTTTGTTGGACTGCTATGTTTTTCCTCATTAATATTCAGGGGTCATTTTACAGTGTATTGAATTCTCTCTCTCTCTCTCTCTCTCTCTCTCTCTCTCTCTCTCTCTCTCTGTGTGTGTGTGTGTAAGAGAGAGAGAGAGAGAGGAGGGAGGGAGGGAGAGAGTGGAGAGATAGAGAGAGCGTGGTACTTCTGTCTTAAATATGCTCCCAACTCTCCTAAAATTGCTGCTGATTGTAATTTTTATTGCTATGGAAACGATACATAGTTAAATAAAAGAAAAATAAACATATTGTGCCCATATTTGTCCTGTTCACTTTGGGGTATTAAGTCCCTAATATGCTTGTTCTAAAATCAAATCTATATCTTAGTCCAGAAAAGATTAGTCACCGCTCCTGTAGAAGGTTCCAGACCATCAGTCAATATACTGTAGTATACAAATTTCTTTTGTAAGAAATGGGCTGAAGCAATCAATTTCCTCTACCTGGATGATGTATTCACACAAACATTGAAATAATGAAGAAAATCCTAGACAACCTACCCCCCTCTAAATAATATCTACAAATCCTTTTTTCTATTTCCACTGCAATTTTAATATCACGATTAACAACTTCTTGATGAGAAAAGGCTGGGGTTTAGAAATAATATGAATAAGTTCAATAATGGATATCTTTAGCTACAACAGAATATATCCCTCTTCAGAATATATTACTAATCATTGTAGACAATACTATAGACAAATGATCTGATTTGGTATAAAAAGCCACATAAAAGAATATTTTCTGGAGATAAAAGGCCATGTCTAATGTATTTCTATGCAGACAATGGCTGAAAGTTAAAAGGAGAAAAGTCAAAAAGCAGAACTTTAATGTTGAGTCATTTTAAAAAAAGCATTAATGATTAATTAGATATCAGATGGCATCAAGTTTTATAAATAAATGAAAAAAACAAGCTGGAAGGAAAAAAAAAAGGTAGCTTTGCTCTTCGACCAAGCTTTCATTAGTTAATAGAGTACTTTCCGTTTTAGATGGATCATCTGGTTTATTTCAATGCCTATATTTCAGCAGTTTGATTTTTAGCTTCAAAAAATTGTTGCATGTGTATTTCAATTTTAAAAGTGAAAGGGTACTTTAAAATATGATTCAAAGAACAAGCAGACTGTACTGGAAAAATAGCAACCAGTATATATATAAAACTGAAGCATAATAGAAAGAAAAAAGGCTTGATTATTTATATCAACAGCAGGGGTGGGTTCTGACAGTCCCTACTGCCAGTTTGCTTATGGACGTATGCGCAAACAGGTGCGCATGCACAGTACAATAAAACTAGAGAACTGTTTCAGTGGTGTGGCAGGCCTGGGTCACTGCCAGTTGCAGTGACCCAGGCTGCCAAACCACTATTGGTTTGGCCAAACTGGCCTGAACCAGTAGGAACCTACCACTGATCAACAGGAATGATAAGATATAAGCAGAAGCAGAAGAAACATATGATTCAGAAATTATTACATTATAATTAAAGATAGCCCTTGTAATTTTTCATGTTAGTTGGGTCTTAATATCTACCTTGGCCATGGTTTATCTACCTTGGTTCAAAACAATAAAAAAGTCAGTTGCTCAAACCAAACTTTAGATGATTATTAGGCTCATTCTAATAAAAAGTGATGCCCAACGGTAATTATTTTATTCTTTTTATTTTTCATGAAGCAACAAACCTACTTTTCTTTCTAATTTTTATTCCCACGTTGCTGGGGCTCCCAACTATGCTCCAGCATCTGGATTATTCTCTTAGGTTTGCTTCTCCCTGTCCTGTCATCAAATTGCACAGTTCAGGAATGGAAAACTGGAAGCTGTTGTATTCTAAATGAGGTTCTAGCGCTTCTCTAAAAGTAGTCATCAACTCAGAGATGTTTAAATTGGACAAAGAGAAAATGGTAGAAATATTTGGATATATATGTGTGTGTGTGTGTGTGTGTGTGTGTGTGTGTGTGTGTGTATGTATGTATGTATGTATGTATGTATGTATGTATGTATGTAAATAAGTAAGCTCTATTGCATTAATTAGTTGCAGGTTTAAGTAAATATAATTCTTTTTGAAGTGGCATGCCATTGCTACTCAGGGACCAAATCAGTATATGAGCAAAAATTAAGATGGTGCCCTTACAGTCTAATTGCAGCCGTGTTTTGTTTTTTTATGAGGGTAGAGCTTTGTTCCCAACTGGGCAGCTGCCATCTTGTTTTTTGTGACCATACATTGTGGACTGCCCTGGACCAATTATATGCTGTCAACCTGAAGTTTTTTTTATATGCTACATGGTTCCGAAATTTGTTTCCAAACTGAATCTGAATTAGTAATTTACTCAATTTCAGTGTTTTGGCTGTGAAGTTATGTGTATAACTGTTCTTTTAAGCTCCAGCTTCCTGTTGTTTTGTTTTTGCTGAGAGGCAATTGACCATAGACAATATTATTTTGGATGTACACTGAACTGGTATTTTCTTTACAAATGGGACCTAGAGTATTCATTATTTATAAAATGGTAGCTAAAATTCACAGCTGTTTCTCAGTCTGCTTCTGATCTATATCAATGCTGCATGTGTTTATTCATACATTCTTTCCCCTCTGTCATTAAAGTGGGAAGTGACTTGGAAGACAGAATAGGAAAATTTACAGGATTTTTACATACCTATCCAAGATATAAATTTCAGCCCAGGGGGATTTAAAAAAAAAAGAGGATTAAGGGCAAAATAAATGCTTTAAGCCATGGAAAGCTTTGGAAACCATTTTCCTCCATTACATTTCATACTTTTCAAAAATTACATATTGAGCTTTCTGTTTTGGAAGGGCATATGGCAAAATGGATACATTAAATCTCCAAAATGTATCCAAATGTATCCATTAATGTATCTAAAATGGATTCATTAAATAAAGAAATCCTGGGTAAAATGATCCCTATCTACTATGGTGATGGTTTGACATCATTGGGAACTACATACTTTGCAGTTGACAGTCAGGGCAAAATCTGGTGAAAAAAATTATTGCTTTATGTCAGAAGTCAGAATTAGAAAGTGCATGTTTAGTATTTTTTATTCACATTAAAGAGAATAAATAAAAGATCTTCAGTATTAAGTAGACATTGTTATATTTGGATTATCTTAGTTATTAGGTTAAATTATTCTTAAACGTATACACACATATACATATGCACAAAAATCTAGCATTTCTACTTCTCTCTGTCTTTAAGTGAAGAACACTAACTTCTATGACACACAGAATTGCAATAAAGAACTGAATATTTGATTGATAATTGTTTTGGCTAATGGATGAAAAAAAAGGGCAGGGGAGAAATCCAGATGGTATGAAAATGAAGAGGAAAATTATATATCCAAGCCTGGCTTTTGTTAAATATGAGCAATTTAAGTCCAATTTTGTTTTTTGTTTTTTACATTGTTTGCCATTTGGCTTTACTACAAAATCAAGCTGGACTGAAATCCCCTCCTCAGCCAAGTTCCTGTTCTGTTTTGATTTTAAAAAGAAACAGTTTCTGGCTATTGATTAGACACCTGTAGAAATATTATTTTCTTTCCAAGAAGGAGAAATAAATTGCACAGATGAAATATTTGGTTCGGTAAAGAAAATGGAAGCTTTGCTTAATTCTTTAAAATTTTCCTTCCATTGATTTGACTTGTGAAATGGGAGAATTTGCTTTCAGCTTTTGTGTATCATTGTCCCCTTCTGGTTTATAGGCAGACTAATTCTATGGAGATACCTATTAAGATAATGCCTTCTGGGTATCAGGACCAGTTTGGTATGCTTTGTTTTTTACGGATAGACTTGGCTGAGATAAGAGAGAAGTAGGACATCCATATGTGGGTTTTTCCTGGTTCGCTCTGGATCAGGCGAACCGGTCGTGACAGCGATGGGAGGCTCCGCCCACTCATCTGGATGCTTCTGCGCAGTCGCATACGTGTGCACGAGCGAACCAGTAGTAAAATAAATTGAAACCCACCACTGGGACGGTCCCAACTCAGTTTGTGGTGCAGGTGGAAGCAATCATAAAGAGAAATGTATTTCAGATCCTCATGCTGTTTTTAAATCTAAAAATGAAATATGTGGTGAGTATAATGAAGGGACACGTTTGTATGGAATTCACATATTTCAGTGGTATCTTGGTTTGATCAGTTTGTAGTTTTATGGAAATATGTCTATAGCAGAATACAAACACAACTACCAGTTTGGCTCAGCCCGACTTGGGAGTCTCAAATAAGAAATAGATTTTATGACAACTCCCTGAAACTCTGATTATATTTAACTGAGGTACAGGCTGGACTTCTTTTCAACAATTTAGAATGCCTTCTCTTAGATTTAAGAGTAAGATTTCTAACCTGGGTGAGAGGCTTCATCACAGGGGTCTTTTTAAAAGAGACTGTATAGCCACTTGTCTGGAATGGTATAGGATCTCTTGCTTGAGCAGGGGTTGGACTAGAAGACCTCCAAAGTTCCTTCCAGCTCTATTCTGAATGATGACTTCTTCATCCCTTTTTGCAAATGCCACTGCTTAGGAGTTAAAATTATGACACTCAACCCATTCTGAAAATGTCAAATCAGATGCTTGTTAAGAATAGGTAGGGCAACTAATGTGAGAAAGAGCATTATTCAAGTTGATCATGGAATGAAAGTTAGAACTGTTACCAATTTTTCCCAATTCCCACTCCTTTCTGCCCATGGTCCTCTTTTTTATACATGATCTACAACCCATGATTAGCAAAAAGTATATCCTTAGAGCAGTTGGAGGACATAACCATTATATCTCACAGTTTCTATGGTATTATTTATTTATCAACATACTTGCTCCCAGAGATTTGAGGTATTTCACAGAGTAAAAGAACAGATAAAATAAATATAAAACAAGAAGAACAAAGAATGGCAAAGGGGGTGGGGAGAGATAACAGCACAAAACAAACTCACACTACAAAAAAGAGGACTTCAATCCCCCTCTTCAAAGTCTTGGGTAAAGAGTCAATATTTCAATGCTCTCTGAAACACTGTACCTGCAGCGGGGAAGGGGATGATCTATATTCCTGGAGGATCTCCTTCACTATTTATTTAGATTTTTAAAAATCCTACCTTTATTATTTTTATAAATAACTCAAGGCTGCAAGGATATCCTATTTATAATGCTCCCTCTTCCTATTTTCCTCACAATAAAAACCTGGTGATGTGAATTGATCTAAGAAAAAGTGACTGGACTAGAATTCACAGTCTCCTAGTTTTTAGCTTGGTGCCTTAACTGCTTGGCAAAACTGGCTCTTAATAAAAAAGACACACCCTTCCTGGTTTCAAATAGATTGAAGGAATCTGGATTGTGTTAGCTCTGCTGGATCACCCTCATTTAGATGTTGTTGATGCTAATATAATAAATACAATTTAATATTAGCAGTTATCAGAAATGCATAAAGCTTCTTCTTATAAAGATAAGATAAAGATAGCAGTTATCTTCTTAAGTCAATTTATTAAAACTTATCCCCATGAGGCACCAGTGATTTCTAGGTGATAGGTTGGCACTCTTATAGTATGTAACATTTTTTTTGAGGCCATCTCAGACTATTCCCATTGAATTCAATCCATGACGTAAAAGTTATCTGAGATAAACTGAGGCATTTTTGATTTTGACATCTCAATTTAAGGTATTGATATTATTTGTTTGTTTATTATCTAAGGTATCTGAGATATAAATCTTAAAAGAAAAACATTTCACCCTTAATAGCTAAGGAGATTCTCCAATAAGTAGAACATTCCAGCAAAGGTCATATTCTTATGTTAAGTTGTTCTCTCAGCAATTTCTAAACGTGAACTTGCATTACAAGTTTACCAAATAATAAACAGCCTTGAGCTATAAAATCTTTCAGATTGTCGACCACAGACTGGATTTGTATGCTGACTCATATCCTCGATATTTATAAGCTATTGCCAAATGAAGGCAACTGCAGGATTTCTAATAATGCTATGGAAATTGCTAACATTGCAATGGGAGTTGAATAAATTTACATTTCTAGGATTTTGCTATCTCAAAATTTATGGTAGATTACCTTGTTTGTGCATGTCTTGGTTTTAATAGTTATTTTTATAGCAAAAATAGTAGTTTATGATACTATTCCCTGTAGAGATTGATGTGAATCTACCATATGGAATTTTATAATAACTCTTTTCCTGCAAGAAACAATTTTGCATTAGTGATTTTTTTCACAATGAGGTAACATTTACTATAAATAATTTCCACATTGAGATTTCTGGAATATTTTAAAATCCTTTTGGATATTAATAACTTACATTTTTTTTTAAACAGGGAAACCAACTTACATTATCACAAGGAAACGGGGTTGTGCATTCAATTATAGGCAAGAACAAGCTGCCAGTTCCTAATAGAAGTCAGATAGCTCTTGACTTAACTCAGTTATTGCAACCAGGACTGTATTTCTGGTTGTAAGTCATTACAGCCATAATTCAAGGCACCTACAAGATGGGATCCAATGTTAAGTTTTATTTGCAGTGGTTGTTAAGAGAATTTGCAATCATTAAACAAATGCTGTGATCATAAGTGAGAACCAATTCTTCTAAATGGACATTTTTAAAATTGGAAGCCAGCAAAAAAACATAGCAAATCATGATCATGTGATTGCAGAATATTGCAACTGGTCATAAAGGCAAGCTAGTTATCAAGCACTTGAGATGTAGTCATAGGTCCAAGGCTAACTATAGATTGAACCAGTCCGTCAGTCAGACTTGCCTTTTTTGAAGAATTTATAAACTGCAAAGCAATAAAATGTGTTGTTAATTAATTATGTCCAAGCTATCATTCAAAATCGCATATAAAGAATTCCCATTCTTTAATTTTTAACCACCATTACAATCCTGTGAAGTTAATCGGATTATGACAGCCCTATGGGTGGATGATGAAATCAACTCCATGGAATGGCTAAACCAACTTTTAGTGAGATTGAATTACAATAACAGGATCTTGCAAGTCAGATTGTGTTGTATCTTGCCTTCTTATTTTGGTAAATTAAGGAAGCATCTGCTGAGGTACTTCTGAATATTGTCTGGAATGTTCTGGACTTTAAAAAATGCTTTACTTCCTTTTGCTTAGCTAGCAGAATATACATATTTTCATCAAAGCTATCTTCTTTATTTTCTAAAGTTTGAGACATAGTAAGAGGCTCAAAATTATAAACTTCAATGTTAACCCAACCCAATGCAATATATAGCACCAATTCTCTAACTTCTCTTACACAGTATATATTTTAAATGGTGAAACTTTGATTACAGATATTTTGATGATTTGATTTTGTTTACCCTTTTATTTAAATTGGATTAGACTAGAACAGGAAACCTTAGCTTTCTCTGAAATCTAGATTGCCCATCTGTTTAAGGTTTAAGGCCGTGATGACGAACCTATGGCACGCGTGCCACAAGTGGCATGCGGAGCCATTTGTCAGGGCACGTGAGGTGCTGCCCTGTCAGCTGGCCATCGCGCATGAGCGCGCTGGCCAGCTGAGTTCACCTTTTTAAAAGCTATTTTTTTGCCTTCCCCAGACTCCAGAGGCTTTATAGGAGCCTGGGGAGGGCGAAAAGAGCCTCCCCCGCTTCCCCCGGAGGCTTCAGGGACAGTCCGGAGGCTTCCCTGAAGCCTTCGGAATGCTTAAAACCACCCTCCGAGCAAACTGGAAGTGACTTCTGGGTTGCTCGGAGGGTCGTTTTAAGCATTCCGAAGGCTTCAGGGAAGCCTCTGGACGTTCCCTGAAGCCTCCGGAGGGTCTCCGGGGGGGCGGGGGAGGCTCTTTTCGCCCTCCCCAGGCTCCTATAAAGCCTCTGGAGCCTGGGGAGGGCGAAAAAAGCATGTAAAAATGGGGGGGGGTTGTGCGCACATGCGCACTGGGGGATCGCGCGTTGCATTATGGGTGTGGCACGCCCGCACACGACCCCCCCGCGCTCCCCCCACTTGTGGCACGTGAGCCAAAAAAGGTTCGCCATCGCTGGTTTAAGGTATCTTTAGTTTGAATTACGCTTGTCATCATGAGTATATTGATTTAACTATTAATGGATGAATTGAGGTTTTAATATGATCCAATAAAGTGTAGGCTTTGTAGAAATTGTGCTATAGGTCACTCGGGCCATCTGAATTTTAAGTACTTAAAACCCTACTTTGCTATGTTACCTGGCTATTTTGAAAACTATGTTACAATATACTGGGAAAAGACGTCATCCTTATGTGTGTTTCAGAAAGGTAATTCTACATTGGGATAAGTACTTTTCAAATTCCATTGACAGGCATTCAAAATCTTGAAGACTAATGCATCTTGGAGGATTCTGACAATCAAAACCTAGGAATCTTCTGTAAGCATATAAAAATATAATGGAAGATTTCAGAATTCTACCATGAGCGCATAAAAAAAAAAATTCATAAATTTGGTGAAATGTTACAAGATTTCAAAGAACTTGTATGAATGTAACCTTTTTAAATAAAAAGAGTAGGAGGGTTGTGGTTAATATTTTTGAAAATGCCGTGACCTAACGATACCGTCCTGCTGTATAAAATCAGTTTCATGCCATTTTTAAAGTTTTATAAGCCTAATTCCCTTAGAATTATCTATCACTTTTTAAAAAAGTGACCATGTCTTATTATCTTTCCTTTCTGAAAAGTATAAAGCCCATAATGTGGACTGGGACTTCATTGGGATGCAGCGGCATTAACTGTCTGTTCCAATTCATATTCATCTTCCTCCCTTTGACTATATCCTCCCACCCACTCACCTATATGCTTCAATTGATCATGTTTTTGCAACATATGTGGTTGTGTATCTTATGTTTCATCTTATTTTCCACATAGGAACACAAATACAAGTAAACCATCTGAATTTTCATTTAAGTGTCTCAAAAGTGTGTTTGTTGTATTTTGGATGGTCACATTTTGGAAATGCGACCATCGCACCATCCATGTGAAAGAATGTATATGTGGCCTTTAGAAGGGGGAAGAGAACAATAAAATAAGGGAGGAGAAACAACAATCCAGTCCTGAAAAAGTGGGAAGGATGAGAAAGAAACTCAAAAAAATTCGACTGTGATATTGTTTGGTGTAAGATAGGACAGAGAGAAGCTTTGACAGTAATTTAATGTTCTGTTATCTTATTTTACAAAAAGAATGAATATATCTGAAATGTGTGCTGCTTCTGGTTGTTCACCTTGCTTACCTTGCTGACATCAACTGACCATAAAGGGCAGTGGGATGTAGCTCATTAGACATTTCCTTGCATCCTTTCTTTCTTTTCTCCTTCTGCCTGCTTTTTGTCTGGGAAATTGCTAGTCTCAAGGGGCTTCCTTGCTGCCTTTGTCTTCCCAATACACTTGCTCTCTGATCCTCTGCCAGTGTAATAGGATGTAGCTTGCTAGACACTAGGCTTTGACTACTCACATGATTACCTACACTACCCACATGGGAGTAATAAACTTTTCTGCTAAAGTTATATAGGCCTCACCAGTCACAGAGGTAGTTAGTTCTTTGAAATAACATATAGTTTGACCTTGAGATGAATAGGAGATTTTCAGGTCAGCATAAGTTTGGTTAGCAAACTTGCAATTCAACTGTATAGTCTACTTCATATAGTCCTGTTATTTATTTATTCAAGCTAGTGTCATTGCACTATATATGCTATTTAATAAAATTTTATATTATTTTGATTAAAATGTCACGGAATGAAGATTTAGGATTAATCAAAGCGGTTTGCCTGCCTTGTGCCAAAGTTTTAATCAACCAGTTTCAACCCTTGTTATAGCTAAAGATTAAAGATACACGCAAACACTCTGAGATGAAAATAGTTTAATTTTATGAAGGTAAAAAGTGACAACAAGCAAACTTTTGTCTGGTGGTCTCACTCACTTTGAGTTTTATTCACTCATTCCCTTTAGCAATGAACATTATGGAAGGAAAAATCACCTTACTTTTTCACATGATTATTGCTCAGTTAAAGACTTCGTGTTTTAATTGAAGAAGGTCACAGATTCACATCCTCTAAAGAATTTTTTAATGATTAGTTTTGATTTTAAAAGTTCATGTTATATTAGTGGTTTTTTCATATTTTTTGTTTTATACTTTTTGTATTAACATATTCTGCTGTTTTCATAGGAAAATATTAACTTTGTTATCTCTCTTTCAAAAAAACAGGTAAAGCAAGGGGCTTGATGAGTATCCAAAGATATATTGGATACTGACCATGATGGACATTGGTCTTGAGAGATTTGTGTTTTTTTCCATAGAATATTTACAGAGCATTAATCCTTATATAGTATACTATTTGATCCATTAATAATATAGTTCTTTAGGCTGTGATACTGTTAAGTCATTATCATACTTGAGCTTCATGAAAGTCATGAACTGCGGAAACCTTTAAAAAGTAATGTATACAGTATTACTTATAGATACTACTTACATAGTATCCATAAATACAATCACTCCTAAAAGTATAATATTCTTTACAATCAGATAAAAAGAAAGGAAGTGGTGGTGGTTGGTTTTTGCATTAACAACAAGCTAGAAATACATTTATTTCCCTGCATTATTTTTTTTTCTCAGGGAGGAACATTGATCGTGGGACTCTGTGTTACTGCCTGAAGTTTAGCCCCAGCTACAATATTGGCCACAGGTTGAGCAATTAATGTCAAGCTCACTAATTTTATTACCATTTAGTAATAAAACTATAATTTATTTATGGTTTAGACTGATATGTTTAATTTATGAATCTATGATAGTCATTTGTTAACTAACCATAATCATGGGTTATGGTTTTAGCATGAAGTGTGAATCCAACTAATTGTGGCTTAATGAACAAATAGCAATAGCATTTAGACTTATGTACACTGCTTCATAGTGCTTTACAGCTCTCTCTAAGCAGTTTACAGAGTCAGTATATTTTCCCCAACAATTTGGGTCCTCATTTTGCCATCCTTGGAAGGATGGAAAGCTGAGTCAACCTTGAGCTGGTGAGTCTCGAACTGCTAAAATGCTGGCAGTTGGCATTCAGCAGAATTAGCCTGCATTACTGCATTCTAACCACTGTGCCACCACGGATTCAGCAAATCAGGAATAAAACATTGTAGAGTCCTGGCAATGACGTCAGGAGTTTCCCCTGAGTCTGCCGGCAACAGCCAGGCCGTGTCTGATTGGTCAAGACGCGGCTTGGCTGAACGCGGGCAATCCTCGCATCCTGATTGGCCTCCCTGCTTGACAGCTCCATATAAATAGCTGTCAGGCAGGGACAGCTCCCGCTTCTCTCCTGTACGCTGTACTTTTGCTGTTTGTAAATAAAGCTAGTTTGAATTCGCCTCACGGCATCCGTCTGAGTTCCTGCCTATATAACAAACATAATAGTACAATGTGTGTACAATACTTAGTCACAATAGTTACTCTTTCACCAGAATATTTTTTTTCTCTTAACACATTCATCTATTTCATCATTAATGGGTTTGATCTGAACAAGAATACTTCAGACTATTGATCTGGATGGGTCTGAGCTGGAAAATATTAACTCACAATATTAAGAGTAGGACACAAAACAACACAAAGATGGCATAGTCACTTATATATGGAAGATTCTAGCTAAACATAAGGTAAGATTCACCATTCTTTCTTTGTTCTCTCATTTAGATCTCATCAGCTAATCCTCTTATTTACATCAAAACTTTATAATTATAAAACTAAACATGTAATAAAATGTGACAAGCATCTGTTATGGCTTCTGCTTAGGTTTTTTTTTTGTTATTTTAACACTTTTTGCTGGATTAGGAAATAATGTAATTTATTATGTTAATTTGAACATATTTGGTCAATCTGAAAATGAGTTTTTATAAATTAAATCCAATATTATTGAAGTATTAAGAATACATTATGAAATGTGTGTACTAACAAATAACTCCTTAATTGATCATTAAAATAGTGGATTGTATATTTTTTTACAAGTCTTGAAGCACATAAAGAGTTGCTTTATGAGTCATACTAACCTTTGTGAAATAACTTCTTAAAGCAATGCCATCTTTTTTCAGCTGCATATGAAGCTCTAATGGGTGGTTTTAATGAATAACAGAAAGATGATGTACTTGTGCATGTTACAGGGTGATTTTTTAAAAAAAATCATTTTTGAAATGCAGATAGTGCTACTAAATATATGCAGTTGCCTGGAAACATTGGAAACATTGCATGTTAGATAAGAATCTTAAGAATTGAATAAATGGGAGGATTACTATTGACTATAATTACTAGCTGTAATTCAGAATGCAAATAATTTCCTTCCTCCTAAAATCCCCAGGGCCCTGTATGAAATCACATAAAAAGATTGACAATTCCTATCAAACCCATCCTTTTCTTTTTATTCTACTAAATATTCAGCCTGTGAGCATTTGAGCTGAAGCACAGCACATTTGAATTGCATTTATATCACAGATTTTAGCCTTTATGCCCCTTACTTCTGAGTGCAGAGCATTGCCTTAAAAAGGCTCCAGTTTCCATATCAATCCATATGAAAACCCGTTTCTCATGCATTCCCTTCCATGCTGAGTTTTCTAAGTCTTGTATGAGAATAACGGACTAGTCACATTACCCTTTAAGGATTATTCTCATAATCCAAATCAGGAGAGATCTTCCAAAGACCATCAATCAGTTTTAAGCAAACTCAAAAGTCACTAAGAACTGTGATGACCTTTGCTCACATCACTTGACCAGAACTACACTTGTAGCAATAACTAGAGAATATCAATAACACTTAGATTTATATATTGCTTCACAGTGTTTTCCAGCCCTCTCAGCATATTTTCCCCAACAATCTGGGTCCTCATTTTGCTGATTCTGGAAGGATGGAAGACTGAGTCATTTTTTTTTTATTTCTAGGTTTTATTTTTATTACAAATTTTGACATATTTTAGAAACAAAGTGTTGTCTGGGTCTTTTCTTACATCGTCTCATATATACAATCCATTTTACATCATAGTTTTGTTTCCAATTTCAGCCATATTATTTTCTTTCTATATTTTTCATCTTATACTTATTTTCCTTTTAGTATATAAACAATATCACTAATTGCCCCTTCAAAGTTAAACCAAGTTATCATTTCATATTTCATCTGTTGGTCTATTTAGGTCTATTTTACTATAAGCAACATACATCCTCAAGTTCAGTTTTAACATAGGGAACATTTAACTTAATTATTTATCCACAATTAACAATATTACTATAATTTCCTTATATCTTAATTAACTAGCATTAACAATCTTAATACTATTCCCTTTAATCTACTAATATATCTCTTCTTTCCCTTCCTCCTCCTCTAAACATTTTCTCTTGATCTCTAACAGATTCCACTTCTTATTAATTTTCTTCTTTCCCCCCATTCTCCTAGTTGTTTCTTCCTCTTCTTCTTCCTCTTCTTCCTCCTCCTCCTCCTCCTCCTCCTCCTCCTCCTCCTCCTCCTCCTCCTCCTCCTCCTCCTCCTCCTCCTCTCTTCTTCTTCTTCTTCTTCTTCTTCTTCTTCTTCTTCTTCTTCTTCTCCTCCTCCTCCTCCTCCTCCTCCTCCTCCTCCTCCTCCTCCTCCTCCTCCCCTTCTTCTTCTTCTTCTTCTTCTTCTTCTTCTTCTTCTTCTTCTTCTTCTTCTTCTTCTTCTTCTTCTTCTTCTTCTTCTTCTTCTTCTTCTTTTTCTCCTCCTCCTCCTCCTCCTCCTCCTCCTCCTCCTCCTCCTCCTCCTCCTCCCCTTCTTCTTCTTCTTCTTCTTCTTCTTCTTCTTCTTCTTCTTCTTCTTCTTCTTCTTCTTCTTCTTCTTCTTCTTCTTCTCCTCCTCCTCCTCCTCCTCCTCCTCCTCCTCCTCCTCCTCCTCCTCCTCCTCCTCCTCCTCCTCCTTCTAATTATTGTATCTTTTCTTCAAAATCCTTTTTCTCACTTTTAATTTTATTATTCTAGTAGTTTTCCCCAGGGTTTTTCCTAGTCTCTTCCCACCATTTCCTTCTTTGCTGTTTGATTGTTTCTTTTTTGGGAGACATTCTCCCTTGTCTACTTTTTTTTGTCACTGTAAATCCCAGTGAAATCTTCTAACTGTTTTTTATTTTAGGTATTATGTACCGAAAGATATTTGTACAGATAAGGGTAATCTAATTGAAAATTTATTTCTAAGTAGTTGATTAGTGATAATCAAGTTTGAATGATTGTACAACAACTTATGATAACAACCAAGCTCAAAAATTTTGTTGTTAATTGAGACATTTGTTAAGTGACCTTTACCCCATTTGATGACCTTGCTTGCAGAAAGAATCACTGCAGTTGTTCAGTTAGTAACTTGACTGTTAATGGCTTCCCAATTGACTTTGCCAGAAGGTCACGAAAGTTAAGCACATGACCATGGGACACTGCAACTCTCATAAATATGAGTCAGTTGCCAAGCATCTGAATTTTAATTATGTGACCATGGGGATGCTGCAACAATTGTAAGTGTGAAAAACAGTCATAAATTACTTTTTTCAGTTGTACCTTTGAATAGTCACTAAATAAACTGTTGTAAATCAAGGACTACTTGTATTTCTCATTTTAGGGATTTTTAAAGCTATTATATTAATTTATTAATTTTCAGCAAAACCAATCTCCCACACTTAAATACCCTAATCCAATTAAATGTACATTGTAGTATTTTAGCACTTTAACTTGGCAGGTTTGAACTGAGGAAAAAATGAGTCCGTGTTGCTTTAGAAAAGGTGGACAGTGAATCACCAACCAAATTCACTGAAAAAAACTGTTTTCCTAATATTTTCAGAAAGTTTTAATCAACCCATCATATTTTGAAATCATAATTACAAGAATTTGATCTATGAAGGTACTTTTCAATTTAGCCAGTTAATATATTTTCTTATAACATTTTTCTTCTCATTAGAATTTTACTTCAAATATTTTTTTCCAGAGGAAGACAATATATCAGTTAAATTCTGATGGATGGAATGTTGTATTCTCTCACTTATTTAATTCAATGTAGTCAAAGGGCATGTATGAGTGTCCTTTTTTTTAATTTTGCACCTTTGGCAGCCTCTCTTTCCCACGGTTCCTGCATTTTGTGGGAAGTCATCCCATAAAGTAGGAGAATCATTTTTCATAAACATGACAAAATTATCCTTCTACATTGTCTACTCATGATTTTTATAGAGAATATTGAGAAGGCATCATGCTTATTTTTTAAAAAAGTATATGTGTTGGGTTAGGATGTTAGATCATAGGAGTTCTCTGAGTGTGAGCTATTTTTGTTTGTTTGTTTGTTTTGCAGACTGTCAAAGATGACTTGTTTTCTTCATTGCCTGCATCAACTTCCAGCTCACAATTTACTAAACAGAAATAGTGGTGGTATGGTTACTAAATCCTAAGGTGTGGGGAGGCTAAGGAATGCTTGAGATCCTTCTGCTGCCAGAGATGAGATACCCACCAAAGACAAGTTCTCAGAAATACCAGCTAGCACAGAATTATTTTTCCAAAACAAAAGAAGTGAGTGTAATTGGGGGGGGGCAATTGACTGTGGGTGGCTCAGGTGTGAAAAGGGGTTTTACCTATGTGGCTTCTTGTGGGAAAATGTCACAGGTGACTTTTCTTCTGCTGTGCCTAAATGATCTATAAATAAAGTTTTACTCTTGGTAGTTCCTACGGGCCAGGAATTTCTGTTTTTGGATGTGCCAAATGGGATGGTTGACACAGACTTTTACAGGTAGTTCTAGACTTACAACAGTTCATTTAGTGACTGTTCAAAATTACAAAAACACTGAAAAGAGTGACTTATGATTATTTTTCAAACTTACAACCGTTGCAGCATCCTAATTGTCACATAATCAAAATTTAGCTACTTGGCAATTGAGTCATAGTTATGACAGTTGCAGTGTCCTGGCATCATGTGATCTCCTTCTGTGACTTTCTGACAAGCCAAGTTGATAGGGAGGCCAGATTCACTTAACAACCACATAATAAGTGAACAACTGCATGATTCACTTAAACAACTGTGGAAAGAAAAGTCATTAAATGTGGCAAAATTTACTTAACAACTGTCTCACTAGCAGCAGAAAATTTGGGCTCAATAGTCATTGTAAGTTGAGGATTTTCTATAATCACCTCAGAGACCATCTCATTAGTTATGATCTGCAAGTATGTGGGTAACTATAAAACACAAAATTGCCTACTGTGCTACTCTTGAATGAGATTGGATGGGCAGCACTATTGGGTTTTCTATTTTGATGGACACATTGCTATCCGGTTCTTGTTGTGCTGGTGCAGTGCATCTCTCACTTACTTGGGTGTATATTAATAAATGTGGGATAAAGAGACTGTTGTGTTGTGTGTTGTGCATTTTTTTGTTTGAGTATTACTTTTGAATTTTGTGGCTAAGCCTATGTTGATGGCTAATTTGTATAAGAAGGGTGTGCTTCAGGGAATATATATGTATTCCTTGACTTGGAAATTGTGTGCTCACTTCGGCAGCCCATACACTAAAATTAGAAGGATACAGAGGTTGTCTGTGAAATTAATGTGTTGTAGGTATCTTCTATCTGCCAAGTAGTGGTCATGAATGCATTCAGGTAACCTTCTAGCTTTGTCCTTTACAGTGGTGTTCCCATTCCATGCATTTATTTCGTAAATGATTCTGATTTGTCTTCCATGGTCCTTATATTTGCTTAATATACTTTGGAGGGCATTTATTTGCATATATGCTACAGTTATTCTAAGAATTAGTAAATAGCCTCTTGATGGGTTTTGAGATATGCTTGATGTAAGAAAGAATTATTCTCCTAGTGGGTTCAGATGGTTGTGCTGCTTTTACAGGTGTTTCAGCATCTCTTAAAAGCTCAATTTAATGCATAAACTGGTAACAAACATGGCACCCTCTCCTAAAGAGAACATGAATTTATGATACACTGTAATAGATTCAGATACCTAATATGGTAGCTACCAGTATCAAAATTATGTTCCCTAAAAGATTAGTAATAAGGATGTGGAAGAACATGATAGGCTATACACAATGTCCTCTGATAGTGTAGATAATCAATTTTAATTCCACCTGCACTTTTCAAGGGAAGAGAATGATTTATTAGTTCTAGGAGCATCCGTTGGCAAGCAGCCTGAATTTATTTTATTTCTGCAGTCTCAATTGATACTTGTATTGAATGTGTAGGCTAGACATCACATTAAGCTATAATTATTTTTAATCTACTCTGGATAGGAATTGTGACTGCAGTGAATTCTAAATGTCAGGCAATGCAACTTTTAGTGTTTGGCCAAATGAGATAGCCTTTGAGAAAGTACTTACACCAGCCAAAGAGTTACTTCATTGTAATAAGCCAGTTTACCCTTGAAAAACATGTAATCTAGGTTTCCTTATGATGCTCTGGCTTCTGTTTTTAATCCACCACTCATTAAATTAAATTAAAAAGAGGAGAAGGTCAAAGAACATGAGGCACACCCAGAAGAAGATGGAGAGATAACATGAAAGACAACATCAATTAACAATGGTTAATGCCATCAGAAAAGCAAGAAGTAGAATGTTAAATCTCCCTTGACACCTGAAGTGGCAAAAGAGGAACTAAAGAAGAAGACGACTCATTTAATTTGTCTGGATCACATCCTACACAATAAAGAAATATTTAATATACTATGTGTTCACAATCTTTTTGTACTAAAGGCTCAATTGACATTTGAGCATCAGGGATGGGGGAATTGGGAGATGCAGTTCCACAAAGAAAAGAGCATTAGGAAAAAGAAGTTGGAACCAGAAAAATAAATGTGAATTTATATTCATCTTGCCCATTCAGCTGGTAGGATTGAATGATAAGTCAAGATTGAATGATAAGTTCATTCAATTTTTCCTTCTGTTGTGTTTTTCCTTCTTAATGCAAAACTTTTGGGACATTGATTGTGAGTCCTAGGTTTAGAACTATGCAACTTTAATAGATAATTACAGCATCCTGGGCTCTTTGAGAGTGGACACTTTCATAGTCATATTTATTTAGTTTGTCAAACATGTATGGGATAACAGGTATAAATATAAACATGGATATGAACACAGGAAATGGTTACAAATAAATGGGACAATAGGACAGGAGCAGTAGGCACGTTGGTACACTTATGCATGCCCCTTACAGATCTCTTAGGAAAGGGTTGATGTCCACATTAGACAGTTTAAGGTTAAAGTTATGGGGGTTTGAGGATGTAACAACAGAGTCAGGTAGTGCATTCCAGGCATTGACCACTCTGTTGCTGAACTCATATTTTCTGCAATCGAGTTTGAAGCGGTTTCCCTTGAGTTTGTATCTATTGTTTGCCCGTGTATTATTGCGATGGATGGGATTTAACCACAAGATAGACATTGCTAAGTTTTGTGAATTCTCAGATTTTCAGAGCAATAACGTTACATTTTTGGATATGAAAGACCTCAGAATAGGAGTTAAACAGCTGACTTTAGTGACTGGTCATTCAATAGCTAACTGTTAAGGAAATAACAAAATACAAGAGACAATATGAAGATAATCCGATTATTAGCATTACCTGGCCTTAATTAGAGAGTTAAGCACTTCAGAGGAATGTTGTGTTGCATTTCCTCTTATCGTTGCTATTAAGCTCTGAAGGAAAAAAGCTTAAGATACATTAGGTCAAAAAGATATATTAGGTTGTGCTATTAAGAATTAATAAAATTTAAGAAAATAAAAGGCCATAATACTTGACCGACTTTGTCTAAAAATATTTTTATGTCTTCAACATGTTCATATAATATGAAAGATAGATGCAGCAGCTAAAGAAGGTGAAGGCTTGTCTACCCTGGACAATATTATATGTACCAAAACCAAAACAAATATTTTTAAAAAGCATTTTTAATCACTGGTGTTTGTTAAAATTGTATTTCAAAGAAAATTAACTACTATGTTGAAAGTATATCCAAAACCACAGTACAGCTGTAATCACATTGATTTTAAAGGTGGCTGTTACAGAGTTTACTGACAAAACTGTAAAATCCTAATTTAGTATTGATTTAGATTATTACTGAGTAAAGAGAGAGACTGGCAATTTTTTAATTTTAAAGTGATAAATGGTGAATGTTATAGGCCCGTGATGGAGAACTTATGGCACGCATATCAGAGGTGGCACACAGAGCCCTCTCTGTGGGTACGCGAAGGTATCCCCCAGTTCAGTTCTACCCTGCATTCTTGCACGCCTCCCACCAGCCAGCTAGTCTTTGGTTCTCTGCCTCACATGCACGAGGGCATATGGGGGGGGGGATGTGTGCATGTGTCTGTGGGGTAGGGCATGTGCATGGGGTGGGGTGCATACAGGGGGACGCACGTGCATGCACAGGGGGTAGGGTGCATGTGGGGGCTACACATGCATTGCATTTTGGGGGTAGGATGCATTTTGGGGGCTGTACGTGCATTGCATTTTGGGGGGATGGGGGGGCGCATGCACATTTGCACAAGTGCACACTTTGGGCACTCGGTCTGGAAAAGGATAGCCATCACTGTTATAAGCAAACTCATCAAAAAGAGTGTAACTAATGTGTAACTAATAAATATATACATTCATGGACATACCTGTATATGCACATGCATATATACGTACATAAACACACATACACATATACATACAAGATAAATTTGGGTTTACTTACAAGAAAATAATTAAGTAAACTCATTACTAATAATTGTATAGTATGCTGTTGATATTTCTTAATTTATATAGAATAATATAGTTCTCTGGGCAAGAGAAAATAAACGTTTAATGGCTGAATTTCTATAGCCTCTTTCTCTGATTGAAAATAATATAAGACAACTGGCATTCAGGCAGATTATATAAGCACAAGTTAAGTGGTTGAATAAAAATGAATGATATTCTTTCTTGACTTAAATACTGAATTAAATAGTGTGTCCTTCAATTCAACATAAAGCAATTTTCTCTTGAGCAATAACAGCTAGGGGGCATTACAAATGCAAATAGAACCAGCTTTGCATTTTTAATATTTCATGTATACATAATTCACTGTCTTGATTTAGAAATGTTATTGCTACTTCTTTGGAACATTTAAATTATTCTCCACCTCTGAACTTTCATATTAACTTTAATGTCAGTTCCAAAAATGTATTTTCCCCCTACCAAGCAGTTGCCTTTAGCTTTTTTCTGTAAATGCATAAACTGGATAGATACATATTCAGGTTCATAGTGAGTGCAGGAGTAGTCTGGAAGAAGTATTTTTAATACTAACCATGGTTATGTCAAAGTCATTCAAAACCAATAGACAGCATAATATATTCCATCAGTGTTAGAATAGCCCATTTAGAAACAGCAAATAATTAATGTCATATCACCAGGTTGTTTTAAAAGTTCAAACTGATCAATATGAGACATTTCTCCTTTACAAACTGCATTGGTGGCAAATTTAATCTGGTGATGGGTGGAAAGTGCCATCATGAGAAAATAAAATCTAACCTTAAAGCAAAGCTTACCTCTGGAAGGAAATAATAAAATGTGGGCAACATATGAATGTAACATAATAATAACATAATAATAAGTGGGCAAGGTGGACTACAGAAACTACTTTTCAGTACATTTTTTCTCAGATATGAACTACCTTATTTTTTGAAGTATAAGATGTACCGGAATATGACACATCTTAGTTTTGGGGGAGGAAAATAGGGGGGAGATTCTGCCTACCAGATATTCATCTGGCTAGTCCTTAGCCTGGTTAGCTTCAGCACATTACTTCACTCACTGGTTTTGAGGTTGGGGATGATGGGGGCTCTGCTTCAGCTGGTTGACAGAGGGAGCAGCAATGAAAAAAGCAGGCAAAGCATGGCAGATTGCTTAGTTTGTTTTTGGGCTGAAAAACAGCTTCAAAAGCACAGCTGATTCTCGGAAGGAGTTCCAGTGACTAAAGCAGGCAAAGTAGCAAAGGGTAAGGGAAGGCAGCAGCTGTTCCGGATAGCCATTTTAGGCACCACACGTCAAGCATTCGGAGGCTGAAAATACAAGCTATTGTCGGTGGCAATCTCCTCTGGAAGAGGACGCACGGAGGCCGAAGATTAGGGGCTGGCGGGTGGGCTGGGCTACATTTGGAGTATAAGATGCACCCAAATTTTCAGCCTCTTTTAGGAGTGAAAAAGGTGTGTCTTATACTCCTAAAAATATGGTATAAGCCCTCATTTTTCTCTTTGCTATTTGCACAAACTCTTTTTGTGTGAGGACAAGAGTTTCTCCACTTCCTGAGATGACTTTGGCCAATTCATATATCAGTATTTGCTTTTAGGCCCTGTAAGTTTTAAAAACTCTATTCTCACAAAGTAGGAATGATATATGAGCATTCATTCTTTTATTTGAAATGGCTAATTTCTTCATGAACAAAGTATATAAAATTTAGATGATCATATATTTCGAAAAGTTAACTCAACTTTTCCCTTCTTTAGTTCACACTAAAAAGCTCTCAAATTGTCACAAGTAAGGAAATGGACTACAGTTTAAGGATCAGCCAGAGTTGATCAAAGAGTTATGATCAATGCAAATCTATGTCCTTTGGGAATATTTTGGCTACAAAATAGATAGAAATTATCTGCAGTGGTACCTTGGCTCTCAACTGCTTTGAAATTCATTGACTTTAGAATTCAGTACATTCTGACATGAAAATTTTGTCCCAGTACTTATAGTTTGTTTAGTACTTAATGCAAAAGCTAGAACTTGTTGGTGTCGGCTGCCTTGTGATTTACCACAATGCTCCTTATGGGGAAAAATTGGTATTCATCATTTTTGGTACTCAACATGCCTCCTGGATCCAATTAACAATGAGCACCGAAGTACCACAGTATCTTCCTCTAATCTCTGAGATTAGAGGAAAATATGTTGCCCAGAAAGAGATTCAATTTCAGACCTCTTGTTTTTTCCTCTCTGATATATTTAGACACAGCTCTAGTTCTCCTGTCTTGGAGCTTGGGAACATATATTGAGAAGGTAATAAGAGGGTAACATGAGAACTTTGGATCCTGTGGGATTTAGTGCCCTTAAAACTAACCCCCCCCCATAATTCTATGAACTATAGACCTAGACTTAATATAGAGTGAGCAATGGAAATAAATCATTTTCTTTTTTCTTGAATGGCAGAAATGTCATGTAACAACACTTTTTTATTCCTTCTCTCCTACCAGTTTGTTGCAAAAGGGAATTTCAGATCATTCTGAATTGGAAAAAAAGGCCTTATAATTATTGCAGTTATTTGAAAAATCCCTCTAATTAGAGAAACATTTTCCTGTATCACCATGGATTAAAACATGTTCTGGTATTTTTACTTTGTTACATAATGGCCCCATCCTGCTAATTGTACCCATTCTCAAATAAAGAGTGTGTTCATGGGAGGGACAAACATGCATATAATGTGCAGGATAATGTTACTGACTGCACAAGTTTTAATTTGCCTCAACTAGGTGCAGTGACGTGCGGTGAGGTTTACGGCTGGTGAGGCTGGTGACGTCATCAGAAAGGCGGGGAATGGGACCACGTGTGCAGGAGGCTGAGGTTGCCTCCCATTCCCCGCCTTCCTGAGTCAACATGAAGGGGACCGCGGAGTGCGAGCCGCACGTATGCAGGAGGCTGAGGCTGCCTCAGCGTCCTGCACACATGGTCCCATTCCCCGCCTTCCTGAGTCAACATGAAGGGGATCGCAGAGCGCAAGCCGGCGGAGAGCGCTCTGCGGTCCCCTTCAGGAAGGCAGGGAATCGGACCATGTGTGCCTTTCCCCTTTCCCTTTTTTTTTCTTTTCATGATGAGAGCAGTGAGGCTCTGCTTCCCCTGCCTCCCCTGACCGCATGTCCCTGACTAGGTGACACAATCTGCATCTTTGCATTTTTGAGTTGCTTAAATGCATTAACTGGCAGTGGAATGAGGCTGCTGTGCAGATTTTTGCTAGGCTTTCTGCAGCTGCATGAGAGGTGTCTTCGGTATGAATGCCTCTGCAGGTTAAAGATGCAAATGCTATGGAACATTATGTTGAGAAGAAATCTAGCTATTTTATTCCTAGTTATTGAATAAACAGGAGTCCATTTAGTTTTGCAAAGTTGTTTTGTGGTAATTCTCTGCTCAAAGCCACACTAAAGCCAAACTGCCTAGAAGACTGCACAATCTTACTGACCCTGATTTTTCACCTGAATTTTAAGTAAACCAAAAGTAGTTGATAATCCATAAATTATTTGCCACTTGAGTTACATGTTGCAATTTGAAAATAACTTGTGACAATAGATGGCTTTATGAAAGTGGAACTCCTGTAAGTAAATCATCCTTAAATCATGCTTTAAACACCTGTGGCATCTATGGATCTCTCTGTGTCGTTTTCGCTTTGTTTGGTCCTTCTCTTCTTTCTTCAATTTTATGTAGGCTTTTGAAACATGTCTTTGAATAATTGGAAATGTATGAGATCCACTCTTTGATTTATCTTTTTCTCCCATTCTTTTTGCTGTCTGTGCTATTTTAAAATGTATAATCATGTACAGTGAGTGCATCTTGGAAACATTTTATAAATAGAAAATAAAAATGTGTGGAAAGCCATTTCAGAGGTTTCTGTGAGTCCTTCAGATGTCTCAGTGAACAGAATTCAGTGAATGGGGAAATGAAAAGGATATTGTGGCAGAAGATCTTCCCCAAATATTGATTAGAATATAAATAGGTCCTTCATATGAGTGGCAATTTGCACATACAATTTAAGAAAGTCTAGGACACATGATCCATCATTTCTTTAATATATGTATATTAGGGTAAGCAATGTAGTTCTGTGTGAATCCATGTTTTGTGAATATCTCCCTGGTTCCTGCTATATCTTACCTTATTATAATATTTATTCATAAGAGAACCTCAGACATTTTCAATAATAAAATGGTGGGTGGATAGCTGGAACTCAGTATTCTTATTAGATTTGTTTCACTTGCCTTTCTAAAGGTAAGCTGTATCCCTCAAGGAAATTATGTTGATTTAATTATTTGCAACAGTGTAGAAATAGTTGGTCTACAACTCTGGGATTTCTGCTGGTTTCCTATCCAAAAACAATCCACGAACCTACTTAACTTAGATCAATCAAGGTCAGTGACAAAGTTGAAAAAAAGTAATTTAAGACACTTTCCCCCAATATTGTACTGTCCACTATATTGGGAATGCAATCCTGCTGTCTAAGAATTATTAAATTTCTATTCCCAATATATCTTGGGGTTGGGTATCAGACTGAGGGAGATGGTCCTGAGACTAATTCCTCAAAATTTAGATTTATTGTGCATGCTTTGTATTAAGATTGCTAATTTGATTACAGGAGAAAGATGTATCTTCAAATATCAGATCAAACATATTGATTGGATATTTAGTTCCTGCTTTGGGAAAATCATTTGCCTGGACTTTATTTGGGAATAAAGGCATTTATTTAATCTCTGTTGATCTATTAGACTGCACCAGCTAGAGAAATTAACACATATGGCTGAGATGTGGCATTTGCTGATGTCAGGAGCAGGCTAGCCTTACCTACTGTCTCACAATCATTGTATCAGATTTATTTTCCTTTTAGAGGTGAGGTTTTGTGAGAGGTGAGAGGTGAGAATTTTCATCCATTCTACATTCTTTTCTGGGTGTGCTTTAAAAACTGGGAGGAAATGTAATATTCAGATTTTTTTCTTTTTTACTGCTCCTATAACTGTACCTGATCTGGGTATGTTTGAATCACACATTTTCATCAATTTTATTATGTTTATGTTACCATTTGCCAAATAAAATGCCTTTGAAAGGCTACTGTCTGGATATTTTATTAACCATTACACAATTAGATCAGTAGTGGGTTTCAACATTTTTTAGAATCTCTTCTGTAAGTGTGGCCTGCTTTGTGGGAGTGGCTTGCCAGCCATGTGACCAAGTGGGAGTGGCTTGGCGCTTAGCAACCAAAATGTTGGCTCAGGAACTCTGGCATTGAAGTGTGTAAGTCTTAAAGCTGTCAAGTTACAAGACCCTTGCATCCCTAACCCCTTAGAAAAAAAACCCCAGGGGTGTTCAAACTTGACAGCTTTAAGACTTGTGGACTTCAACTCCCAGAATTCCTTTTCTCGCTCTTCATCTTGATGATGTGTGGACGGGAGGGGGCCGGGGGAGGGAGCTGGAACCGGTTATAAATGGTACTGTAGGTTTGTGGAACCTCTTCTATAGAACCCACCCCTGAATTAGATCCACCTTGCAGCAATTACACCCTCTTGGCAAATGCTATCTGACCAATGTATGGAAAATAATGGAACCAAAGAATGCAGTAGAGTCAGTGAATCTGGTCCAGTTCACCCCTTGCATTATTTTAATCAAGCAAGAGGATGAATATCTTAGCATAACTCACATGGGCTGTTGTAAATGGAATATGTTGGTCAAATTTGTTGGTCTAATCAATACATGACAATGGAATCAACATTAGGAAATGGTCTCATTTCACCACCAGGAATTTAGTAAAATGCTGATTTTTAGCCTCATTATTGCTAAAATGTAATGTATATCCATAACTGTTCTTGGATTTCTGCCTTCAAATTATTGCATGTGATTGCACATCTATGAATACTTATAAGAGAATTAACCTTACTCATCATAGCAAGAAGCATTATGTATTTTCATCTGTTTCAATCTCATTTGGCAAGTACGTATATCTAACTTGGAATGCCCTCAGAATGGCAACTGTATATAGGTTGTCTCTGAATCTCAGAGTTAAAAGCTTATTGTCAACTTGCTTTGTCTATTGTGCCCTTATTTGATACTAACAATTAACGAAGTACCTGGTACATTACTGATGCGCTTCATGTACTAAGTATACATGGTAAGCTTTTTCATTATACTGAGTGCTCAATTTACAACCAGAATTGGGACCAGAATTTCAACTGGGAGGCAAGGCAGTTGTCAAATGAGTTGCATCTGATTTTATTACCTTTTTGTTAAGTTAATCCTTGCATATGTTAAATGAATCATATGGTCATTAAGCAAATCTGGATTTCCCCATTGATTTTGGTTGTTGGAAGCTGTCTGGAAAGGTTGGAAATAGTAATCAAATACCCCCAGGATTGTGCAACCATTGTATATACTTGTTGATTGCCAAATGCCCAAATTCTGATCACATGTCTTTAGGGACTAGTTGTAAATATGAGGACCAATGTTAAGTCATTTTTTTCACTGCCATTGTAACTTTGAATGGTTACTAAACAAACTTGTAGTTTGAGGATTACCTGTGTAGATGTATGAATGTAATTAAATGTCTTAAAATTGTATCCAAAATTCCTATAAGCAGAGCGTATATGTGATGAGACAAAAGTGACATATTAGAACTATACAACAGGCTGAATGATACACAATGTAATTTTATTATGAATTGCATAGTTGATGCAGAACATTGATCATTTGTCACTGAAAATTTACAATTTTATTAAAGACTATTTATTATTATGTGCCTCTCTGATTAAAAGGTAGAAAGTCAAAGAAGAATGGTATACTTTAGAATTTAGGAAACTCTGTCCTTGGATTCCATCCATTCCACTGTTGCTGACAGATTGTTCATTATCTGGTAGAGTTTCCAGCCATTTACCAGGCTGATAATACATCTGTTGAGCTACAGATTTATTCCATGTATTGCACTCGTTTTACCAAAAACAATTCACTTGTGCAGAGTGATATATTTATTTTAACAAAAAAATAGATCCCCAACACAAATTATATTCATATTGCTAATGTTAAACTACATTACTGAATGGATTTGGGAACCACAATCCAAAGAATTTGTAATAGGTTTTACAAATTGAATGTATACACGAGACATATAAAACTTGCCTTTATCTATCACTACTACTCAATGACCTTCTTTAAGAAGCTAGAGTGAGGCCAACATTTTACTTTGCTTAAAAAAAAGAGTTGGCCTGACCAACAGCATCTCCAACTGATTATTCCAAGAAATGTTTTGCATATTGGGGAAATATAGGAAAAACTAAACTCCAACATAGCATTTCATCTACATTTTCCAAAATGTAAATTGCTACTTCTCAAATAGACTGAGAATTAAAAATACAAGCATAAGAACAAGAATCTAATAGGAATCTGCTAATTAACATACAAAGTAGCATCAATACTAAATTAATTTCCATGAAAATTGATATGGATTAATCTTCAATGCCTTTTTTTCATAGTTCTAGGAGACAGGGCCCCAATATTTTTAGAAGACCTGCTTTAAGATTTCTAATATGCCTATACAGTAAAGTAAGATGTAGAAGGTTATTTACCTGTGGTCTTTTGACAGCCTCAAAATGTGCGTACATATAACTTCATCAGATGCTGGCTATACTTTTTGGAAGTTGTTATCCAGCATACTTGTAATGTGGCTAACTTTGTGGACTGGGGAATTTTGAACTAGAACTCTACAATTTTTTTAAAAAGATTAGTATAGAATTGATAGCATGTGCTGCTTCTATTTTATCCTTCTTTCTCATATCATTGGGATCAAGTTAGACTAGGGAAGCATAGTTCTATTTTCCACCACTTATTGCTGTGCATTTGAAAGTTTCTGAGTACAAAGATGATCTATCAAGGAGCTGGTTGGATAGACATTTTGAGTAAAATGTTTGTGAGGTGAAGGTTAGAGTAATAGAGTGTCCATCTATTTCCCATCACACTTTTTGTTTGGAAGTCATTCAGCACATGACAAATGATGAATGGGAAGAAACGTTTTCATTCAATGTGTTTTCCAATTTGTCTTGAAACAAATATCCCTCTCCAAAAAACAACGCTTCTGCAAAGTGTAAGAGCCTATTGGAGAAGCAATCTAAGATTTAAAACGTAAAGATGCCTGTATTGGGAGTTAATCCTTTCAGTCAATTGTATACCACCACTAAATAAGAAATTGTTCTAAAAAATATGAAGGAAATGATGGACTTAGTATCACACAGGTAATGTAGCTCCACAGAGATATGGTGTTTTTCTTGTCAAACCTTCATGGTAAACTATGAGAACACAAACAAGTGTTAATACTATTTAAAGTTCACCTGGCTGTGAGTTCAATTTACTTGTTTAATGAACAAATAAAAACAATTCTGATGTAATTGGAAGATGAGTTCTCCCTCTTTCTTTTCAGAGTTTATTTTTACAAGAAAAATGGGATTAAATTATTAGAAATGTGAATAATGACATTCCAAAACTTTTCCTATAATGTTTTTCATGCTTTCATCAGGGGATTTTGCAATGGAATGGCACAACTTGCCATGGCCAATTCATGTTCTGGCCCATGTGCCTGAATTGTCTTGCTGTAACCAACTTACTCCAGTTGACCTGCCCCAGACAACTCGCCGCAGGACAACTCACCATGAGACAACTTGGAACAATTCAATAAGGAATAACTCACAAGAGGGGCAAGTAGAATTGCCACTCACTCTAGCCTCAAGGCCTTCTAATTTGAGAAGGTTCAAACCTAAACAAAACAAGGTCCAATGCAATTCTCTTGTCCTTCTCTTGAGTTATCCTGCATTGAATTATCCTGCAAAGAGTTGTTTTGTGGCAAGTTGACTTGACCATGGCAAGTTCATTTAGGTGAGTTGACCATGGCGAGTGAGTTGTCCTAGACCCCCCAAAAGTGAGGATGGAAGCCATATGAATACAATTAAAGCCCTTACTCTGTCTAAATGTGATATATTTATTTATTTGTTTTCGTAGATTTTCACGGGTGTAGGTATGCTGGTTTTGTTGTATTCGGGTCTTTTCCTATGTAGGATTGAGATTGTCTTGGCAACGTTTTGGCAAGATCTCACTTGCCATCTTCAGGCTGCTGTCGGCTAGGCTTAAAACGCGATTGGAGCTGCCGTCTTTCTGTAAATCTTGGTGGGAGGGGATGGGGTGCTGGCTTTGTTTCAGTAAGTGGAATGATTGGTTGTGTGGTTGTATCATGATTGGTAGATTGGTGCTGTTTAATGCTGGCTGTGTGTGCATTGTTGTTTTGTATTGTAATGGCCTGGGTGGTGGGTGGTGTTCGTTTGTTGACTAGGGCTGGTTTCCAGATGTTTAGTAGGCAGGAGGTATCATCACAGAACACCTCAACAAGAGAATAATTATGGAAGCCATCAAAATAGAGAAACACCCCCACAACATGAATAAATGTGATGACTTTCCCATGATCTTAAAGGGTGGTTGGAGAAGGAATACAGTTCCTGAAATTCAGGTTCAGGCTCATGCATGAAGATTTCCTTTCTGTAGGTAACGTGTAAAGCTGCTCCACTATCCAAAGTCCACAGAAGCCGTCTGTCATACTCTGGATCAGGTTGTGGATAATTGGTTAAGGCCAATGTGGCGAGTGGAGCTTGTGGATCACGTCTTGGACCACGACGACCTTGTCTTCTGCCTCTACCTCTGCCTCTGGAGTCTGTTCCTCTGGGCTGGTATGTGACGGGAGCTGGAACTCATTGGGGACAATCCCGGGTGTCATGTCCCATACGGTTACAGATGAAGCATCTTGGCATCCTTGGAGCATAGGCTCTTCCTTGGAAGGGACGTCTCACTGGAGCTCTTGACGCTGGTAGCCCTCATAAATGGTGTGGTGTGGCTAACATAAGTGATCCTTCTTCAATTAAGAGCCTGCAAACATTATTGACGGTTCGTTGAGTAATAGGCACACTATTAATCTTTGCAATGGCATCTTTCCATTAATAATTCAATGAGTTAATGATAATGTTGATCATTTGAACATCATCAATAAAATGGCCTCTTTCTCTCAATTCTTTTCTCATTCCTTTCAGTTTGGTCAAATGTCCACCAATTTGTTCATCAGGTTTCAACTTCAAACCATGGAACTCAGACATGAGCAAACATGAAGATTCAATTGAAATGGGCCTGTAGCAATCTTCCAAATGGGCCCAAATTTGTTGGGCTGTTGCATTAGGTGAAAAAATAACCTGCAGTTCCGTTTCCATGGACATTAATAATGTTGTGCAAGCCTTAGTGTCTAAGTCTCTTATTGCAGGAGTCCATGGCTGGGCAGGAGGATTAAACACCATACAATGGGTACCTTCTCTGCGAAGCAAAATTGAAATCTCACTGACCCAGGCTTTATAATTTTGCCCTGATATCTTTAATTTGGACTCACTAGTCAATGAAGGAGCAAAGAATGCTTGTTGAGGGATGTGCATTTGAAATGCTTGCTGTTGCCCTACAGCTGGAGCTGGTTGTTGCACCAGGGGTCGCTGTAATCTAACCTGTGGTGGTGCTTGGGCAGCAAAATTAACATGGCTTGCTTGAGGCTGCATTGAGTATTGTTGTACTCCATCTGAGAAGGCACGTGCACCATCAATGGATGCTGAAGATTGGGCCTGTGGAGACATTTGATATTTTGCAGCCTGAATATATGAGTAATCTGCCCTCTGTAGTAAATTATTTCTGCCAGGAGATGGCGCTGCAGCCACATCTCTTGGCTGTAATATTTCTGCCTGCGTGGCATTTGATATTGGAGAACAAAAGAAGTCATGTGGCAATTGTGATGTGTGCACATCTCTCTGTTCTGATTTGCCTGACACAATATCCTCCAGGGGGTGTGTCTTAGGCTTTGGAGAAGAAGGCAAGATGGTATTTTCAGAAATTTGAAAAGTGTGGGAATCTTTCTTCTCTGACTTGAGCATGGAGTAAGCCCTTTTGGCTTGAAATAGCTCATTTTCAAAGAATTCTATTTGATTATGATAGCCTTCCATATCTTGCTCAGAGGTGAGAGAATCATACATATCTCCTTGTGTGTGGGAGTGAAATTCCTGCAGCCGCGAGAGCTTTGGCCAAGCGTCGAGCGTTTCAAACTCAATAAGATTTTGGGAGCATGCATAATCAGAAGGGAGTATCACTGACCTCGGTCTGGATGCTTCATCTTCTGGAGCAGTCCCATCTTGTTGAGATCTGGGTGAGATCTGTCCCACAGCAGATTCTCCATCCAGTCTGGTTGCTAAAGCTATCGGCATTTGAAAGCTTGGAAGCCAGCGTAAAATGCTTTTCGCTTCTCCATCAGAGGGGAGGGAGCCATCGGAATGTGTTTTCTTTTTCTTTTTCTTCGGCATGTTAGGAGTGATTTAATCGTTCCTCAGTCAATAAATCATCTTGTCTAATTAGCCTCTACGTTTATCTCTTGGAAAGTAACTAACAAGGAGAAAGCCATAAATTATATAACCAACCTCTGTTACCATTTGTTAGGGGGGAGGTTCCGCCCCAAATTAAGGAGGTGAGGATTTTGGCATTCCTTGTAGCATACTTTTGAATAAGCGAAAATAAACCCAAAGCAAGATCTAATAAAAACATTTTAATATAAAAGAAAACAAAAATACAAAAGTGCTAACTCAATTAACTACATTTTGGCAAGAGCTATGTGCCTGCCTCCTGGCAAGTGAACAAAAGATCAGAAGAGAAAGTTAAGGAATGCGAAGGAGCATGCGTAATCACTTGCAGATAAGAACTGTGACCTGCACAGTAAATTTTCAGCTCAGCTAGCAAACCAATTAATGCAGTGACACCCCTGACATCCACCTATGCGATTACCAGAGAAACCGGGTCTCCATCATGGGCCAAGGCACCTTCCAGTTGAAGTTCAAGCAGTTCAGTGGGAAACTCCCAGTGACAGTGGTCAGCAGCAACCTGCAGAGCCTCCTAGGGCTAGATTGGTTCCAAGCCCTGGGCCTAGAGGTGACTTGTAACAACGCCTTGAAAGATGATGGCGCTGAAGCCATCTTTAAGAGTTTGAGGACGTCTTCGGCACCGGTCTGGGTAAGTATATGGGGACTCCAATTTCCTTTAGTTTGGACCCCAACATAGCCCCAATAAGATTAAAACTCAGGAGAGCACCTTTTGCTCTCCGCCCCAAAATTGACAGGGAAATTGACAAGCTAGTAGGCCAGGGAATCCTAGAGCCGGTCAATCACGCATGCTGGGAGACCCCTATAGTGACACCTGTCAAATCTGACGGGTTTATCCGCATCTGCGCAGACTACAAGTGCACAATAAATAAAGTGCTACAACAAAGCGCCTACCCTGTACCCATTGTACAGCACCTCCTTCATTCATTAGGCCCCGGAAATTTTTTCATAAAATTGGACATGGTGCAGGCATACCAACAATTGCCTGTAGGTGGCGCTATGGTGGAAGCCCAAACCATTGTGACGCACAGGGTGCATTCAAATGTCACCACCTGCAATTTGGCATTAGTATCGCCCATGGACTGTTCCAAAGTGTCATTGAGCAGCTTTTGCAGGGGATTCAAGGAGTCGTCCCCTATTTTGACAACATCTTGGTATTGGATGCAAATGAGGCGCAATGTTTCAAACAGGTACGAACATTTTTGGCTCGAATTAGAAACAAAGGCCTCCATCTCAAAACAGAGAAATGCCAAATTAACGTGCCAAGGTTTGAATTCTTGGGATACCTAATCGATGGCTCTGGGACTCACCTGACCACACAAAAAATCAAAGCAATTCAATTCGTAATCAAACCGAGCTGCAGGCATTCCTCGGGCTCCTTAATTTCTACAGCGTCTTTCTTAAACAGAAAGCCACCGTTGCTTAGCCCTTACAGTCTCCTGGCTAAGAACGCAAAGTGGTCCTGGGGCAGAGCCAAGGCTGCCGCATTTGCCACGGTAAAGCGACTCCTGTTGGCACAATACAGCCAGACCCTGCTGTTGGTGCTGACCTGCAATGCTTCCCTGTTCGGCACCGGCGCCGTCCTCAGCCACCGCATGCCCAACGGAACCGAAGCCCCTTTTGCATTTTACTCCAGGACCTTGTCTGCCACAGAACGGAACTACAGCCAGCTGGACCATGATGCTTTGGCTGCAGTGGCCAGAGTAAAGAGGTTCCATGAGTATCTATATGGCCTGGAATTCAAACTGGTTATGGACCACAAGCTATTGTTGGGCTTACTGGATGGGGACTGACCTACCACAGTGTCTTTATCACACCACATGAACAGATGGACCATCTTCCTAGCTGCCTACTCCTAATGTGTCATCCACCGACCAGGCTCCACTTTGGGGCACGCTGACATTCTAAGCCACTGCCTGCTGCCTGAACTTCTCACTGACCCTACCCCCAAGACACCAGTCCTCCTCATTGACTGCCGATTTTGACTGGCTGATTTTAAAATGTATTTTGCCAAATGCGATGAGTTATCGGTTGTAAATGGCTGTTTACTGTGGGGGGACTGGGTTGTTGTTCCACCCAAACTGTGCATTGCAGTATTAGAGACTTTACACTTAGGGCATCCTGGAATTGTCAGGATGATGTCTTTGGCTAGGAGTTACGTGTGGTGGCCTTATATGGGCAGGGAGATCGAAGAATGGGTGGCTACCTGCACACCATGCCAGGAGTCCAGACCAGTTCCCCCAGAGGTGCTCACTAAGGAGTGGGAGCGACCTCAAGCACCATGGTCTAGGGTGCACATTGACTTTGCTGGCCAGACATTTCTCATAGTTGTGGACGCCTACTCGAAATGGTTAGAGGTAGTCCTGATGACCTCTAGTATGGTAGAAGCGGTCATCAAGGTGCTACAGAGACTTTTCTCCATGCACGGCCAGCCCGACGTCTTCTTCTCTGACAATGGGCCACAATTCACAGCCATGCAATTTGAGACCTTCCTAGCAGCTCAGGGAATCAGGCATGCCCTGGTTGCACCATTCCATCCAGCCTCCAATGGTCACGCGAAGAGAATGGTGAGATCTGCAAAAGAGGCCTTCTCTAGAATGGGCCCGGGAGATTGGCAAACATGGATTGACCACTATTTGCTAATTCAGCACATCACACCCAGTGCCACTACAGGGAGAAGCCCCTCCGAGCTTCTCATGGGTTGCCGGCTAAGGTCCCACTTAGAACAGCTATACCCCAATTATTCTGCCTTATCGCCCCCAGACTCCACAAGCAACATTCGGATATTTAGCGTAGGGGATTCGGTATACACCCACATCTACGCTGGGAGAACTCTGTGGATTCCTGCCACAGTGATAGGCATCACCGGCCCTCACTCTTACCTCTTAGAGCTTGAGGATGATAGGAATTGGAGAAGGCATATTGACCAACTTGGTGGCTGCCTCTCCAACTCCACTCTTAGACAGCCAGAGGTGACTCCTGCATGAGTTAGCCAAAGCCCTACCCAAATGGAGCAAACACTCACTCCTTCCATGGCCAGCTCAAGCCTGAGGGTACCTGGAAACGTATCTGGTTTTGTTGCAGGCCTGCAGCGAGCTCCGAGCGAACTGGCTCTAGAAGCTCCAGCTGCGGCCTGTGAAAGGTTCCAGGAGCTTCCACCAAGCGGAGCTGCGGAGCAAACAGATCCGTCCGACCTGTCCAAGGAAACCCCTCCTACTGAGCTGTGCAGGTCAGGCAGAGCTATCCAAAAGCCTGCCTACCTGCGTGACTACGTAACAAGTAGGATTGCTCCATCCAAGAGGGGAGGGGTGTTAGATACTTGCTCTAACTACAGTTGTTTCCACCAAGATCCTCTGTTCCGGCAGGAACAGAGGTTTAATCCTATTGGTTGAAGGGTCTGACAGCTCCCTATAAAAGGGCTGCTGTCAGACTCAACCTTCACTGGATTGTTCTCACTTGTTGTGCTTAATAAAGAGCTGTTGTTACTGTTAAGCCTGTGTGTGCCTATCCATTACCCAATCCAACACATCTGTGGCCTGTATTTGCAGTAGTAACTTGTGCAATTAAAATTTAATGCTTCATAATTAAGTTTATTATGGTAACAATTGCAAAAACTGCAAGAGAGTTTCATATATAATTTATGTTTATGCTAAATAAAGTCCTGGTATCCCATCATGCAAGATAAGGTAATTCTTTGTACTGTATTTCTTCTACGGAACATCCTTACAATAGTTCCCCAAAATTCAAAAGTTTCTTCATAAAAATCTCATTTGGGTAGGATAAACTGGTGATCTCTGAATTGCTTGGCTGCTATTTAACTCAAATAAAATAATGCTGCCCATTATAATGAATTATAAAATCTTTGGGGATGAGGTGTTAGTCATTCAACTTGCAGGCGTGTTTGAAATAGTAGAAAAGGGGTTAATGAAGTTTTATTTTTAAATCAGGGAGTGGCTTTCAGTGGATAACCTATCCACTTTGAGTGGATAGCTAGGAAAGACACTTGAAAAGAATGTGGAAATTATGAGTAAAGTTTGTCAGTTTGAATGTTAAATATTAATGCTAAAATATACTGTAAAATAGAGCATTTTTGTTCTGTTTATGCCTGGCAAAGATGCACATAGTAACACTGAAGTAAAAAATTCCAGACAAAGGGAGAAGGAAGAGGGAGAGAGAGGAAATGAGGAAGAAAGAATGGGAACAGAGAGAAAGAAGGAGGAGGAGGAGAATAGAGAAAAAAAAAGGAGAAAGAGAACTTTCAAGAAATTTGGAAACAAATTTGGCACCCTTAGTTAAAATCCACAAATATCTTCACAACTGTACCCATCTCAAGTCCAGAGGGTCAATACAGCTAATGCTTTCTAAGGAAATCAGGTATTTCATGACAGATGCCTCTTCGGGAACTAAGAGTGTGATTTGTCCCATGGCTTAAGCCAAATTGGCAAGGGACGGCCATTCCCACTGCCCAGAGGGGAAGCATGACATTTTCAACCACTGCCTCTCTTTTCTGGAGCAGCATCCCCAGAGATTTCACTTGTTTCAATACTATTCAGCTTCATAAAAGGAAGTGTGCACTGGCTACTTCGTCAGGCTTTTAAAAAGGAGAGAAAACGCAAAAGACTATTTCTATGTATGACTATTGATTATGTCAGTTATCATAATCAATAAAATAAAAAATACAATATAATAACATTCTAACTCTTAATGGCTGTCTAATTTGTCAGACTTTTTGCAGGCAAAAGGGCTTGTTCTGATGGACTGTTTCCTATGGGTGAAACCCCTGAACTCCATTTTTCTGCTCATCCAAAATCAGTGAAAGTAAATGCTAATGAATGTAGTGGATTTTCTTCTGAGTAAACAAATGTGAGATTGTATAGGTAGCATTTCAGAATATCTCTCAGATACACACTGGATTTTTTAAAATATAAAACATAATTAATATTAACACCTGAAAAAGACAAATGAACAAATATTCCGCTTCTTACTTCATTGCTTTGGTTTTCAAGGCCCCCACATTCTTCTATTTTGCATCTTTTGGACAACAGAAGGGTGTTTCCATGGTGACAAATAGATGTTACATTTATTTACTGGGCAACCAGGAATGACAATGTCAGCAAGTGACATTTTCTGTTCTTTTCTCTCTTTTCCAGCTGAGATTTGTTTTAGTTAATGAAATTGGCAACAGAATGGGCAGCTATTTTTTTCTCCTTCCTTCTTGGAGGGGTAAAAATAAGCAGCAGTTAATCTGCCTCTGTAATTCTCAGAACAACACTTTGGAACCTCTGGCTCCATTCATTATGCAAATAGCTATTGGGATATGCAGATGTCGGCTGCAAAGTGAAAAGTAAATTTCAGATTTTACTCAAGGGACATGATGGGAATACTTTTTGCCTTCATTCGTGCTCCTTAACTTTCACAAGGCTGACATTGTAAAGAGTTACATTATCCATCTGAAAGATTTGTTAAAAATCTGCTGTGTCTTTGCATGCAGGTTGTGTGGTGTGTGTGTGTGTGTGTGTGTGTGTGTTTCTGTGTGTAGAGAGAGAGAGAGAGTGAGGGGGAAAGGTACTGTCAATACAACATATTTTTAGGAGGAATAGCCTTTTAGAACCTGTTAGTAGTTCAAAGAATAAAAAAATGACGTTTGGAGATGAAAGATTTGTTAAAAATCTGCTGTGTCTTTGCATGCAGGTTGTGTGGTGTGTGTGTGTGTGTGTGTGTGTGTGTGTTTCTGTGTGTAGAGAGAGAGAGAGAGTGAGGGGGAAAGGTACTGTCAATACAACATATTTTTAGGAGGAATAGCCTTTTAGAACCTGTTAGTAGGTTTACAGTAGTAGTTCAAAGAATAAAAAAATGACGTTTGGAGAATTTGGAGTGCTTTGGTAAGATGATATTTCTTATGGTCCTTAATCTTCCTCAAATTTGTTTCAGAAATATTTCTGGATGGTTAATAAGGACACAGGAAAGGAAAGCTACAGATTGTGGCAGACATATTCATAGGAATCAGTTTTACATCTAGAACAACTCATGCTCAAAGGGAGAGAGTCATAAACGTCAAAAGCTGCAAAGGTGTAGCAAAATGTGCTGCTTTTTATTTGTGTTGTGTGAGTGAGATGCATGTTAAAAGATGGTAAGGCTTTGGATATGATCAAAGCCACTATCTTGAGTCTTTTGACTATGGATGTCCCTATTTACATCAACTCACATTGATATTTTACATCAATATCTTACTCTGGCTGGCATTTTCTCTCCATAGTAGCAAATAACCTGGTCCCTGATTCTTTAAGTCTGGAAAACTCCCAGCACCCTTTTTGACTTATAGTTTGTTTCTATAATGTTTACCTTTTAAAAATTATTTGTATTTTTAGTTCAACTAATAAAAATTATCTGGGAGATTTGCATAAAATCAAGAATAAAAACACAGTGCTCAGTAAACCAACAATGGCAATCATTAGCACAATGGATAAAAATAGCTATGCCGACTATCAATCAAAAATATACCATGTTCTGTCGGAAAGGCATGTATTTGCCTGACGCCATTTCCTCAGATGATATCAAAGATGAAAAGGTTTTCTTTTAAGATTACTGGCCCAATAGAAGGTATTATTGAATTCAATTGAATCAAATTGAATCAAATAAATAATATACATGCCTCATTGAAGTGTACAAAATACAAATAGTCCTCATTTGGCAGCCAGGACTGACACCTTGGTTCTTAAGCAATAGGATCACTAACTGAAACCCTGACTGTGCCTATGATTTTAATTCAGCTTTCCTTTGCTTTACAGAACTGTGAAGGTTGTAAATATGAGGATTGATAATAAAGTTACTTTTTATCACTTTCATAATTTCAAATGGTTGTTAAACAAGGCAGTGATTAAACAAGGACTGTCTGTAAACTTGGGATATCCTTATGGCCCTCCTGATACTGACAAATTTGACAGTGATTGATAGACTAGTGAGATAACATGAAATTCTCCAACTGATCAGAGAACAATTAAATGTTTAAATTTCTGCTTCTGAATGAAGGAATGGTTGCCAGTTTGGCTGGGACTAAAACTGTTTTCCAGAAGGAAGACTCAGATTAATTCTGATGATCTGATAGGGGCAAGGTTTCAAGTAAAGAGGCAGAATTGCAAACTCATAGGCAGAATTCAAAGCAGTGAGGCAGAGATAGCAATGGGGATACATGAAAGTATTAGGAGATGAAATTCTGATGAAAAGTTTTGGAACTGTGGAGCGAAGCTTATTCTTTTAAATATTGAAATAACATATCATTATGGTTGATTTAAATCCCATAATGCAAAGTACGTGTGCAAATTTCTTCTGGGAAACAATATTTTTCCCTTAGAGTCTAAATTCAAATTTTCATTAAGTGGAAACTCAGCAGATAATCTTCCCATCCCAGTAATTTCAGTTTCAATTATATTATAAAACTTTCCATCTTAATCTGTTGCAAGACTGCAAAGAACAGCTCTCCAATGAGAACCAGAACCAGAACCATAAACATAAAATGAAATACATTTTCGGGCAACAGAGACCATTATTAAGCCGGTAACCTAGGCAAAAAGCCAAAATAGCTGGGTGATGCAATTTGACATAAAACAACACATTCCAGTCACCTTCTCATCCTTATGTCTGTTTCATTTTTGTTTGACAGCAACTTGATTTTAAATGGTAACCACTTCATAATTTCCTCATCATGGATCTTGATACCCTTAGTGTAATTACTAGCATGCCAAGGGGTTTTACATGCTGTGAATTCCAGGTATGCCTTTGTTTTCTTTTCATATTTCAACAGAAGCTGTGACATCTTAAGCATCATTTCACCATGAACCTGGAACCATGGGTAGTAGCAAAAATTCCAGTGGTTGTGAAGAGAGGGGGGTGGAAAAATGATCTACCTCCATATGTCTGTATCCCTTATTCTGTCTCTAATGCTTTCTAAGAACTTTGGCTTGCTTCTGCAGCCTTGCTATTTAACTATGGCCAATTCTTGTCTCTATAATATCTCCCCTATGCCTGGTGGGAAGACTTCATAGGACTAAGTTGAACACCTTCCAGGTTGGTGATCTTTATGATTATATTGATACAGAGATAAATCCCTCTGTTACTATAGCAAAGGGGTATAGCAAAGTACCAGGCTAACAGGCTTTTATAAGTATCCAGTTGTCCAACATATTGTTTGGATCTATTACTAATCAAGTTTCAAATTTGATTAATTGCAGATTAGAGTGAATGTAGCCTCATGTTAGCTTCATGAATTGATCTGAAGTATCATTATTCCAGTAGGTTATTATAGAACTGATTGATTATTTTAAATATGATACTGCAGTTAATTTTAGATGGTTCTTAATGGAATTATTGAAGGAGGCTCCTTTTGATGCTAAAATATAACACCATATTTTTTGGAGTACAAGACGCTTCAGAGTATAAATATAACTTTAGTTTTTGGGGAGGAAAATAGGGGAGGGGCGATTATGCCTGTTAGGTATGGCTAGCATCCTTCAGCATGCTTCAGTATATTAGTTCATTGATTGTGAGTGAGCATTGGGGCTGCAAAGCAGCTTCTAAAGCACAGCTGATCATCACAGGGAGCTTCAATTAGTAAAGCAGGTGAAGAGTGGAAGAGGTAAGAGAAGACAGTAACTGTTCCAGGTTGCCATTTTGGGCTCTGCGCCTTGTGTTTTCAGCCTCCAAACGCTCTGATCGCTGCCTGAAAATGTGACGCACAGAGGTGGTGATTGGTGGCGATGTGCTCTGGTGATCCCAGTTGCCTTGAACGGGTCTCAAATGGAGTGTTTGGAGGTTAAAAACATGAAGCATGGAGCCCAAAAATTCAAGCCATTGTGGCAATCTCTGCAGCCAGGAAGAGGATGCCCAGAGGCCGAAGGGTGGGGGGCGGGGGGGGGGGCAGGGCTACATTCGGAGTATAAGACGCACTCAAATTTTCAGCCTCTTTTAAGGGGAGGGAGTGCATCTTATTCTCCAAAAAATATAGTATATCAGTACTGAGGATATTTGGTTTTGTATTTCAGTAATTTAAATTGTATTCAATATACTACTATATTATGAATATGTAGGATGCAAATTCTGACATTCACAACTAGCCAATTTCCAAATGATCTCAAAATAATGTATTTACTTATTAAATTTATATGCTGCCTATCTTGTAGTCCAAAGCAACTCCATATTCACCAAATAATCCATATCCATAAGTGAGTTATGGCCATTGATGACATGAAGAATTAGATTACTCAGGCCTTCTTTTCTGAAGATGTAAATTTTGAGGTATTTTTAAAATTAAGAGGCAAAATTTAAGGAGAAATTTGGAAACCAAGATGGGAGAAGAATCTCAACTTTTTAATTCATATCTAAAGCTATGCATGAAGAATAATTTTGCTTTTATGCTATTCTCTTAATTTACTAGGTAATCCATGGCCTGTTAGTCAATGTTTCAGAGATTTTTTTTTACTGAAAGAGAAATAGAATGTCCAAGGGCAGCTAAAAAAGCAATGGGACCAGAAGTGACTTCTGATTTCCTACTGGTTTCCTTACTGAGTTTCCTTGTGGGAATCTGGCAAGGAGCATTGGAAATCTCCTCTTCCCTTTCCCCGTCCCTTTTCTTTCCTACAATACCCTACCCTGCCCTATCCTTTCTATCTTGTTAGCAAGTGGCTGCTGTTGAGTGGATAAGGGAAAGAGGGATTGTAAGGCTGGCTGGAAGCTGTTGTGGAATGTTGCATATGAAGATCATATAACTACAGTGGTTGCACAGCAGCCGCCAATAACACTGGAGTAGCCACAACTTGCCCAAATTTTATTTCCTTGAAAGTCAGGGGTCCCAGATTTTGGATACATTCTGTAAGTTATCCCATTTGAGGTATCTTGGTTCATAAATTGTTGCCCTATAGTTTACTGTTTCACCAAGTTAAAGGTCATGGCAATAGAGTTTTAATAGTAAATACATAATTTAAATTCTTCGCAGCATTTCTTTCTGGCCTTTGTAGCAGATCACCATCCTGTAATTTAAACATAATGTTGCATTTTCTTTTGCAAATTTTCTGGCAAGTTGTCAGCAAGTTCACCTTCATCTGGGCAGTTCTTCAATTTTTCAGCATTTAATGTTTGGTTTTCCAATATTTAATGTTAGTAAAGTCTTCGTGTATTGTATTTTCTTCTTTTGGAATAAAGTTTGGTTATGTTTTTCTCAAAAGAGTTTAGTCTACCTTCCAAGGATTGGAAGGAAGAATGAATACTCTAATCACAATTTCCATTTACATTCCAGAAGGTTGAATAATTTTTATATCTCATTTTTAGCAGGTTAACCCTTTAATTGTCAAAAAGGCAGAACCAGTTTAAGCCTTATGTCTCACATACTCTGGAATTAGAAAAAGGATATCAGGTAAGGTATTCTCTGGAAGATAAGTGGTGGCAACAGAAACTACAAAACTATAGTCCCAAAATAGGATAAAGAAATAGGATGTGAATATTCAGAAGGTTTCTGGGAGAGGGAATTGAGATGTAAAGTGGAAACTCTTTACAGGCATGACCATTTCTACACATGTTACAAAAAATGTTTTGATTTCAATTTTTTTCATCTCTAGCCCAATATATGTTAAGAGGGTTGATTTATGGAATAGGTTGGCTCCAAATGTAATGGGAGGATTTTAAAGCATTGTAAGAAACACTCTATATAGCTCAAACTATTAGGAAAAGTGGATTCTGTAGATATTTAAATAAATTATTTAATACTTGTATGGCTACCCATCTCTGGGTGGCTCACAATCACAATGTAAAACATTAAAAAAATTAAACAACCCCCTCCCCATAAAAACAAAAAAAACCTTAAAAACAAAAACATCTAAAACCCAGGACCACATTCATGCAACCCAATGTTAGGATGAATCCAACATTCTCTGGATTCATCTTAACCTAATGCTTAAGGAAAACAATATTGTTTCATGACTTTCTGGAAGTTTGAAAAGATAAGAACCTGCTCGATCTCAAGGAGAAAGTTGTTCTATTGAGCAGTAGCTACCATGGAAAAGTTACTCTCCAAGGTCCTGCAAGATGGCATATAAGGAATGGGACTAAAGAATAGAACCTACTCTATCCAATCTGGTGGGACAGGCGGTCCCTTAAGTAATCTGGCCTTGCTCCATGTAGAACTTAAAAGGTGATATTCTGCTTCTTTAATTGCACCTGTAAGAAAACTGGGTGCCAATGCACACACAGAAAAGAGATTCAGTTTTGGTCACCATGATGTAGAAAAGAGACTCTAGAAAGAGTGCAGAGAAGAGCAACAAAGATGATTAGGGGCTGGAGACTAAAACATATGAAGAACAGTTGCAGGAACTGGGTATGTCTAGTTTAATGAAAAGGACGACTAGGGGAGACATGATAGCAATGTTCCAATATCTCAGGGGTTGCCACAAAGAAGAGGGAGTCAAACTATTCTCCAAGGCACCTGAGGGTAGAACAAGAAACAATATTAATAGAGAACTATGGTATAAATTGAAATGTTGATGATAATTATAGAGCACATTAGAACTATGCCGCCTTCGGTATGACCTAAGTGTAGTACATAAAATTATCTGCTACAATGCCCTACCTATCAATGACTACTTCAGCTTCAACCACAGCAATACTCGGGCAAACAATAGATGCAAACTTAAGGTAAACTGCTCCAAATTTGATTGCAGAAAATATGTCTTCAGCAGCAGAGGGTCAATGCCTAGAATGCACTACCTGACACTGTGGTTTCTTCCCCAAACCCCCAAAACTTTAATCTTAGATTGTTTACTATTGACCTCACCCGATTCCTAAGAGCTCTGTAAGGGATGTGCATAAGCCTACCAACATGCCTACCGTCCCTGTCCTAATGTTCCCTTTATTTGTATCCATTTCATGTATTTAAAATCGTTTATACTTATATCTGTTATCTAATACATTCTTGATGAAATAAATAAATAAAAATAAAAATGGAATAAACATGGCCAATGCCAGAGTGAAGAACTTGCAACTGCACTCTCAGTGCTATGAAGCAAGCTTTTAGATTCTGTTAAGAAAAGGAAAGTTGTGACATTTTATTTCATTTTGAAGAGTGAATTCTCATTCAACAGTGTGTCATCCTGTTTTGTTGACAAGTTGATCATTTTTTTCTTGCTTGCTGACATTTGGAACCAATGTTTCTCATGTTGCAAAGATGCCAAGAGCCTAGGCAACATAATAGCTCAGTTGCAATACTGTGGACTTTGAAACTGGGCACATTTTTTTTATTTCATGTGTTTTAAAGGAAAAGCAACTCAGCTGTATCTAAGAGCAGGAACTTATTTAAGTTTAGGACCTCTCACAAGATATTAAGGTGCTTGTGTTTTTGACCACTTCATTATTTCTAAATTCAGTTTGTAGGGCAGGGGTCCCCAACTCCCAGCCTGTGGCTTGGTGCCTTGTTGGGAAGCAGGCCACTCTGCTGTCACTGTGAGTGCTGGTCCGCAGAGCTGGAAAGATTGGGGACCACTGTTGTAGGCCACCTATGTAAGAACATGGCTGCAAATCATGATTTAGTAATCACATGGACTCAATAATGTTTTTTGATTTTAGAGCAACTGATTTTGTCCACATATTAAGTCCTACCCTACTTTCGGTAGGTACAATTTATAAATCATTTGTCAAAATTTAATTTAGTAACATGTAGGAGAAGAAGTGGCAGAACCTGGGGAGAAAGTCCAAAGAGGAATCAGCCTAGAATCTCTATGTTGCCACAGTCCAAACCATCTTGAATTCCGTTAACCTTTGTCTAGCACCAAAAAAGCTAACCATTAGTTGCCAGTGCATTACTATCCTGTGCATAGGCATGAGCAATAAATCAGCTTAATTGGAAATTAACATGTGGCCCTGGTCTTTTGCACCTGATTTAACATCTGTGGCTTCCACTGAGTTAATCATCTACAGCTTCTTCATGTAGAGTTGATATGCTCAAGATAAAACATAACAACAAAATGCACAAACTGGATAGATTTTACACTAAAGGGGAAGAAATCCAGAAATGCTCTTTTGCTATTGAGACAGATAACATTTTTCATTATTTCTTTTCTTCTTTGTTTAACGCCTTACAAAAACACATTGCTAAAAATAAGAACAAGTTAAATAAAAATGGTACATGCTCTTTTAGTTAATTAGCTGTAAGTTTAAAAAATTAATGTCATATGTTTTACCTTAATATAGTCACATTTATAGTTGCCAGTAAAAGTAAATTTGCAAAAGTTGATTTATTTCTTAATTTTCAAAATTACTAAAAATAAGAACTGCTTGAACAAGATAGGTAGCAAATATGTGCTGTGCATTATTACATATTGTGAATGTACTTACAACACTAATATTGTTCAAGTTGTAATTTAGTGATACTTTCTATTTACATTTATTAGCACGATGCAATTATGGAAGTAACCCAGAAAATTTTTGCAATACAACTGGCATATACCTGTCTGAATGACCAAGTTCTTGCTCATTTCACAATAAGATTCTTAGTCTCACAAGGCTACAGTAGTGGAAGATAGCAAGATTATTCTCTTTCTGAAATATCAATTTAACTTACTTGCCATTAAGCCAATTTATTTCCATTCAACTCCCTATTTGCAAATAGTTTTTCTCTTCTTTCCTTTCCATTTTTCTTTCTCTATATGCATCTATAGATCCATTTTTGAAAAATTATATATTTCTTTTATTTCACCACAGCAGGTGGCTGAACTGGGCAGTCTTTTCTGAGTTTACAAGCTAAATAGGCCTACTTAAAGAGAAAGATCAGTAGGAAATAATATCAGAAAAAAATAGCGAAAAATCATTTCCAAACTACTGCTCATATCACAACATGGACATGTCTATGAATTCACAACCAGTCAAACTTGCTATGAAAACTATGTATTAAGTCACTTTTGAGGCTCCCTTAGTTGAAAAAAAATATAAGCCTCCTAAAGAGATTACTAATGGTCTGAACTTAATGTATATGCCAAATTAATAATGAGCAAAATCACAGTATAGAAAATTAAAATAAAAAAACTAAGTATTTGATTAATATATGATTTGAAAAGGGTTTTGAGGACTGCTGAAATCTGGCAAAAATCACTATTTGCCATCTGTGAAGAGGGACAATGTATATCCCCTTCAAGATATATGTTTAATATAAAAAGGCTGAATATTAATATAATACACGATGTTGCAGGAACTGCAAATTGATACACTGTTCATAAAAGCAATATATTATTTGATTCAAAAGGTTCTATTAAAAGGCAAATGAAATTTACTTCAAATCAGGCAATTAAAATTGACTGAGTTTTGTCATTCAGAACCATTTAACTAACTTGGAAAAAGTTGCCTTGAAACAATTCAAAGCCAACTCAGCTAACATAAAAGATCCTTGTGACAACAGCTTAGGGTCTTTTCTATGACAATGTATGGGCAGTAATTAAGAGAAAAATATTCTGTAAATGTATGGCATCATTATGTGAATATTGTATTATAGTAGTTTAAAATGCTTACAACATTTACCAAATGTAGATCAAATCTCTTCCTAGATACAATATCATTTTTATAAATCTGATGTTCCTATATTTGAGTAATAGCAAGCTAGCAATTTGGAAAATGCTTTTGCATTGATTCTGCAAGAGTGTACTTTCAAAGTTACATCTGGAAAACCATTTTTCAACCTGGTGCCAGTTAAGATAAAATATTGACGTGGTGATTTAATTATTGGTGTAATATCCATAATTAAAATGACCAAATATTACATATTTTACAATAAGATTATCCCCACAGACTCTAATAAGAACTTGCCAAATTACAAATGAGCATACTTTTATAGTCTTCAGTAAGAATGATTTATTATTATTGAATTATATTGCTTGTTTAAAAAGTCTCCTCAAACATAGAAGGAACTACTCAGAAAGAATTAAAGATATTTTTCAAACATGTTGTTACTAAACAATCTATAACTGCAATCTGGGGTGGAGAAATAAAGAAATACGATATCTTTAAGTCTTTGGGCAATTAATATTTTTGATTCCATTCTAGAATGAAAGCCATTATCCTCTTTTATGGACAGGGACTTATCTTACATTTATATGAGCAAATAAGTTTTTGCAGACTTTTCATGTCTGAATTGGAGGAGGCTATAATAATATTGTTTTGTACTACTGTATCTTTCCTTATATCACCCTGCTCCAAGTGCTAGGCTGCTTCAACATTTGTCAGAAAATACATCTGAGCCTATCATGATTCATATTTATAGCAGCAGATAGTAATAGACTCACATACATACTGTAGTTAATGCAGATGGAGATATTCTTTTTAACCATAGTTTGTTGAATTAGTCTAGCAGGTGGCTGAACTAGAGGACCTCCAAAGTCCCTTCCACTCATTCATTCTAAAAATCCTGATCAAATGATGTGGACAAGGACAGCCAGGAGTTGATAATCAAATGGATCTTCTATAAAATACAGCTAATTATAGTACCACTCTATGCTATGCAATAAACAATTATGGATTCCCCTTACACATTAAGCCAAATAAAGCAAACAATTTTGGCTTACTGGTAACTTGATTATTTTTAAAAAGCACATTCATTTTCAAAAGCAACATTTACAACTTTCTATGCCTATAAGTAGCAGTTTCCTTTCAAAGTCAATGTAAACTAATTTACACAGATAAACCTACCCTTGACTATATTTAGTATCATTCATAGATAGGATAGATGGATGGGTGGATGGATGGATAGACAGACAGATGATATATTTACACTCCATTTCCTAGTTTCTACTTCACATTGGCTGCCTTATGCAATAATACAGTAAACCTGTATTTTCATGTGAAGATTGGACACATTCACAAAAACCTCTCTTAATGTAGGGACCAAGCAAGTCACTACAAAAATATTTATTCCTGAATTCACTAGAGGTTTTCATTTGGCCACAGTGTAATAATGCCAGAGAGAGTCTGGAAGAACCAACTGACATTTAGAAGGTTCTCTTGCCAGCCCCTGAACTCTGTGATAAGTTTTTACATTATAATTAATTACAAACATGCAAAAGATTGCAAGGACAAGTTGATTCATTGGCGAGTTGACAAACATATGGCCCATTTTGCAAACTGTGAGGTTTTTGATCAGCAAGGGAGAAGGACATTTTGGGGGAATCAGTTCTACCAAGATAAAGAGAGCAACAAGCAATCATAATTGGATGTTTTTCTTGACAAGCATTGTTCATCCTGAAATAGGAGTCATAAACTAGAACCTGCATGTAGACTTTTGACAAACAGAATGATGAAGCAGATGAGCACACCAAGGTGTCAGACAATTTGCTTCCTTGATGGAAGATTGTTATGGTTTATACATTATTTATACACAGTTGGAAACTGGTTTCCAAAATCTGTTCCATGCTATTCTTGGCAGTCTACCAATCCTGTTTTAGTCTTTACTTGTCAGCTTAGCATTTGAAATTAATGCAAAGTTGAAATAGGGTATAAAACAAGGGATGATATGAAACAATTCTAGTACTTTTTGCTTATCTATAAAATGTATGCTTCCATTATGATGTTCTCATGCCCCTTTGCAGAAGACCACAACATTTTCAAACCAGAGTTCAAGTGCTTGGGTAAGAAGGAACATAACGTTCATTCAGATATCTTTCAGAGACGATTTATTGGTTATCAAGGATCCCCTTGGCCATTTTAAATTGTTTCAACTGTTTAGATTCAACTCTATACATAGTTATAACCTCTCATCTTGGTGTTATGCATTTTTCAACAAGCAGTATACGAACTGATATGGATGAGTACTAAAAAGTGCATGCTAAGCAAGTAGAGTCATGGAGGCACTTCTGTCTTGGCAAACTGATGCAGAGATTTTGAGCATCTGATCACATACAGTCTTCACATGAAAATACAATTCATCAAGACAGTTCCTTCATGGTTCCCTTGTAGCTATTTAATAGCACTGATGTATTAACCAGCTCCTGCTGACCAGATAGACTCCCCAGTGCCTCTTATTGACTACAGACCCAGTGGTGAGCAGTAGAAAACTGCAACCTTTGGCTACAGTTTTTTTTTTAGTTTTTCTTCCCAGCTCTAGCCTAAGCCAGGCTACCGCTCATGATTGACCGCTGAAAATCCTCAAAAGAAATAGAACATTTTCATTTATTTATTTTATTTGTCAAACACGTACTAGATAGCAGGTATAAATATAAACATGAATATAAACAAAAGAAATGACTACAAATAGATGGGGACAGTAGGACAGGGATGTTAAGCACACTGTTACGCTTATGCCCGCCCCCTTTGCGGACCTCTTAGGAATGGGGTGAGGTCCATGGTAGACAATTTAAGGTTGAAGCTGTGAGATTTTGAGGATATAATAACAGAGTCAGGTAGAGCATTCCAGATATTAACCACTCTGTTGTTGAAGACGTATTTTCTGCAACCAAGTTTGGAGCATTTTAGCTTGAGTGTCACATGTAGCAGCTTGCTAAATGCCCTGAGATTTCTCCGAGGTTTGTATGCATTGTTTGCCCATGTATTATTGAGGTTAAAGCTGAAGAAGTCATTGACAGATAGGACATTGTAGCGACAATTTTGGGTACTATGCTTAGGTCAGACAAAAGACGGCACAGTTCTAGGCTGCCCAAGCCGAATTTCTTTAGACAGTGGAGCAAAAAAGCATTTTGCCTGCAAAATCTATCAGTATTCTTTCTGAGTGAAATTCTGACAATTTATAGAAACCAAGACAAGCCCAAGAAGAATCATTGATCTAGAAAATAAAATTTAAAAATGAACAATTCTCTTTTAGGTTATGAATGTAAAAGTCCCAAGCACAGTGGACCTGTTTCCAAAGAAAAGGATTAGAACTCACATGTAAGGTGGTGCAGGCAATTGTAGCTATCAATGGCAAATTAAGGTTCATTGGTGCCCTAAGCACTGACAAATCTTGGTGCCCCTCCTCCTTTGTACATACTGTACAAATCTTCGTTGGTTTTTTTTTTCTTTCTCAACTTTGTGGTGCCCCCTTGGGCCTGATGCCCTAAGCACATGCTTAGTCTGCTTAATGGTGGTGTCTTTGGTCTGACTTGGTATAAAGCAACTTTCTAAGTTAGGATTAGGATAAGGTTGGACTCTTGGGTGCAAATTTGGGCCTGCAAGCAAAAGAGTCCCCAAAATTAACCCTACAATTGTTATACAGACATATACACAGTCATCACGAACACACAAACATGGTCAGAATTCTCCTCTTCTTTTTTCCTCTACAAGAAATCTTCTGGCAGAAAGAATTTTTTTGAAATCCCATGGGAGAAAAGAGAGGAATAACGGTAAGAGTCCTAGAAATCTGAAAGAGGAAATGGTACCATCAGAATTCATGTTAGCATCAGTTTGGTCTCATTCAACCCTAACAGCGTCACTGTATTGTCAGAGTTGTAGTGAGTATTATATGAGGCTATGTTACTTTTCTGCCAGCAGGGAGTAAGATCTTGGGACTAAGTAAGCACTCTGAACTCTTTTTTTCCTTTTGTGGCTATATTGTTATGTACATTCAACACATAGGTTAGCCTCAGTACGCTTGTAAAATACTAGGTCATTGAAATGATAGTACTCATTTGCTGCACTCAATTTAGCACTAATAATCAGAAATTGTTGAAGTGGGATGTTTTTACATGGGACATAAACTTTGTGCCCCCTTTCCCACTGCAACTATAATTTTCTACCAAATTATCTTGGCTTAATTTTTGTGACCAAGTACTTGTGCAGAGAACTGTTTCCCCAAACAGTTTTGATAACGTTCTATGTATATATTGTACAATGAGAAACTGATGGAGCTTGTAAGATTTTAGGGGATTTATAAAACATTCAAGATTATTCTATCCATCAACATACTTCTCAGTTCATGGAATTAATGCTTGATCATGGCTAGAGAGACAAATCCTTTTCAATTATCTCTATTACAGTCTTGTAGAACTAGAATATGACTTGAGTTAAAGTCTATTTTTCATCCTAAAACAACTACTTCATTCATGTTGTTATAGAGTAAAAAGGCAACTATCACCCAAAGCTCATTGGAATAAAATTATGGAAAACATAGAGTAATATTTGATGGAACCATAAAGGTAAAAGACCATACACATACAAAATAAATCATTAGTATCTGTAGAGGAAACTACATATACTATGATACAAAATTGTATTATGCAGTTGATTTTGACTTACCAAACATTGATAGGATGTATGTGACTTTTGTATGCTAAATTCTGGAAGCTTGAAATAGAGAACAGGAAATCTTATATTGTTAGTCATTTTTAATTATTATCAACACTGTCTTATTTTATGTTAAGTGTACCTTTTCTTATAACAGTAATATCATTGGTCTGTCTTACTCCCTAGCAGTAATTAGATTTCATTGTGATAAACTACTCAGCTTTCAGTCTCATAACTTATTCACTTGGGAATTGAGTTACTGCCTCATGAAATGGAGGATTGGTTTATTTAATTACTTAATTAAATGTTCTAACTTGGTCATTGCTGAAATGCATTTGAATTCACTAGTGACATTTGGAAATGTGTGACTATTTTCTGTAAGCTGATGTTCTAAATAATATCTTCCTCTATCCTGTTTTTAATTGTAGTATGTTTTTAAGTTTAAAAGGCTGTGTTCCTAGACAAAGTGCAAATAAATAAGCAAATTGTTTTCAATGATTTACTTTATTTATTATGTACATTTGTTTCCTTTGACTCTAACCAATCAATCCAACCTCAAAAAGACTCAGAGAAAAGAAATTCTAGGATTTTCCAAGAACTGAAGAAAAAATATAATTCCTGTATTCCTTGGTTGGCTTAACTTTCCGCAGATTTCTGAGAAGCCTGTTTTTGTGAAATTTTAGTCAGTTTCCTAATTGTCACACACCAATACAACTAAGCCAATTAGTAAGTTTTGCAGTTACTGCATATTCTCTGTTTAGTCCCACCTTTATTTCCTGCTTCCTACTTTTTCTTTCTTCATGTCAAACTTTAGTTTGTAAACTCTTCGGGTGTCAGAATTTTGCACATCCCATCCACAATTATCTGAGACATATAACATCCCAGAAAAGGCATATACATGTATTTTTGACACAAATATTTATCGAACAGTAATTAATATATAGACATAAGAACATATAAGTTAACCCACCTATTTTCTGAAATGTTTGGGAATTTTTTTTTCTCATTTTAGACTACAAGGCTCTGAGTGAAAGGAATTATATTTGCCTCTGGCCATGTAAACACACTTAAAGCATGATGGATTCTTTTTAGTCTTTAATAAACACATAGAGACAAGTAACCCACTCTTAAAGATTCTTAAAGATCATGAGAAAATACCCTTAATGCTGGTAATACTAGTTATCTCTAGAGACACAGAGAGCTTTCTGGGGGACTGCATTTCCCCACATACAGCAGCCTGCCCCATTAGAACTCTCAGAAAAGGCATGCTGCGAATACCATTGGCTAGAAAGCTCGATTTGTTGGGTCCCAGGCAGTGACGTGCGGTGAGGTTTATGGCTGGTGAGGCTGGTGACATCATCAGGAAGGCGGGGAATGGGACCACGTGTGCTGGAGGCTGAGGCTGCCTCAGTCTCCAGCACACGTGATCCCATTCCCCGCCTTCCTGAGCGCGCTCTGCCGGCTCGCGGTCCGCGATCCCCAACAGCAGCTGCTTTTCAGTGCTTTTCTGTGCGTCTGGCGTTTAGGACATCCGGCTATCTACCTAAACGCCAGACGCACAGAAAAGCACTGAAAAGCACTTCACCTCCAAGCCACTTCGTCTTGATGACATCGCCGACATTGCTGCTGGGCACGGCCGGATGGACGTAACCAGAGTGGCGCCGAGGGGTCTGGGCGGACGAAAGAGCGAGCGAGCGATGGAGGATCAGGCAGCCTGATCTTCGGTCGCTCGTCTGCCGGACTGCCTTGGCGCCACTTTGGCTACCTCCATCCGTCCGCGCATGGCAGCTGCGGTCATCAAGCCCCTGCCACTTCTGGACGTCGATTGCAGTCGTGAGGAGCGCACAAAGTACAGCGGAGGCAGGAAGGTTATTGGCGCTTCCGAGAACCCTCCTGCCCCCGCCGATTGCCCAGCTGGCACCGCCCCGCGTGCGCTCCTCCTCCTCTCTCCTCTTCCTCTTATATATATGAAACTCCCTCGTGGACCCTTGTGGATATTATTATTTTATATATTATTATTTCATGATGAGAGGTGAGGCTCTGCCTCCCCTGCCTCCCCTGACCGCACGTCCCTGGTCCCAGGAAATGTGATTTCTCTACTTTATGAAATATCTTCCCCTCCCCAATTAAATTGGTCCATCCATATCAATATTCCAAAAAATAGAAGAAGAAAAGAAGAAAGGAAAGCTGGTTTGATCTAATAGTTAAAGCACCAGGCTAGAAACCAGGAGACTATCAGTTCCAGTCGTTCCTTAGGCATGAAAGCCAGCTGTGTGACTTTGGGTCAGTCACTCTTTCTCAAATCAATTCACCTAATAGAGTCCTTGTTGGGGGGGAGGAAAATAGGAAGTTGATGGAGTTTTAAGTATGTTCACTGCCTTCATTATTTATAAAAATAATAAAAAGATAAAACAAAGTTAATAAAGTTAAAAGAGATCTAATTATTGAATTGGAGACTAAGCTAGATAACTGAATTATTAAGAGGAGCATTTTTTTATTCATCTATGGTTTATATTTTTGGTTTTTATGATATTTATTTTTATATTTGTACTTGCTGTTTTTATATTTTCTGTTTTATCTATTCTGTGTGCTGCTCTGAATAACTTTTCATCTGATGAGCTGTTGTATAATTTCATCAATTGATCTATCAATTTACCCCCATTCCCTCCATTCTTCCAATATTGTCAACACTACAAGATAGGCAACAGTGAAAATAATGCATTTCCTTCCCAAACTGCTTCTTTTCGAGTTGGAGAGTGGACATGTGAAGTGTTCTCAGAAAAGTTATCAAGAGGTTCAAGATGGTGATTGCAGCCATACAATTAAGACGTGTGTGTGTGTGTGTGTGTGTGTGTATAACATTTAAAAAGGGCAGAGCTTTAGTAATTGCCCACTATTTCTCTCTTTTCCTCTCCCACCCCCACCCCATGCCACGAAGTTTTCTCTGCAGGTCATAATATGGAAATATTCTGGTTCTAAGATAAGGGGTAATTAAATGGATTTGCCATCAATTTGGTATTAACTTACATGCTACAATTTGGTTCCAGGAATTTGAACACCTAACTATATTAAATTTAGTTTTGAAGATAAAAATATTAAGGTTTAAATCTAATGGAATATTTATGCAAGGCTTAAAATTCAATCTGCCAATTACATTGCTGCTTTTATTTCTATCACATATATTTATTTTATATTATAAATAGTTTAACATGCTGAAATTAAATTGAAATGGGTGTAATCTAATACTGATTATTCTTATATTGTTGCCTAATTAGGAAGAATTAATGGCTAGAATGGTTAGGGTGGCCTAGGAGTTGAAAACCAACATATCTGAAGGGTTTCAGATTACGGAAATATAATTCAATCAAGAAATGGATATTGCATGGTATTATCATCATATACTTTATGATCTTTCATTGCTTCTTTGTTTCAGAAGAAGAAATGAAGGACTGGGCAGCCATAATTTTTTAAAATGTCAAATGTTGGAGCTATCACATAGCTTTTGAATAGTTAAAACCCTGTAGGAAAAGCTGCATTCAAAAAGAGCTGTGAAAATGAATTCAGTCCTTAGGAAACTGTATGGAAAATAAGTATGTAACAAGGAGAAACATTTTTTTATTATTACGATTGCTTTGTTCCATAAAGGTTAAATAATACATTCTTTTCTTTTTCCTTTAAACTGTGCTTTAAAAAAAATAATTGCATTATTACTCTGAAGCAAGTTGTATATGGTACAAGAATATTAGATTTTCCATATTATTAACAATGTCACATTTTATTAGTCAAAGTTCTGTTTAAAGAATAGAAAGAAAACGGATTTCATGGGAAAGCTTATATGTGTTATGAAATATCATTGCTATAATGGGAATCAATAAAAGCAGAGACAAGAGTATATATGTTCATAGATTCCTGCATTAGAAATGTATGGAATTGTACCATTAGAAGGTAAAAGCCTTCATGACATCTTCTAGTCAGACCACACATTAATCTTGGCTTTCCCTGACCCCCAGGAAGCCCCAGGTCACACAAAAGAAGAACCACCTGAGTCTTTCAGCCATGTCTGACACTTTGAATGAAACTGATAGGAGATTGGCAGACATCTCAATCAAAACCTCTAGAAATCCCCTTAGGACATGGAAATCCTTTATACCCATAAAGACAATAAATTGGTCAAAGGTTACAAGCCCATTCATACCAGATAACACACCTATTAATAAACAAAAAGTTCCCTTCCTCCCTATAACTTACACCTTCAGTTGCAATGTTAATTAAGCAGGAATCCAATTGACATGGTAATGAATGGAAAAATTTGGCAAGCTCAGCAGGGTGCCTTACACTGAGTATCCTCTTTTTGGCCATCCAATTAATTGAAGTTTGCAATAATTCCTAGAGGGATGGGTGGGCAAGAGGTAGGTAACTATCCTGGAAGGAGGAAGAGGTATCTCAAACCTATAGTTTGATAGCAAACTGTAGTTGCAAACAGAGTTTACACAGTAGCCTACCTTTTGATTGCTATACTAAATGTTATGTTGCCGAAATAAATTCTGCTCCAACAAATTTTCCCTGTGTGTCCCCTAGATTCAAACTCAAAACTTTCTTCTAACATATGTGTGAATATTTCTTTATATTGTACAGTGTGTTTATGTAACATGTTAGGTAAAATACAAAATTAAGAACCAATGCTCCATATACAGTAATAATGTAAAATTATGCATAATGCTTTGCAGGGCAAACATAGTCACTGTTCCCTGGGAAAATACTTAGATTTCAATTCAAACAACTTACAGTATCAAGAGTATTGGAATAGAATGCTACACGTGCATTCAGTTAGTAGAAGTATATGGGCACAAGCAGTAAACAATCAACGGATGACAGAATAAATAAAGGAAAATCAGAAGAGGAGAAAATTATCTGAAGCAAAGTTAAAGAGGAACTCGAGAGTTTTGGACATAGTCCCACATACTTCTGTCTTTGGCCTCTTTAGCCCAAGAATGTTGCTCATCTCCTGCCCTATATTATATTTTAAAAGTTTTTGACCTCACATATAAAGTTTGGTACATTCATCGATTCAATATTTTGCAATCCAAAGTGAGAATTCACATACTTAACATCTGTCTATGTTTGCTACATGCCACTGACCATTCTGATATAAGCGAATGAAAGTTGCATTCCATAGTTTCTTTAAGATGTAAGTGAATGTGAATAGATCAGTTTTCTATTCTCATTAGAAAAAGCTCATGTATAATTTTCAGTTATAAGGACATTCAGATCCCTTTCAAATGTACTCATGTATCTTCTGTCCTATATTTGTGATTTATTTTTTCTTCCCATTTAGTACTTTACGTTTATTGTCACTATATTTCCTTGTGTCAATTTCAACCCTCTATTGAAGTCTGTCTTCATGCTTTCTCTTTTTTTAAATCTTCCTAATCATTGGGCATTTCTCTCTCCACAAATGATTGAACTTCTTTGTAAAAACTTGTTGATGTGAGGAATTATGGTTTGATGATTTGTTCATGCTCTTGTGTTTTTCTGATTTGCTATAAATATATTCAGCTATCTTCATTAGCCCACATATTCCATTCCATTATCACTGAGCTGTTAGCACCTTAATTGCCTCTTGTCTTAGGGCTAAGCCTGTTAGTTCACTGTAGGGCCAAAGACATTGTGGTAGATTGTGGTCTAATATAAAGAGAAGGAATTCAGATCTCGCTTGTTAATGTAAGATGAATACTTGACTGGTAATGCCTAACTAGATGCAAATAGTTAGCATCCCATTCCAGCAGTTTTGTTTAGTTGGCTGGGTTAAATGTAAGTATGGGGGTGAGAATGTTGCTTCTCCTGAAAAATATCATACATAATTTTGCATTAATATATAGTAGATTGGGCTCTGATAGCAAATAAATCAATTTCCACATCACTGTAGGCAAGACCACCAGCCATCTGTTTGGCTTATATCAGCAATGCAAAGCCTTTCCAAGCAGAATGCTTCTGACTCCCTCTCTAGAGGCCTGTCCTCTCTTGCAGACTGGGGGCAGAGGCAACCACCATATCATAGCATTTCCATTGCACCAGCTGAGATAGCTCATCCCAGTGGCTGTTCTCTGGAGGCAGGCAAGAAGGCTGCCATGCTGCTTTACAGTGTGTTCAGCTGCTATCAGGATTTATAGAGTGATTGAAGGGAAGGGGATGGTACCACTCCAGGGATTGGTTACAGGGGAGAAACCTTTCATCTTCAGGTCATCTAACAGCTGTTGGGTGGCTTGTGCAGGATGACATGAGTGATGGTCTAACCCAGTGATTGAAAGACAGCACACAACCAAACACAAGGCACACAATGCCTACAATAATAAACACTAATTGGCAATTTGACCAGGCACCAACAGAAACCGATGCTGAGCATCAAGAGGAAAAAGAAAAGAACCTGGAAAATAGGCTTTAGGCAGTCAAATGGTAAACTGAAGCTGACAAAAAAATTTTTTTAGACACATTTGCTATTATAATTACTATTATCGCTATTATTTTAAACATTTGGGAGGGGGGAATCTCCACTATAGAAATTCAAAATGCACCCAGCATCAACCCAACCTCAATCTGTGAATTGAGTGCAAGATGCAGTCATTGCTTCAAAGTCAAACAGAAACTCGTCCAGTATTTCTCTCCTCTCTAAAAAAACAAATGACTCTTGAAATGATTATTAAGAAAAAGGAATATTCAGGTAGTCCTCGACTTATGACCACAAAAATTTATGTTACTGAGAATTTTGTTAAGTTTGTTTTGTCCCATTTTACAACTTTTCTTGCCACATTTATTAAGTGAATCACTTCAGTTGTTAAATTAATAGCACAGTTGTTAAGTGAATTTTGCTTGTCAGAAGGTTGCAAGAGGTGGTCACATGACCCCAGGATACTGCAACCATCATAAATATGAACCAATTGTCAAGCATCCGAATATAAATTATGTGACATGAGGATGTTGCAATGGTCATAAGTAACTTTTTAGTGCCATTGTAAGCAATAGCAATAGCACTTAGGCTAAGTTTATGATTCTGTAAACTGCTTAGAGATGACTTTTACAGCCCTCTCTAAGCAGTTTACAGAACCAGCATATTGCCCCCAACAATCTGGGTCCTCATTTTACCCACCTCAGAAGGATGGAAGGCTGAGTCAATCTTGAGCCTGGTGAGATTTGAACTGCTGAACTGCTGCTAGCAGTCAGCTGAAGTAGCCTGCAGTACTGCACTCTAACCACTGTGCCACCTCGGCTCTAAACTTTGAATGGAAATTGAGAACTACTTATATTGCATATTCATTATAAGAAGAAGGATTATTTGATCTGGATACTGCAGGTGCCTTTGAATCTTAATGATAACATCCAGGGCTTTACTGTATCTCTGGAGCTCCTCCCCCTGCCAATAAATATCAAACAGGTTTACTGTGAATGCAGTGACAGAGCCAAGACAGACTGGAGTTTCAGTATTGCTCACCATAATTTCCTTCTATCAAATTCCATGCAATGGATATCAGAAACAATTGTAATCTTGGGTATTTCATATTGTTGCCATTATTCATTAAACCATCATTATTCACTAAACCATCATTCAAATCACAGTTTGGGAAATAAGGATGAACTATTTCTCCTTTTTATTCCAATTTTGCATCTAAGTTTGGTTAAGTGAGATTTTTTAATAAAAGTTTTCCTTAAAATGTATTGTGGCTTGTATTTCTCCAAACAAATGTATTTGTGTGTGCAATTACATCTAATATACACAAAGATTGCTAATAATTTTCCTTTACGGAACACATTTTGAATGGTATTTTCATATCTGTATTCTCTCCAATACATTTTTATTGCTGCCTCTAATCTATTTACTGGTAAGAATGTGTATCATTCAGCAAATAAGCATTCAAGTGTAAATTTTCCACTTCCCTAGTTTTAGATGCATATTTGTATGAATATGAAGAATTTTAAGAGGAAATCTTTTTATCCATAAGGACTGTTCTTTTTCAAAGGAGTTATGAAGATTGCATCAATGAAGAGAAATATACAGGTAGTTCTCCATTTACAATTGTAATGGAGCCTGTCCATTATATAAAGTTGTGACGGTCATAAAGCGGGACACCATAGATCCATTTTTTTACAGCCATCATTAAGCAAACACCACAGTTGTTAAATAAATCCATTGTTCACTATAGGGTGTTTTTACTGAAAACTGGAAGTAAACATCAGTTTTCTGCAAACATGTTAGAAAGCATAGTCTCATGTCCATAAGGTAAAGGTGAAGGTTCCCCTCACACATATGTGCTCGCCTTTCCCAACTCTAGGGAGCAGTGCGCATCTCCGTTTCAAAGCTGAAGAGCCAGCGCTGTCTGAAGATGTCTCCATGGTCATGTGGCTGGCATGACTAAACACCGAAGGCACAAAGAACAATGTTACCTTCCCACCAAAGGTGGTTCCTATTTTTCTATTTGCATTTTTATGTGCTTTCAAACTGCTAGGTTGGCAGAAGCTGGTACAAGTAACAGGAGCTCCCTCCGTTACATGGCACTATGGATTCGAACCGCTGAACTGCCGACCTTTCTCATTGACAAGCTCAGTGTCTTAGGCACTCAGCCACCGCGTCCCTTCCACATGACCATAGGATGCTACAAATAATCAGAAATGTGAGCTGGCTGTTAAGTGTCTGAAATATGACCATGTGACTTGGGGGGCATCATTAGAACTTTGGAACATGATTGTATGTTTCCTTTGGTGGTGGTGGTCCTTCATAAGCTGGAATGGTCACTGACTAGTTCAAGCCCTACATGTCTCCCTTAAAACATATAACTCAAGGCAAATTTCTTGTTCTTCTGCTCATTTCTGTGAATGAGACAAATCAAATTCTGGTAAAAATTGTATAAATAACTCATTTATAAATTAACCCATGTATATACTGTACATTTACATGTTAAGTAAATTGTTGCAAATATGTGTCTATTCTGCCTGCCTCCCCTACCAGCTTTTTCACCAAGGATTGCTTTTGCAGTGAATGTTGCAACTTCTCATGCATGTTTGAACTAATGATAAGGAACATTACTGTCACTCAGGTAAATTTATAACATCATTGCATCTGAAATGAAATGTGAATTATTCTAGGATACTCACACATACCCAGGCAGGTAGCCTGTGGCATCCATTCTAACAACTAGAGACTGCAGCCCAGGGCTGGGTATGATTGCATGGGAAAATAAACTCTTTCAATTTCTCAAGATACAAACCAAATGCTTCACAAATTGGTCATGTTCCATTTAACTCATATTAATCTGCATTGTATCTCCTAGGGGCAGAAAATGCTACATTCTCTTCCTTTTTTTAGTTCATATAATTTGTTTTGTTTTGTTTTATTTTTGATAAAACATATTAAAAAGTGGGTATGAAATTATAATAAAAGGAAATACCCCCCTCACCCACAGAAAAAAAAAGTATTCATTTAATCAGCTACTATTTTAACTGAAGCAACTTTTTTTCTCACCATATCCAACACAATGTGTATTGGTAAAGTAATTTTTTTATCTAACATGTAGTATATTTCTCAACGGCCAAACAAATTTATCTCATGTAACTAATATAAGGATTTCTGAACATTTAGTTTCAGAATTTTTTAAAATCAAATGGTGAACACTTCTTTAAAATAAAAGAGTAAGGGAAACTTACTATTTGTCCTCAACTAGTATTCAGATTCTTGGACTATAAAAGACACAAGAAGCTATAGTAGACACTGAGTTCTGTTTCTTGTATTGCCATATAATTGAAATCCTACCATAGTCTTACAAGAGTTGCTCTCTCTCTCTTCAGGATAACTTTAGTAAGAATGAGTGTGTGTGTGTATGTGTGTGTGTGTGTGTGTGTGTTCTGTTACCATGGAAACCTTTCAACCAACCAACTGCCTTTTTATTATGGAACTCCAAAACTGAGGGGAGTTATTCTGCCAAATATATGTAGGTAAAAGTTGTAAATCTCTAGAATTCTAGAAATAAACTTTATTTGGTCTTTAGCATATCCAACAGAATAGCTTGCTCTTTTAATGTAGAAGAAAAGGGAACTAGGTTGTAAGTAACTTTGCAGAAGCCATCAGAACTCTGAACAACAGTTGCTAAATGACTGATCATTAAGCAAGAACTCCCTGTATTGTCTGTGGGCTACCAAATCTATAAAAGGTCACTTTAGTGAGATGCTTCATGTTGTTGTGGAGAAGCATTGCTTGCCACATAAAAGCTTAATGGTGGTAGTATCTACCTTATTGAGATCTTTTACTTCATTGTGGAACCACTTCTGGCTACTAAAAGTGCAAGTGTATTAAAGCAATGTGAAGCAAAGCACCACAAAGATTTTCCTTCATTCTTTAGATGAGAAGGGGTAATTTCCTCAAAGTGTTGCCCAAACAAGAATTTTGGAATTTTCCATAGTCTTAGGGGTTGGTGTTAGTTAAAAACAACCAGAAAAAAGCTCTCAAACTGCCTTCTTTTAACCCTATAAAATATTTTACTAGAAAATAGGAAATAGCCTGTTGGAAGTTATCACCCAGCCCTCTCCCAGAAAAATGAAATATCCTAGGAAATATTGAAAAGGCAGAATATTATATTTTCCTGGATGTGAAAAAGGGAGAAACACATTTTAAACACAAAGTAAATTCCTGCAGCTTCCGGCCCATCCCCGCTTTGTCAATGGGCCATTAAGAAGGCCAAGCTAGTCCACTTTACATAATAAAGAGTTCTCCTCTTCAGCTCCAGAGTGATGGGATTAAGGCAGGATAATATTACCTTTTACTCAACTGACCACATGGCATCTGAGAACTCAACCAAACCTGGATTCAAAACTCAGCCTAGAGGGTTGCCCTTGCCCGGGCCCATGGGAGTCTGGCAACCAATCAGAATACATTTCTTACACAGGAACAGGAAACAGATAGGTGGGGCAGAACAGAATATAAAAAGCCAATCATTCTTTGGAGAATACCTAGAAGTCTTCCCTGTAAATGAGAACAGACGTTAAGCACAATAGACTTCTAAGCAAACAGTGGTGCTCTCCTTGAGCTTTGATCATGGTACAGCCCAGCCTCATCTGTGTTTTTGAAGTGAAATATTGTAAGATTGCTAATCAATATGAAGAGTGACAGGATCATTTGTCAAAGACAAGTCAGCATGGCAGCTGTTGTTGTCACTCTCCCCTTTTCTGTTTTGCAAAAAGCTGGGGAGAGACCTGATTATTGGCCTTAGGCATGGCCATTCAAGCATTCTAGCCAGACAATTCACTGCTGCATGAGAAAATAGTTACTATCCCTCTGATTTTTGCTAATATTCTTTGTGGTTAGCAGCAGTTGAAGGGAATAAGCTGCCAAGAGATTGGCAGGAAGTATATAGTTTCAAACAATGGGATGTCAAAGACACTAGACACACTGCAAGAGACCAGATGATCTTTGAGAGATGAGAAACCTATTGACCTATAAATAGTAGATGACTGTTGTGTATGCATTACCACTGGGTGGTAGATACTCTTGGAAGGTCGTCTTGCTAGAAAGTCAGAATTTTCAAAAGCTCCAGCAGATTGTAATGAACACCTCCTTCTGTTCTAGTCACAAACCAGAAAAGCAGAAGATCATTCTTTTAAAAAACGTCTCACAAATGATAAATAAATGTGACTATGAACACTTCTACCTACCACAGTTTTTTTATAATAGCAATGCTCCAGCATTTAGGAGCACAGGAGCGAAAGTATTGCATTGAGCTTCAGAGCTGTTGTGGAAATGAATGTAATTAGCCAAATAGTTCAGTATTTAGTGCAAATGAGCAGACAGTTAAAAAGCAGATTGTTAAAAACAAAAGAAAAAAAGTAGAAGTAGGTAGTAAAGCTCAGGGAGTAGAACCAAGGATGAAAGGAAGATAAGTCACAGAGAAGTTAGTGAATGAAATTGGAGAAAAGTAACACCCATACCATAGGAAGTTTAAAAAGGTATCAGGTAAAAAAGTGAAGGAAGATTATCACAGGAGACATATGAAAATTTTCCTTAATCCAAGAAGTAATACAAGAATTGAATTTAAAAGTTATATATGAAATTGTGCAGTGTCGTTCAGTTGTTATCATTTTTAAAATATGCATGTTTCTTCTGATATTTAAATGAAGCTTAGGATGTGACATTTTTGAATAAAGTTGGGGGTACAACTTAACAGTGGTGCAATGGACACTTGTGCTATCAGGTTTCTTACTACTTGATAAATAGTTTAATCTTACTTACTACAATCAGTAAGCATCTTCCAGCTTAAAGATGCTAGTAAAATATTATTTCTCTATAAATCAGGAATTACAATTCTGTACAAGGTAACTGTCTCTTTTTCTTTTTCAAGAAATAGATGCTGATTTTGCCAGGGCTCTTCCATTATATGCATACCTATAGAAGATCTGCTTCTGTTAGATACTAGCTTCAGTTACAGTGGTTTCCACAAGGTCCTCTGTTCCGGCGGGAACAGAGGTTTAATCTCATTGGTCGAAAAGTCTGACAGCTCCCTATAAAAGGGCTGCTGTCAAACTCAACCTTCGCTGGATTGTACATACTTGTTCTGTTACAATAAAGAGCTGTTGTTGCCTTTAGCCTGAGTGTGCCTTTCCACTACCCGATCTAACACTGAAAGTGGGATTGGAAGGCAACTAGGCTAACCCAAAAGAGCGTAGCAATCCAGCAAGTAAATCCAGCCCGGAGCTCAGTGCGACTTCGAGCAGCCATTTTTGAGCAGCAAACTCAAAACGCCCTCAGAACACAAAATGGCCATGCACGCCCCACTGACTCCATATGACCCAGTCACTGAGCCTGGGACTTGTATATGCTGCGGTTCGACTGCTTCCTCGAAGCCAACAACCTCATCAGCCTTTCTGAAGGCCGCAAGAAGAACATGTTCCTTGGTTACTGTGGACGGAAAGTGTTCGAAACTGCCAAAGACCTATCAGAACCAACGCTGCTACAATCGGTCGCTTAGTCCATGCTCCAGCAGATGCTGAGGACTCACTACGCTCCCAAGCCGTCTAAGCATGTCCACCGGAACAAATTTAATATTCACAACCAGATGGAAGGTGAGTCAATCAACGAGTATGTTGCGGCGCTATGAAAGGCCTCAGCGTACTGCAAATTCCGAGACCTAAACGAACTTATTCTTGACTGCGGTGTGGGGGACAAGAGGAGGTTACTTGCCAAATCTGACCTCACTCTACAAATTGCCTTGGGCGAAGCCAGGGCATCAGATTTGGCCATTAGTCTACAGAAACTCTGCAGCACCAAAGCACTCCGCTAGACGTGCAGAAGAGTGCATGCACACATCGCAAGACTGCAGAGGCCGAGAGCTCAGAAGGCGAAGTAGATGACAGCTGCCGCATGTGCAATAGCCGCACCAAGCCGGCGGACAAATTCAAACTGCATCTCCCACCTTGTGCTAGCTGCAGAGGAGACCATGCCAGATTGTTTTGCCATTTCCGTGATGCTACCTGCCAGTGCTGCGAGCGAAAGGGGCACATCGCCAAGGTTTGCAGAAGCAAGCACCCCACGACACCCTGGCAGCCAAGAAGATGACCTAACCGCCAGCAGAGGCCCAACCAAGGGGCATGGCAGCCACCTCCACGGCACTCAGAGAGCGACACCAGAGTCACCTACCACACCTCAATTGGCCAAGTCCGCACAAGGCGGTCAAAAAAGCTAAAGATCACAGTCCTCATCGAGGGCTCTCCATGCGAGATGGAGATCAACATGGGGACATCATTGACCATCATGCCATGGTCTACACTAAAGCAGCCTGAAGAAGCAACATCTATGCACCCCTGACATCCACCTTAGCGATTACCAGGGGAACCGAGTCCCCATTGTGGGCCAGGGCACCTTCCGGGTGAACTTCAACAACTTCAGCAGCCAGCTCCCAGTGATGGTGGTTAGCGGTGACCTTCAGAGCCTCCTGGGGCTTGACTGGTTCGAAGCCCTGGGCCTAGAAGAGACCAGTATCAACAAGAGCGCCGACGAGCTATTCACAGACCCTACCCCCGAGACAGCGGTCTTTCGTATTAACTGCTTAGAGACTGGTCCCATCTTGTTTAATGACATTGCCTGCCACTCTGCAAGAGACTTCACGATCAAACAAATTTTGAACTGGGTGTGAAGGGGGTGGCCCAAGGGGTCTGTTGGGACTGATGTCAAAATGTACTATTGTAAGAGAGATGAATTGTCTGTTGTTAATGGCTGTTTGCTGTGGGGGGACTGGGTCGTTGTTCCACCCAAACTGTGCATTGCAGTGTTAGAGGCTTTACACATAGGGCATCCTCAAATTGTCAGAATGAAGTCTTTGGCCAGGAGTTACATGTGGTGGCCTAACATGGACAGGGAGATCAAAGAATGGGTGGCTACCGGCACACCATGCCAGGAGTCCAGACCAGCTCCCCCAGAGGTGCCCGCTAAGGAGTGGGAGCAACCTCAAGCACCATGGTCTAGGGTGCACATTGATTTTGCTGGCCCAGTTCATGGCCAGACATTCCTCGTAGTTGTGGACGCCTACTCAAAATAGCTAGAGGTTGTCCTGATGACTTCCATTACGGCAGAAGGTACTATGGAGACTTTTCTCCACACATGGCCTGCCCGACGTCCTGGTCTATGACAACAGGCCTCAATTCATGGCCATGCAATTTGAGGCCTTCTTAGCAGCATAGGGAATCAGACATGCCCTGGTCGTGCCATTCCATCCGGCCTCCGATGGTCAGGCGGAGAGAATGGTGAGATCTGCAAAAGAGCCCTATCTAGGATGGGCCTGGCAGATTGGCAAACATGGGTTGACCACTATTTGCTAATTCAGCATATCACACCCAGTGCCACTACGGGAGAAGCCCCTCCAAGCTTCTCATGGGTCGCCGGCTAAGATCCCACTTAGACCGGCTACACCCAAACTATTCTGCTGCATCACTCCCTGACTCCGCAAGCAAAATTCGGAACTTTAGCATAGGGGATTCAGTTTACACCCACAACTCTGCCGGGGGAACTCTGTGGATTCCTGCCACAGTGATAGGCATCACTGGGCCTCGCTTTTATCTCGTAGAGCTCAAGGACAGTCGGAATTGGAGAAGGCACGTTGACCAACTCCGTGGCCACCTCTCCAACTCCACTTTTAGGCAACCAGAGGTAATTCCTGCTCGAATTAGCCAAAGCCCTAACCAAAAGGAGCATGAAGTCACTCCTTCCACAGCCAACTCAAACCCGAAGTCACCAGGATACTTAGCTTCTTGTGTTGCAGGCCCACAGTGAGCTCCGAGCGAACCGGCTCTAGAAGCTCCAGCCGCAGCCTGTGAAAGGTTCCAGGAGCTTCCACCAAGTGGAGCTGTGGAGCAAACAGGTCAGTCCGACCTGTCCGAAGAACACCCTCTGACTGAACTGCGCAGGTCAGGCAGAGCTACCAAAAAGCCCGCCTACCTGTGTGACTACGTGACCAGTAGGATTATTCCATCTAAGAGGGGAGGGGTGTTAGATACTAGCTTCAGTTATAGTGGTTTCCACCGAGGTCCTCTGTTCTGGTGGGAACAGAGGTTTAATCTCATTGGTCGAAGGGTCTGACAGCTCCCTATAAAAGGGCTGCTGTCAGACTCAATCTTCGCTGGATTGTACATACTTGTTCTGTTACAATAAAGAGCTGTTGTTGCCTTTAGTCTGAGTGTGCCTTTCCATTACCCGATCTAACAGCTTCCATTTCTCCTCTTACTTAAGAACCGAAGAAAGTCTGGACAATCTTTAAAAATATGTTAGTAATAGATATGAAAACCTGTTCTCAGAATGTGGTCATTTGGTATGAGTATATAAGTTTAAAGTTTTAAAACTCAGTTGCCCAAAAAGCAACAGTGGCAATACAAATGTAAAAAGTTAATTGGAAAAGTTTGAGCAATATAATGTTCTCTTTGAATCATTTCCTTTCCTGTTCTCTTATAATCATTTCCTTTCCTGTTTAATATAGACAGGACCAAATGACAATTAAAAACTCAGCACAAACCTGCTGGTATTTTTTCCTCCTGTCCTCACAATGGGAGGAAAGCATGCTGTTTTTGAAAACTGTTGCACCCAAAGCATACCTTTTACAAGATCAATGGAGAAGCTGCTCTTACACGAGGGTAGCTGCAGTTGGAAATGGTTATCTTTGACAACCAGCCAGGGACCAGAGAGAAAATCATTGCAAACCCTTTCAACTCTTTTTTTGGATCTTTACCTTGGCATATTTCCTCCAAGGGCATTACTTACTTTGGGTTCCGTCCTCCCCGAGCTTTGTATACCTTTGACTGAAGATCAGTACACTCCTCCTATCTGGAATGGTTATTCTTATCCATCAACCACATAAGATCACACATGGAGCAGTCAAGGAGGAAGGGTACATCCACCCATCTGATTCAACTAGATCAGTTGAATCAACCCAGGTGATCATTGGATGAGAGATGTTGCAGCCAAATTTTCCAGGGTCAGGATATTGTGCAAATAATCATTTGCATTGATATAATTTTACTGTCATAATTTCTATCCCTTCCTCCAGACAAGCATTGTTTAATTTATTATTATTACTTGTTTTAACTTTCTGCAAACTTCCCTATATTCATTTTTTAATCATGGGGTATGAAAATAGAGAGAAGAAGCTTCCAGCAATTCCTTTCAAATATGGAAATCTTGGCTTTTAAGACTGTCCTTGGAAAAAACAAGAACATTTTAGTTTTGCAATGTTGTGCAATAAGATGATTTTTGGTACTAAATTATCTCTGATCCATAACTGCAACAATGCAAGGAAGCAAATCAATCTGAATTTTCCCATTGTTCATTCTCCACTCAATTCCAAATGGCAGCTCGAGATATTATTGAAAAAGCAATCTTCATCTAAGATTTGGAGATTCTCCAAATGATATACCCATGATATACCTATCATTCGTGGAATGAATCTCAGTTATATTCTTAAGTTTACAATTTTATTTTATTTGCTCTTAAAATCATATTTAATGACATTGTCTGTTCATTGTGTTTCATTTGTGTCTTCAAGAACAAAGGGACACATGCAAAATATCAATTATTACATCACAGTAGGGATCATTAGACAAGACAGTAATGGGCAAGAACAGGACTGGTGTCACTGATACAGTTTTATAGCTACTTAGCTGCAAACTAATGCCCAACAAAAGGTGGGAGTGAACATTAACAATGATCTTCAATCTCAATTCTTTCTTTGTTTCACATTTTAGTTTAATGTAAGAAGCATCAGAAGAAATCCTGAGAGCCAAAAATTTAAATTAGTTACTTGTGCGGCCATAAAATGCCTAATTTATTTTTGACAAGATAATGTGTCTTATAAACAATTTACAACAAATTATATAATAGATTTTGATCTCTAATGTCATCTAATACTCAAGTGAAGTCATCATTTCCTCATCTAATTTTAAATCTGCGTCTGAAAATAAGGAAAGTCCTGCTTGGCAAACGTATTTTCCTTTCCACTTGTTAATATGGACATACATTAACTGTTTACCAATATATTCTGTGAAAATAGCTGATAGGAATGCAGTTAAACATCTGCAAAGATGTTTAACTGCAGAGGTTATGGGAAATAGACCTACAAGGGTCTTTCTGAATTTGAGCCTACATCAAACATTACAAGCAACAGAAAGTTCTCTAAGTAAATTTAGCCTGTAGCTAGTGGGCTACTCCCCCAAGTGCTCCAGGTTACATTTTAATCAAAAGGCAGAATATTCTCATCGTTTAAATTGATTATCAGTCAGAAGAGCTATTCTTGGATTCACTACATTCCACATTAACCATGGTCTGCTATTCAAGACCTTGACTTGACCTTTGCAGAATTGGGGGAGGGGGGAGAATGCAATCATAGAATAATGTAGGAGTAAAAGTATATGAAATAAAAACCCAGTGAAATATTTTAATAACAGTAGGAATGGTTAAAATTAAAAATCTGGACTTTAAATGAATGAAACTACATTTATTTAACTATGGACTGAATTCAAGAAAAGAGAAAAATCTCCCTAAACATCTTCCCTTACTGGAAGATAGTAAAAAACAAACTGCTTACTAAGACTTGAAGAAGCACAAAGTAATTTAGATTCTCAGAGGAATTCAAGTTCATGTATATGTAAAATATTTTCAGAAAAAAATTCAGAAAATTCAATTACCACTTAATGAAGGATAATTCAGTTTTCTAGACCCGGTTGGAGTGATATCATCAGAGTTACCTATTGTCAAGTAATAAATACTGAAAGGCAACAATTGGTGTTAATTTTCTGATTTGTATAACTTTGGAATATACACATATACCCCCTTTGATGGATAGACAGTATCTAAATAGACTAGAATTGTAATATTTCCAGAAACTATTGTGAAAGAAAATCTGAAGGATGTGAAGCTCTGTGGTAATTCTTTTTTTAAGAGATAGAGTCTGTATTCTTTGTATTATTATTTGTTGTTTAAAAAAACTGTATATGTTAGACATAAGAAGAGAAGTCTAAGATGAAACAAGATAGCAATTTTTCAATACTTGAAATGCTATCATAAGGAAGAGGATGTGGATTTATTCACCATGCTGCATGAAAATAGGACAAGACTGAAAATAGGATAAGACTATTGATAACAGCTTGACAAAGAGAGAGGTTATAGCTACTTTCAGAAACATAATTACATTAACCATCTGCAGCAAACACCATAATGTATTTTATGTATAATGTATACATATTTTAAATAATGTCTTTGGAAAAATAGGTTTCAACTTTCATCAAAACTGAACATTGATCTCAAAAGAAAATAATGAGCACTATCACATTGTTACCCATTCGGTTTCCAAGCCTGTCCTGACATTGTTTATTGTCACGATGTATGTTTCCCACATTATAATAGAATATTGTCCTTGATATATGATCAATAAAGAGCAGAAATCAAGTTCAGGTTCCAGAAACTGTTGTGGCCCAGCAGTGGCTGGCTGAGCTGCTGGTGGACTCTGACAGCGATGACCATTATGGGACTGCTCTGGAGGATGAGGAAGACTCTGGAGGGTGTTTGGAGTCAGAGCAGGGACTAGAGAGACCTGTTGGCCACCAGGTGGCATCTGAGTCAAGTAGCAGTGAGGAAGAACAGAGGGAGGTTGTTCCTGATATGCGTGTGCGCAGAGCTGAGAAGAGAAGGGAGCAACTGTGGAGAAGATGTCATAGAAGGAAATAGGGACAGCTGGCTACTGTTATGGCCCCTCCCAAAGAGTTTATAGGTGGAGCAACGGGAGGGGAATCTTTGCAGGAAACAACAGTCCATTTTACTACGCATAGAGAAAGCATTCCATAAGTCTAATCTTGGTTTCTTGAAGATAGCGTTCTAGGCTCCTAGCCAAGGGGTGGCTTTATCTTCGTAATTAGTCGTGGCAGACAGCCAAGCCTGTGTCTGCATATTCATTAGAATCACGGGACAGAACAGAAACCAAAAGAAAAAAACCACACAGACCAAAAAACTGAAAATATATGTAGCTAACATTTAAGAAGAAGCAAGTTCAAATTCTGATCAACATAATAAGGCTTTGATATGCCTCCCTTGTAAACGTGTAGGTTTGATTCCAGTCAATATTTCTGTTGATAAATTATGGTTGAAAACTAGCTTGTAGTAGATATTGAAGAAGGAAATATGGCAGAAGGATAGATCCCCTTTCTCAAATACATGATTCCAGAGATTTTTCTCTGGATTGCCCCTGCCTCCACTTCCTCCCCCTCCCCTTCCCCCTCCCCCTCCCCCTCCCCCTCCTCCGCCTCCTCCTCCTCCTCCTCCTCCTAAGCTGCTGATTCAGTTATTAAACATTTAAAAAATCTGATAAGGAAAAGCTACCGAGAGGTGAATGCAGACTCTGGGAGTCATGTATTGTCAGGTAAGTTCCATAACGTAACTTCTGAGGAAGAAATTTCATATGATCATAAAATACTGCTTCTTTGTTCTCTCAAAGCCAAAATTTGACTTTGTAGTCCCACACTCATAGTTCTGAGTAACTACATCACCAAGCACCTTATACGTAATCAAATATGTACGCATACATTTATTTGATTTATTCAGGTTGGATACCATCCAACTCCAATTGACTCTGGGCATTTCACAATAGTAAAATAACATTTTTAAAAAATGAAATAATAGACAATTAATCAATACAAGACAAAACTAACTAAAAAGTAATTGCAAGATGGCAATCCAATAGGAAAGCAAACTTTTCTGTGCCAGTACTGCTGGTTGCCAATCAACAAAAAGCAAGTGGGATGCCTACTACAGTTTTGCACTTTAAAGTATAGTTTTGCATAGCGCATGGTGCAGTGGTGGGTTTCAAAAATTTTCGCCACTGGTTCGGTGGCCAAGGCTAGATGGGGCGGGGCCATGTGACTGAGTGGGCATGGCCAACTTCATATCACTCACACACACGTCCACTCAGTCACATGAGCCCCCCACTAAGCCACGCCCACCAAACAAGTCGCAACAATTTTGGGGACTTTTTGGCAGCCTGCAGGAAGTGACTGGCTGGCAAAGAAGCTTCACAGCCTCTCTCTTCTTTGACAGCTGGCTGGGAGGATTCTTTGCCTGCCAGCCGCTTCCTGCAGGCCACTGAAAAATCCTCCAGATGGCAAAAATGTTGCTGCCATTGCTGTCATGTTCTTCGCTCATGCACAACCCAAGGACATTGCATAGCAGTGATGGCAGCAGCATTTTCCCCATCCAGAGGATTTTTTAGTGGGCTGTGGGAAGCAGCTAAGCCTCCCAGCTGCCAGCTCTCAAAGACTTATTTGCCAGCCAGTCACTTCCCACCAGCAGCGGCTGGCTGGGAGTTTCAGCTTGCCTTCTGGACTCTGGACCAGCTGCAGTGGAAAGTGAGCTGCTGAAAGAGGCGGTGGTGGTGGAGGAAATGAGGCTAGGGCCAGGGCTGTAGGGAGGGCAGGGCAGTGAGAGGATAGCAGCTCCAGGGCAAGGCCGGGGCTGGGGAATGCTGCATTCCCCAAGTCAGCCAAGCAGGTGGCGAGAGGGGGGTGGCTCGGGGCCTCAGGGAATAGCGCGTCCCTGAAGCCTCAGCTCAGGGCAAGCGCTGCTTACTTACCTTTGATGAGCTGAGCAGAGTGGGCAAGGCATGAAGGCAACTGGTGAGGTACATAGCTGGGGGCTAGGCCGCATGGCAAAGGCATACATAGGGTTTGGATGGGTGGGTTGAGCATCAAGCGAGTGAGCATGGGTGGACAGGTGGGTGGAGAGAGCATTGGGTGGGTAGAGCGAGTGAGCAGGGACAGGCCAGGGGACTGGTTTGGGGCCGTGGCCAGCTGGCCATTGCTACTGGTTCTCCAACTTCAGGGGAATGGCTGCCACTGGTTTGCGTGAACCAGTGCGAATCTGCTGAATACCATCTCTGGCATGGTGGGTGAACCTGAATGCCTGAAAAGTCTTTCAGTGATCAGTAAGGGAATGATGGAGGCTGGAACTGCCTCTGCAGAATGGTTAGGCTTTAACACTGCTGGAATCCACTCCTCCAGGACTATTATCCCTAATGCCCCTGCATCTACTTCCTCCTCCTCCTCCTTATAATCATCAGATGATAAGTCCAGCAGAGCAATAACACAAACATAAATATCACAAACGGGGGTGTCCTATCTCCCCCAAACATCATCAAAATCATATGGATCAGAGACAGTATTCAGGCAGTTCGGCGAACTGGTAGCAGCAGCTGTGGGACTCTCTGGACACCTGCCCCAACAATGTGAGCACTGCGCATACGCAGAAGGTGGTACGTATGTGCAGATGCAACATGAGCATGCTCACATTTGGAAACTGATAGGGAAAGTAAGTGAATCCTACCTCTGATACAGATCATATAAATCTTGAGTGGAGGCACATTCCACAGCACAGACAATGCTACAGAAAAGGCAGGCTTCACAGATCCTGAAAGATGACTCTGTTTAATCAAGGTGATCCAAGATTGGCTACTCTGCTGGATAGTATCAGATGGGCAGAAACTTAACTGTTTTAGTGACAGCTATACTGTATTTTGTATAGCATTGAGTATAGGGTTGAATCGGCTGCCTTTTAATATATGCTGAAATAGAAATTAATAATAGTGCACAGTCAGAAACAAAGTAGAGTTCATATTAGTGGTCCTTGCTTAATGCCCACTCGTTCAGGGACCAAAATTACAGAGCTCCTGAACAAGTGCTACTTTCAAATGGACTTTGAAATTCTGGCTGTTGCAGCATTCCCACAAACACATGCTCACCTTCCTAGCTGGTTTCCCACGAGCAAAATCAATGAGGAAGCTGGAAGGAATTCACTTATCACATGAAGTTGCAGTCACATGAGATTCTCACTTAATGACTATGCACAATTCATCTAACAACAGCAATCAGGACTTTTGGAATTCATATCATTAAGCAGCATGGTCATGTGACATTATGCTTAACAACCATATCATTTAGAGATAGTGTTTTCAGTTGTTAAGCAACAACTGTCTGTATGATTACCTGCCTAGATTTGGTAAGTATTTGATCATATATGTTTTCATGTTCTTATAAAGAGGTACATCATGAATTTAATATTATTAAATAATGCATATATAAGGATTTACCATATCCTGAAAGTTATCCCTGAAGCTCAAGTATTCACTGCTGAAACTATGGAGATATTAAGGTCAAGTCTTATTATGGATGTTTACAATAAGTGTTTTTCAAGTCAGAGTGTTAAAAAGAATTATGCAGAGTCAATGCCATTAAAGTCAAACAAGATTTATATCTTTGTATAAAGAAGATCTGTAATTTGGCAAATTAAATCTATACTGGAAGAAGTGAGTCCTTGGGCATTGTTGCAATAACACCAAATGCAATGATCATGTAAGTCCTTCTGTTTGTTTTTCTATTGAATGCCCAAGCAAAAGTCATTTGGATTTTTGTCAATCTACTGAGCTCAGTTAATTTTTCTATAGTCATTGCAAATCCTTGTTGATGGCTTGTTTTCCCTTACCAATTCTGCAATTATATCAGTCTCTTAAATGGCAGCTTTGGTTTTATGTTAAATATTAATTTTAACTAATTAAAATATAGTTTTTCAAGTATTACAGCTAACATATAAAATGCCCTTACCCTTTTGTAGAAGTAAAACTGATTTAATGCTTTGATTGAATGAACAATTTGACATTAATTAGAAAATATGATGTATTTCCACTTATCCTGGAGTTGGTCATATTTTCATGTGAACTGCTACTTCACATATTTTCTGTATTTAATTATTACTTTTTCATTCTGTCTTTCCTCCAAGAACCTAATGTCAGTCCTACTTTCTCATTGTGCCAGGAGTCCCTCTGTCTCTAGTTTTCCATCCCTCAGCTTAACCCCCATTGCATTTCATCCCACTAGAACTTTTTTTAAATTAAGAAAAGATAATAGGGCAATATGTACAAAGATGGATAGTGAGAATGTGGGCAGGTGGGGTGAAGATACCTTTCACAATTTTAAAAAAATGTTGCAAACATAATTAAAATATTTTTCTAACAAATTCTAAAATGCATACTTCCAGAGAAGTAAGAAAAAAGAAACTTCTTTTGCAAAACAAACACTCAGGAAGTTGCCCCCCTCCCAAAAAGAAACAAAACAGCATTTATGGTTCTCTTTTAAAGATGCTAAAGAAAGACTTGGTGGAGCACACAGCTTTTCCTTGAAAGAATTTTACAAAAATCTGATTTGGGAGATAAGATAAATCCATTTTACACAGTTAATAAGGAATGGTTTATGGAACTGGTTAATAAATGAATGCTTTATTCTCCAAGTCCTTATTGTACAATCAAAATTTCAAAATGTACAAACAAATCTTACAGAGAACATTGCCAATAGCTTGAAACATATTTATATTTACAGTATAATAGTTATTGTAAGATTTTAAAAATTAACTGGAGGTGTAGTTTCTGTGATGGTGCAGAAAGCTGAGAAGAGGCCATTATATTGCCAAATAAAACTATAATGTGTTTTGCATTGCCATGAGAATATTTTGATGAGTTAATCCAGTAAGAATACAGGAGAGCATTATGTATGGTGATTGCCACACATATGTAAGACCAAGTTTTCAAGATAAAATATCTCAGGTATGTTGTCTTTAAGAATGAGCCAATGGTATGCATCCTTCCTGAAAATTCTTCATTAATTCCTTTTTTCCCATTAATTAAGAGTTGAGTGTGGGGGAGGGGAATGAAGACTAAAACAACTGGCAATTGACAAGTGAACTATTCATTACATGAAAAAAAACATGATTAGGCTTAAACATATATAGTTTTATGACAATTTAGTAAATTGACTCATAGCAGGAAGAACCAAACTACCTCCCAATGCATTGGACTACAGCACCCACCAGCCTTTCTCAGCATGGGCAATAGCCTGGCACATTTTTGCATAGTTGTGATCCATATTTTCTAGATAGCAACCAGGTAGGGTACCCCTGATCTGGAGGTTTTAATAGTGCTGTCTCATTGGGTATTTCAATACTGTATGCAGCCATAGTTGGAAAGTTGAAAATTACTACAATGATATATAATTTCAGCCTCTCTGAAGTTCAAGGATGGCATAAACAATTTGGATTGGCATTCTCCATATTTGAGAGTTCCTTACATTTAGTGAGTGTTGATGGAGAAGATAAACAAAACATACCAGGAAAATTTTCTACTACATAGAGTTTATCCATATTAAAAAGGTGCTACATTCAGTAATTGCTTGGTCTTTGGGTCTTCCTGGAGAATAGACTGTTCCTCTGAGTGTATAAATTAGCTCCATTGAATGTAACGGAATGTAACAGCTCCATTGAATGTAAAAGCAAAGTTTAAAGTTTTTAGGGTTATCATTGTCCTATTAAGAACTATCTGAGGCACTTGGGTTGGTCATTGATTAAAGTGAATGACTCTTTGATTCTTCACTGATTGTTGAAGAGCTGTTATTTTGATATTTTACCTGTTGAGGTAGAACAGGTTATGAGAGTTCTCTGTAAAGACTTATGAATCTGTGTTGATTCTTGATTACTGCCTGGATAAGTCCCTGGCAAGATTTTTGAAGTGATTTGCCATTTCCTGTTTCTCAGGTCTGAGAGATAGAGACTGGCCTAAGGTCACAAACCTACAGTGTTTCCCAGAAAATAAGAGGGTATAATTTTCTTTTGACCTCTGAAATAAGTGCTTGGACTTATTTATGGGACGGTCTTATTATTTTTGAGGTGCAGGAGGCAGCAAGTGTGGTCACCTCATGGCTGCTGCTGTGTTGCAGGGCTTATTTTCAGGGAAGCAGGTGAGACTTGAACACAGGATCCTTTAATCAATATACCAAACTCGAAAGACCATTGAATAGTTAGAAATAATAGTTAGAAATAATTTTTAAAAATAGAAAAATGGTAAGCTCATTAATAGATCTACTACCAGAAAAGAAAGTGAATGAAATAGAATAAGTAAAAGCCAGGCTTCCAATAGAATGAAAAGAATGAAAGAATGATTTTCAAGATAACTTCCAGCTATGATACAAGATTCTATAAATTGAAAAGTACATTATTAAAATTTTAAACTTGAAATGTGTTTATTTGTTGTACTAAGAACAATAATATTTTCCCCAGGAATAGCCTTTTGCTGGCTGTGTTCAGTAACATGGATCGAGCATGTCCCTTCTTTATAGCCCTCTGAAGAGTCTCATTAATCCAGTTTGGAAATCCCAATGTTTTCTCCCCACAGTTGAAAATTTAAATGAGGATGTTCATGCAATTTTATGAAATGCTATTGTTGTAGAGACTGCACAGACTCTATATTCACAAATAGTTTCCTATATTAAATACTCCAAGAGTTCCTTGATATAATATTTGTTTGCCCTGAAAAATCATATCCTCATACATATCCACAATTACACTAGAAAAGGAAAATATATCTATGAATTGGGCTATGCACATATTCATATATTTGGCTGGTAATAATTTCTTCAATTATGGCTGTGAGTTTTTCCATCACAGAGATGATCAGAAGTGCTATTATTTATTTTTCTAGTTCATTATCCTAGAGATAATGTGACAAAGGATTATGTTTGTTCACAGCATCCTCCCAATTACCTGATAACTATTATGCATTTTCTTGTATTCCCTTTTCTATATATAGAAACACTGTAAAAATAGCTTAACATAGTATCTTAAAATTTGATAGTTATGTAATAGGTGGATAGTTGTGTAGCGATTGAAACTCTTATCAAGCTGCCTGTATATTTACCTAATGCTTCAAATCAGATTGCTGTCTTCTTTCCCCAACATTCCTCTCTGAACTTTTAACTTGTTTTTTAATCTGTACATTGTTTATTTTTTTAAAAAATTGTTCAGGTGCTATTTGATGATGGGTAGCGTCTGAATGTAAAAGCCAGTGTTGTGTTGTCTCTACTGTTTCAGGCAGGGAACAATGTTCTGTTTGGATTCGCCATCAGCAAAATAATGGCAACATCACTCAAGGATAACTTTGTTTTCATAGGCTAATATTAAGAAAAATGGTGGCTTCTCACAATGATGCACAGTTGTGTCAGATCTGCACGGCACTTACCCTTTGGACTGAGAGTGATTATGTTTTATGGCACCAATTCTGCAGTACAACATTAATAAATTTATGTTAGGAATAACATTGCATCATTTTGATGTTGCAGTATTAAATCACAAAGGAGGAACCAATTGCAACAATAATATAAAAACAGCCTGGATTTTCTGCAGGGAAAAAAAATCAATGGCAGGATATGGACCACAGTCTGAAAACTTTAAGCAAGTAAAAAAAGACATAAATCTTTAGGATGAAGTTTATGAACTGGCCTGTAAAAATAATAGCTAGCATTAATACTGCCATTGCAACAATTTTATGAGACAATAACCTGGTTCTAAAGTGGATAAACTATGAGGTTGAAGACTGTGTATTTTGTATCAGTGAGGGGACTAGATTATTGCCCACTAAAAAGAGAAAGAATGGTAGAATTGCCATAAGAATATAATAAGTTAACACCTATTAAAATCGATGTTAAGTAATTCTGAAAGAGCGAAAAGAGAAAACTGAATTCCACTATTGATTGTTATTGCTTGAAACTCCTTTTGAATCTGAGAAGGGGTGCTGGGAAGCTACTCAAGAAATGATTTAATGCACTGGCAAAGGCTTTATGCACTCTACATATTGCTAGCTTTTGATTTAAATAAGAGTGAGAACCTTTTATTTGTACATAGAGAGTGAAGCACAGAACCATATATGAAGATACTGTGAAACAGGCTGGACTATTGGTACAAAAATCTCAGCACTGTGCAGTTCTGGCAAGCAATAAGTTTTCAAAATTTATATCATAAATTTATCATAAACTTCAACAATTATTTTAATTAGAGAGAGCTAGTGATTGAAACCAGGACTTTGTACAAATGAGAGAATAGTTTAGCATCTCCCTGCCCCATGATATGCTTATCATGGAAAACTCTAAAATAACTGACGTTTTCCTGGCTTTTGAGATTTCAGAGTTTTCAACTCACTGCAATATTCTGGAGAATAACATAATAGATTTTTGCCAGTGGGTTTCAAGCTTTGAAAACTGAGAGATACAATAAACATCCAAAGACTCTTAATTGCTTTTTCTGTAATGCAGATCTCCAAAAAGATTTTTTTTTAAAAAAAATCCTTTATCTTCAGGTCACATGATTACTATGCAGGAAGTATAATTTATTCTCCATAATTTATGGTGAATTCTCCTCCATTTCCTGAATAAAGACAGAGTCCAGACACAGAAGTATAGGATACAGATTTGAAGAGATAGTGCTGAACACTTGAAGTACCCCTGATATTTTTATTTATTTGTTTGCAGATTTAAAGCAGAACATTCTACAAACACATAAATATTCCGACAGCAGATGGTATTGTCACTAACTCAGCATCTGACTATGAGAATGGCCTTGCATTCTAATTCTCACTCTTTAATTTTCTCCCAGTTTCCAAACTGAAAACTCAATGCAAATAGTATTTTTCTCTCTTCACTAACTGGAGACTGCTTCTTCTCACTTGGGCATGCCATTCCAAATACCTAAAGGATCACATTTTTACTTCCGTGTATTTTTTTTTTATATGAATAGAATGATAAACAGGCCTTCTGCTTTCAAGTCCCATGTTCTCTTTCGCAATGTCTCACCTATGCTTTAAATGAGAAATTTGATACAAGTGAAAGAAATTCTATTCTCCTATCACCACCAGTTAATTGGATTCCTTTCAATTTACATAATCGTGTTTGTTGCACATAGACATTGGGGTGGGGGTGGGGAACCATGGATTATACTGGTTTATATTGGGTGGCTTTTTAAAAATAAGCACACGTCTATTTTTCCCCTATCAACTTTCAAAATGTTGATTTTCTATCTTGCAAAGAACACTAAAATTTAGCAAGGAAGAACACTATAACAAATGCTGAGCTTAAATTTATGGCTTATGTGGTACACATAAATCTAAATGTAATTCTGATGCTGGGAGAGAGGAGAGGAACTGAATAGCCAAAGTCATTGCTATTTGTTGGGGAAACAGGCCTGGAAGGCAGAGTGGAGCACTTTCTTGAAATATTAATAGCATCATTCACAGGCGAGCAAGCAAAACGAGCCAGAGAACTGTCCTCAGTAGTTCTCTTGTCTCGACTACTAATTAGCCGCAGGGATGGAGGAAATGATTATCATAAAGATGTGTTTTTCAGAGGAGGTTTATTTTAGATAATATTCCAGCACCTGATTTTGCTGATAATGTCCTCTGGTTCAATTAATCTAATAAGACTTATGGTGTAATGAATAAAGGAAAACTGAACCTTGGAGGCATACAATGAAGTGTTAGGATCCAGGTGATTTAAGTTCAAATTGCCACTGAACCATGGAGTTGGCTGGCTGACTTTAAGGTTACCACTGTCTCAGCTTCACTGATTGGTTTGCTTAAATTTTTTAAAAAATTGTATCCTGCTTTTTTACTGAAAAGCATCAAAACAGCTAACCAAATAATATAATATAGTGTTCACTTACAGGTAATCCTGAACCTATAACCACAATTGAATCCAAAATTTCTGTTGCTATTTGCTAAGCAAGGCAGTTGGTAAGTTTTGCCCCATTTTATATATTTTTTGCCACAATTATTAAGAATCATGCAGTTATTAAACAAATCATGCAATGATTAAGCAAATCTGGTTTTCTCCATTAGCTTTGCTTATCAGAAACATGTTGGGAAGGGAATTGCAACTCTCATAAATATGTGCCAGGCACCCACATTTTGATCATGAGGATGATCATGATTGCCATTGTGTGACATATCATGACTTTTCCCCCCTTTGCTAAAATGAGTGTGGGCGTGGCCAGTGCATGACACATCCGATCTGCAAGCTGCTAGTGTGATACATAATTATTGTATGTCTGTACAGACATACACACACAAACTTGCAGACTCCTCTTAAGGCAATTGGAAGAAAGCCAATGATTCAAACATTTAGAATGCTTTTAAGTATATATGGTTTTAAATAAGCAATGAGCTTTGTATTTCATATTATAATGGTTCAACAGTGGTTAACTGATAAGAAATTGTCCAGATAAATAAATGAATTACACCCCAGGGTTCTGAAGGAACTGGCAGATGAGATCTCAGAACCAGTGAACTATATCTTTCAGAGATCCTGGAGCATTGGGGAACTGCCAGAGGACTGGAAAAGAGCTGATGTGGTTCCCATCTTCAAAAAAGGGAAAAAAATAGATCCAGGAAACTATAGACCTATCAGCCTGACCTCAATACCAGGAAAGATTCTGGAAAAGATAATCAAGCAACGAATTAGTGAACACCTAGAAGTAAACAAAGTAATAGCCAAAAGCCAACATGGGTTTGTCAAAAACAGATCATGCCAGACTAATCTTATTGTATTCTTTGACAAAGTGACAAAATTAGTAGACTATAGGTATGTCGTCGATATAGTTTACTTGGACTTCAGTAAGGACTTCAGTAAGGCATTTGATAAGGTAGACCATAACCTACTACTAGATAAAGTAGAAGAATGTGGGTTGGACATCATCACCACCAGATGGATTTGTAACTGGCTGACCAACCACACTCAACGTGTAGTCCTCAATGGAACTGCATCTACATGGAGGGAAGTATGCAGTGGAGTACCCCAAGGATCTGTTTTAGGCCCAGTACTTTTCAACATCTTCATCAATGATTTGGATAAGGGAATGAATTGGGAACTCAACAAATTTGCAGATGACACCAAGCTGGCAGGAATAGCCAACACTCCAGAAGACAGGCTTAAGATACAGAAGGATCTTGACAAACTTGGACATTGGGCACTATCTAATAAAATGAAATTCAATAGTGAAAAGAGTAAGGTTCTACATTTAGGCAAGAAAAACAAAATGCACAGGTACAGTATAGGTGGTCCCCTGCTCAATGGTAGTAACTGTGAGAGGGATCTTGGAGTCCTAGTGGACAATCATTTAAATATGAGCCAACAGTGTGCAGCAGCTGCCAAAAAAGCCAACACAGTTCTAGGCTACATAAACAGAGGGATAAAATCAACATCACATGAAGTGTTAATACCACTTTATAATGCCCTGGTAAGGCCACACTTGGAATACTGCCTTCAGTTTTGGTCGCCACGATGTAGAAAAGATGTGGAGATTCTAGAAAGAGTGCAGAGAAGAGCAACAAAGATGATTAGGGGACTGGAGACGAAAACATATGAAGAACGGTTGCAGGAACTGGGTATGTCTAGTTTAATGCAAAGAAGGACTAGGGGAGACATGATAGCAGTGTTCCAATATCTCAGGGGTTGCCACAAAGAAGAGGGAGTCAAACTATTCTCCAAGGCACCTGAGGGTAGAACAAGAAACAATTGGGTGGAAACTAATCAAGGAGAGAAGCAACTTAGAACTGAGGAGACATTTCCTGACAGTTAGAACAATTAATCAGTAGAACAGCTTGCCTCCAGAAGTTGTGAATGCCCCAACACTGGAAGTCTTTAAGAAGATGTTGGATAGCCATTTGTCTGAAATGGTATAGGGTTTCCTGTCTAGGCAGGGGTTGGACTAGAAGACCTCCAAGGTCCCTTCCAACTCTGCTATTGTATTGTAATTGTTCTGGGTCTTGATAGTCATGTTTCAGTTAATGAATGGTGATTTACTGTATTTAAAAAGGGAAGCTTCATCTTGAAATAAAAGTTGCAGACTAATTTACTGACAATCTCCCAAGAGGTGCTCATGTGTGCAAAACATATTACACTCCATGTGTAGAAATCATTTACTAAAAAGTGGTCTGTAAGTCAGACGGAAGTGTGTCCCCCTAAGGCACAGGTGTCAAACCTGATTGTGTAACATGATGTATTGTGATGTATCGCATAATTTTTTGCCTTTGTGGAGCTGGGGTAGGTGTGGCCTCTGTGTGATGCATCTGGCCCGTCGGCGCCAGTGTGACATCCCTGCCTTAAGGTGAACCCAATCATTTATTCAAAACGTTGCAGTATCTCCCTAACTTCTCTTTTTCAGCCACTCAGCTTTCACATTCTTAAGCAACTTTGATTCCAACATGAAAGTGATTAAAGATGTTTATCTGTGGCAGACTAAAGACTTTGCCTGCTTTCATCATAAGAACAATTAATCTAATTTTTGGGAGAAACTCAGCACTGAAGAAAACCATCTGAGAACTCTACATTTATCACGTTTACTTTCTTCTCTTAATTTTTTAAAAAATATTTAGGCAACTTATGTGCAACAGTGATGGGGAAAAAAATAAAATGATTTGTGGTAGGAAAATGGTCACTATAAACAGGTAACTGGTGCCCATTTAGAGAAATTGGATATTTGAGGTTTCAAGGAGAGGAAAAGCAAAAATGTTTGCTCAACAAATGTGAGAAACCAATGCTAGTTCATCCTGGATTTTTTAAAAAAACATTTTTTTATTAATGTTAATCTTCATGTGTACAGAGAAATACGTAAATATGTAAAGAGAGAATAGAAATTACAAGTTAGGTTTAGGGCTCCATCTAGCTACTGATCTCATCTGTCCATTCCCCAACCTTCCATGTGGGCACTTAGGAAGTTTGAAGACAGAGTATGCACATTTGCTTCAATGCAGCTGCAATGGTTTTGGTTCTACACCAGTGGTTCTCAACCTTCCCAATGCCACGCCCCTTTAGTACAGTTCCTCATGTTGTGGTGACCCCCAACCATCCAATTGGTGTCTCGGTTCCTAAGACCATCGAAAACATGTTTTTTCCGATGGTCTTAGGCGACCCCTGTGAAAGGGTTGTTCAACCCCCAAAGGGGTCCCGACCCACAGGTTGAGAATCACTGTTCTACACAGACAAGAACCTGATTTATATGATTTCAGATCACACAGATTGCTTACCACTGTGCATGCATTTAAGCAACACTGTGGTGGCTTACATGCATCTATAAAAAAGGAAAAGTTCCATCAAAACAAAATCAAAGCAATAAAAAGAAGACTTCAAATTAATTTATTCGTATTGTATCAAGGGTAGGTTGTTACCGGCATTACTGCCACTTTGGTGCACGTGTGAGCATTTGCACATAAAAAGGTCTGCGTATGCCCACAATGCTAGAAAATGGAAAACAAATTTTGCAATGAAGATTGTTCTGTGCATGCGCATAACCAAAAATCAAGATGGTGCCACCGCTGATAGAATCGGTTCAGGGGCATGGAAGCTGAGTTAGTATCTACTCGGCCAAACTGGTCCGAACTGGTAGAACCCACCTCTGTATTGTATGTATAGTAAAATTTCTAAAAAATTAATATAATTTCAATACAAATCTCAGTGTAATGCAAAAGGCTGTGACAATTATCTATGTACTGAAACTAGATAGGCAACTGCAAATGTTCTTATGTTCTTTATCTTTAAACTGAGCTTCCAACAATATAGACAACCCCACCACCTCATATCATTAATCTTGCTTCTCTTTTTCTTAATAGTGGGTTCAGACAGAAAAAGAAAGAATATGTATTATCCAAATATTTTAAAAAGAGAGACGGAAGGATTTTTTTCTTGGTTTTATTGGGGACAGTTGAGTTCTGCAGCTAAATAAATATAGATTTTGAGCTTTATAGACTTCTAATTTTTTAAAAAATATATACAATGACAGTGATCAATATAACATTCTACACACATACACATAAACATGAATAAAAAGGGAGACAAGAAAAACAATAAAAACCACATATTTATAATTCTTTAATATTCCTCCATCATATTGATATATTCATCTAGGATAAAACAATCATGGTTTATTTGATTAGCATTAGATATCAAATCAAACCATATATTTGAAAACTATTTAGCTTGACCAGGATGCAGGTGAAGAATGTAGGTTATTTCTCAGCTATGGTGATATACCAAACCTCTATTACAGTGGTGGGATTCAATGTTTTTTTACTACCCGTTCTGTGGGCATGGCTTTGTGGGTGTGACAGGGAAAGGATACTGCAAAATCCCCATTCCCTCCCCACCCCACTAATCTGCATTCCAGCTCCGTTCTCCTGTTCAGGGAAACAAAAGAAAATAAGCAGGAGGGATGGGGCCAGCCTATTTGCCGGTTCTCTGAACTATTCAAAATTTCCACTACCGGTTCTCCAGAACTTGTCAGAACTGGCTGAATACCACTTCTGCTCCATTATCTTAGTTTTATCTTTCCACTGTTTAGCTTTGGACATTCTGGTGGCAATAACAAAAATACTTTACAGTAGATATTTGTGTTAGAACCTAAAATATATATTCAGCAAAGCAAGCTGTGGACATATAATAATTCTTTGATTTGTACTTGACTTTACCTGTCTTCTAAACAACCCAGACCACAAGGGATATGAGCACCACAAGAGGAAATGAGTTCCCTTTTCTTTGCAACCAATACAAGGAACTTTCTTTGTTCAGATTTGCTAGCTAATAGAAGTAATATATCATCTCGTTTAAGAATTTTTTGTCTTTAATTAGGGCTGAAGATGATGACATGGGTTTCTATTTCCACATTTTATTCTGGCCTTGATTCTTATTTTTTTTTATTTACAGGAAATATTTTCCTAAGCCATTTTCAAAGCAATCAGAGGGATCTTCATAGACTTGAGAAACCTTTGCTTTAGTTGGCAATCTTTGTGGTTTTATTTACTTCTAGTTGGTTCTGATATATTAGATTTGTGCTGGAAGAGGGGGTTTCTGCTCAGTTTGCTAGTTCAGTAACATGAAGGTTGGATGTCTCTCCCAAACCTCTTTTCAAGGTCCCTTGAAGTCTACTGTTTGTTCTACAGCCCCAGTCCAACATACAGTCTTGGGTAGGATTATTGGATAAATGAAACTGGAGTACTGTGCCATGTAGATTGGCCAGAACTCCATGAAGAAAAGGCAGAAAAAGAAATTGTACCCTTTACAGCTTCTTGATTGTATTGCTTCAGGATATGTTAAGCAGAAGTGTTTGTTTAATAAGTGTGAATTATCCTGTAAAGGGCACAATTTATAAGTTATATCATTGAACTCAGATGCTATCTGAATTTAATCTTGAAATCTGTTTTCAGAATGAAGACTTTGGATATTAAATAAATAAATAAAAATAAGGATGTCTATAACAACATATCCTTTTTGTTGTTGTTGCATGAATAGAAATAATAGAACATGATGGCCAGACTTGGCTAGTTTTTGTTTCATTCATTTTCTTATTTTCTAAACTGTTATTTTACTAAATTGTTTTGAATCTTGTGCCTTTCAGGATGTCAGAACCTTACATTTTAGTGTGAAAAGGTATGGAAATTCTCCATACTTTGAACCATCTACAAAAAAGCTCTAGAAGTCCATGTCACAGTGAGCTACAAAGACAGCATCAGAGAAATCAATGAATAAGTTGTTCAATGTGTCAGAAGATTTGAAATAATCAAAGGGAAAACGGTTTCAAAAGGCCACCTATTCTTAACATGTCTTTCATTTCAGCCAAAAATGACCCTTTTAGAGGGGTTTCTTTCTTCTGCTTTTAGACAATTCTTACATTGCCAAGGGTGGCAAGGCAAATGTCTCTGATGAACACGAGAGTTCAGTAGTAGATACAAATCTACAAAGACTAAAAGAAAGGATAGAATAGAAGAAGTGCCATAAAAATGAATAAGGCAACAAGAAGGGTTTTTAATTCATGGATGTATGCATATAGACAGTTATTGAGGCAGATATTCTCTTCTGCAGAGTGGCAGAAGGCTCAAAATATTTCCCCACCTAAAGTAATATACCTACATTATTTGGCTAACAGATAGGATATTCATCTCTGTAATTCTTTTTAGGCCTTGAAAAGTTCAATCCATTTTTTTCTAAAGGACATTGGTTGTACAAAGTACAAAAATCAATCAATTAATTAAAAATCAATAAAATTCAAAGATATTAAGCATATCACATTCTAACTTCTGATATTAAACACATTTCTTTTTAGGCTGTGTTTATTTTTAATATATTGCTGTATTATCTTGCATTAATGAAATAAAAAAAAAGAAACTTAATACAATCCTAGTGGACATTTTTACATGACACTGTTTTTACTCTCAAATCTCTCCAGAGTCTTCTGGAATCAATTATGACATATTTTTCATTTAACAGAATAACAGTGTTAGAAGGACCTTGAAAGTCTTTTAATCCAACCTCCTGCTCAGGCAGGTTGCTTCTGTCCTTGATGAGTTTCCCTCCATTTCAATATCTCCTTGACTTAAGGAATACTTATTTTATATTCAAATCACAGAGATTGGATAACACTGTCTGAATCATGCTTTTTGCACAAATTTCCTTTGTTTCGCCCCATTTTATAACTTTTCTTGCCACATTTGTTAAGTGAATTACTGCAGTTGTTAAATTAGCAACACAATTATTAAATGAATCTGCGTTCCTCATTAACTTTGCTTCAGAGGAGGGTTGCAAATCCTGCGCTACTGGTTCTCTTGTGCTCGCACGCAATGCCATGCTTCTGCACTGAAGCATCCGGGTGGGTATTTAGTATTCTTCTATAGCAGGGGTGTTGTCATGGCGGCATCACATGACACATCACAACTATTTTTCTCTTCACTAAACCATGCATGGGTATTGGCCAGTGCGTGATGCATCTGGTTCATGGGCCAGGAGTTTCTCTAAATAACTGAAAAGCAGGATATGTCATTTTATTTCCTAAAGATGATTTCCCAAAAGGCAATGGGACTTTCTTGTTTTTTAACTTGAAAATACTTATTTCCCATCCAAGAAACTTCTTCAGTTCTTTAATTTACTTCTCCATTAATTTTCATAGTAGCCATTTTGTGGAAGTATTTTTCATATTATTTTGCCTTTCTTTCTAAACCTCTCCAGAAACAACTTTATTTTTTGGCATGTAAGGGCTGGTTCTCCCATTGTTTTGGAAATAGTTGAGTGATCTTTTTAAGTAACATGTGCAGAATGACTTCACAAACATCCAAATACTCTCCCTTTTATATCAAAACACAAGAGAAAAAACAGACCCCTGTTTCTTTACAATTGCCCTTATATGGGTTTCTTGTTTTAGTTGGGTATGTTTTGAAATTCCTATTATAGCCTAAATCCTTTCTAATAAAATTACAAATCAGAATGTGACAGATTTATTCTTTGCACATACTGTTTTCAGTTCTGGTGATATAAGATAATCTTTCATGAATCCAATTCTAGCCGTAGGAAAAAGAAAAAGACCAATGCACAAACAGAATGGGATCCTATACACATCCAGACTGAGATCCATGTGTAAAAGTGAATAGTCACATATATACTTTCTGTTGCAATATCTCCTTTCTTTGATTATAAAATTGATATTACACAGTACATACCTATAGTATGTACCGTTACCTATAAGAAGTATGAAGCAAAACCAATAGATGAAAAATACTGGCTATACTTATATCAAGATTTTCAACCAAAATTAGATTTTAACTGTCAGAAACCAAGCCAATCTCCAGTACAACTAGAGCTTTTGAGAGATAGGAAGATTGACAGTCTTTGATGATCATAGGAAGTGCTGAAGCAATCCAATTTCTTCCTTATAAGAAGTGGTTAAAGAGTTAATGCTAACAAAACAGCCTTTTAGTCAAGAAAATATTAGTGATATTCTTTGATTTGGGCAGCTCTGCACCTAAGTCCTCACCTTCTAAAGAAAGATTGGTATTTTCAGACAACAAAATCAGAGCTGAAAGAAATTGGAAAACTTCACAACAAATTCATCTAATTAAGATATCTTCAGGATAAATGAAATAGTTTAAATTTCTAATGCATTAAAAGCAGGTTCCAAAGATGCAAGTAGTAATGCTATCAGAATGAGATGACTTCAAAACTAACAAAATGTACACAGTCTGAACACCCCAAATGCAGACACAGAAAAGTGAAAGAAGTATTCATCTGACATAATGATTCTGTAACAGTTTCAGGATATATTCTCACCTCACAAGGTTACATCTAGGACTTTATGAAAGTTGGCCCTGAACTAAAAACTTTGTTGAGAAAATCATTCTTCTTGTCTTTGGAAATAATTGATAGTCAGGAGAAGTAAAGTGTACTGCTCCTGTATGTCAATATACCATTAATATTGTGCACATCGTTGTTTGCCTTCAGGCAAAGAGTTTTCACATAATGTATTCTTTTATATTTTACTGATAATGGATGCAGCCATTGAAGTTGGAACTTCAATTAAAGTGGTTCTTGAAATGTCCTAGTTTTTGCATCTAGATTTTGAAAGAACACATCCCTTGAGAAGGTACACCTTCAGAAATTACAAGGATACTTCAAAACATTAATAGGCAAAATAAGTAACCATTTTGAAATTATAATTAACAAAATTGTTTTCCTCTTCTTCTCTTCCTTTCTGTCTTCCTCTCGTTAGTTTTTTCCCCAGAACTGACATATTGTTTCTTATATTCATTTTTATCTATTTTGTTTTTAAAAATATCTCATTGTTGGCCTACTGCATTATTTATTCCCTCATTTGTTTCATTATACATATTAGTTCAATATTCTTGTCTTTCATCTCCTTCAAATATGTGGGCTTCAACTTCCAGACTTTCTCTGAGATAATGTCCCATGCTAAAAATTTGGCAAATTCCATATATCTAAAGATCACCAAAGTGGAGGATGGATGCTTTCATAAACTGAGATTTATTTTATTGTTAGCCTTTAATAATTTAACCAATTTACAGGAAGGAAGCAGGTTCAGATTAGCAGAATGACCAAATGATTGTGCTATTAATGTCAAACTCTACAGCTGAAGTTCTACCTCTGCTGTGATCTCAGTAGGTGTGTTCAGTTATTTCCCCATTTCCAAATCTTTGGATCTCCCATTCATGATTTATTTCTCTTTTTGTAAGAAGTGGGAACAAGGAAGTTTTTGCAGTGATCATCACATCTTATTCTCAACACTGCATGGTTGACAGTTCTGAATATCAATGCATATATTGTATAGGCTGTCCTCAAACAACCTTTGAGATAGTAGACACTATCTGTCTGTCTATTGGCCTGATCAACTCATTAGCTGACAAACAATTGCAATAATCTATTGGTCGAGCATTCCATTACCCCAATATATCCATGTAGTCATATGGATTACAAAGCCAAAATGTAATCTAAGCTGCCCCCTAGCAACCATGGAGTAGTGTTAGCTGTTAGATAAACTTGCCCACCTGAAAACCCTACTAGAGGTGGGAGAGGAAGTGAATAGGAGGCATTCTCTGGGGATTGAAGTGATGTAGGCAGACAACTTCTGTCTCTTCATTTTCAGTCTCTCAGATACCCCTCAAATTTTCTCTGTAAAATGTGTGGCTTTTTCTGGACATACATAATGGTAGCCAAGGGCATTGGCATATTGGTTGGTTATAATGGCATTTCTCAGTGATAGCAAAGGAGCTGCTCTTATTTTCTGCTGGCAACAATTTTGAGTTTGCAGTCCATCTTGTCTCCAAAATAAATTGATTTTGTTTTGAAATCAGAGAAAATAGAGGAATACTTATTGTTAATTCAGTCCTCCTGTAAAAAGCATTATTATGCTTCAATTTCTGTTGATTCAAGAAATATTTTTCATAAGAGTTGAGGGGGAAGAGGTATTGTATCAAAAGCAGAAGGTAATGCATTTAATGATTTTTATAAAAACCCAAAGAGAAGTGAAATGTGATTGAGGGGAGACAGATTATGACCACAGAATATTCATGTACACACCAGCTACTATTTGCATTAAATTTATGACAGGCAACAATTGGAATATCCTGTGCTAACCATTCAATTTACATTTGGAGAGTGTAATGAAATAATATAATTAATATATTGCTGGAATTACTTTTGTAGTGGAATTCTTTCATTGTTTATTTAAATTTTTTAATCCAGTTGTATATATAAATCTAGGAATTAATAGGTACAAGTATTACCTTGTCCTGAGATTCAGTGATCTTGCTCAGCCTTTATTAAACTCTCTCTGCATATGTCAGTATTTATTTCTCCCTCTGTCTGTGTGTGTGTGTGTGTGTGTGTGTGTGTGTGTGTGTGTGAGTGAGTAACATTATTCTTGGCACTTATAGCAGCCTAGCATTGGTGTTCAAGAATGAACTTTTCTTAACACCAGAGAAATGTCTCTCTGAATCTCTCACCCACAACTGTGAGTTCTGGGATCCTTCATTTCCTGGAATGCTAGGAAGAAAATATCTTGGACAGTTGCCTGAAAGCTCTTTGGCATCACTTAGGAATTGGATTGTGGACAGACCTGTCAGAAGGTTTTCTTTAACATGAAGAAAGATAGGATTGGCATGAAACAAAAGAAAAATATTGCTCCTTTTCTTCTGGAAACTGGAAAAGATTCTTCTACTGCTTAATGAAAATAGGTCTAAAATAAACCAAGCTGAAACAACCTGTCATCCCCATATTGAATGCTGCCTACCCATAATATATGGCAACTCAGCAGAGATTAGTCTAACTTGGGGGCGGGGAGGAAGGTGCCTCGAAACGCTGGGTAGGGACAATACATCACATAGCTACGTTTGAGATCGTAGCCACATATCCGAATTAACATGGAATAGGTATTTACTTGAAAACATACTCTATTTGAAGGGCTGTCCAGTTCAAGTCCAGTTTAAAGACCAAAGAACTTAAAAGGGAGATCAGGGCTGCCAAAATTGTCCATTAACAAACTAGCACTTGGAAGGCAAATCAAGCAGACATTGGTTTCCATTGCTCCAAATCTTCTTCATGATCTTTAGATCTTTTAAAAGTGTAGTAAAGTTCTAAATTTGGCATCTTGGCAATGTAACATATGCAGATTTGATGCAAAATCTGCTCGCCCTTTTGGGATGTATGCGAATATATATGTGTGTGGTCCATTTCCTGTCATTTTCCAATGGACTACTGGGAAAAAGTTAAGGGAGTGCAGAAAATAAATCTAGTCTTTAGTTCCTTTCTGCACTTCTGTTCAAATGGCTGATTGCCTTTATGCAGCCTGGAAGAAGTATTATCTATCCTCTTCTATTTCAAGCATGAAAATGAGAGAGGAAAGATTTTGGCACTCACTGTTGTGTGCAATCCAGGCTTTCAAAACACACTCTGCTTGTATTGGTTCAAATTTATAATTATGACACTTTAATGACAGAAAAAGGACCAGGCAATTAGAAGCACAGAGTTCCCATCACCCTTGAACACAGAGCCAGAGACATTCTCGGTACTTCTGAAGCCTTGCTATTAAGCAAAAATCCCACAAGGTCTCAATGTAACCAGCTGTCTCACTAACGAACTGCCAGCACTTTTCCTGAATGGGAGCTATCATCTTTGCTGACATCAGCTGCCTCCCTAGAGCACTTCTCCGCTGTCTTTCTTGGTGTGATTGCATTTATCTGTGGCTTGCAGGGACTAGTCCTAATCATATTGCATCTTGCCTTTGAGGGTCAAATACAAGTCCATTGCTCCTGAGACAAATGTGGGAGGGAGAGAAAACAGTTGGGGGGGAGAGAAGGAGAAACAAAAACTGTCACCTTTTTGTAAGACTGATAAGCATTTGGCAGACAGGACACCACAAATGAGAAAAGCAAACAGCCAGCAATCTGTGAGTGCCATAAATATGTTACCATCTCAGCTGGAAGATAGGCAATATATGCACCAAGAGGCCTTTGTTTAATGAGCTGTCAGGAAGCCGGCACAAAATTATGCTTGAAAACACAGGGAAGCTGCAGAGACAGCAGAGCCTGGACCCTGGAAATGCCCTCTTTGCGTTTTATGTGGATGTTTCCAAGGGTCTTATCAGCTGAGGGTTGTCGAATGATGCAGGCTATCATTCGTAATCCAATAGCCCTTTGGACTTTTTATTTTTTTAAACCTAGCAGGGAGTGGTGGCTAAACTGGACTCTGGTCTTTTGCTCATATACTTTCCTAATCCCATAAATATAGCAAAAGTACAGCTGAAGCTCGTCCAAATAAGACAAAAATAGCAGTAAGTAGGAAATTAAACATCTGATTTCTAATCACACAGAGATTCTTTTTCTGATTATATCAGTATGTTCAGCCAGTTCCCTAGATATTTCAGTCAGGCACACAACAAAGACATTACTGATCAAAAGATATTGCAGCAACATAATGTGAATACATGAGCTGCTCTGTAATTGATGTGCAACATCCAGAGTTACAGCGGCTGTGCAGCTAAACTGGTGAAGAAACTGTGGAATTTCAATGTAGGCACTGGGATCATTGTGGGAAGCTTGAGGTGATGGACAGCATGATAGACCTTCAACAGTTAGGCAGTCATGAACAACAAATTACCAGGATATTCAGCCAAACAACAAATTTAAGTTCAACTTTCCTTTTTTGTCATTAAAAAGAGCTTTTCCTCTTTAGCTTCTTGTATTATTCCATATGATTTCTGATCCTTGCACTCAGTCTGATTTGTATATACACTTACAGAAAAATAGCTCATTGAACCTAGTTTGTCTGTTACTTTAAGAATTTTCAGAGAAAATAGGTGCATATCTAAAGTAATAAAATTTACTGAGGATTACAGAGGGACAGAAACAGTTAATGAATGGATCTATAACTATTAGGAAGATTTTAAAGCAATAAAAAAGATTAAATATGCGAAAGTGTCTGAATCAGATGTGTTAGATCGGCACGAATGCAGCAGGTGAGAGTCGCTGGTGATTTCAGCACTTTTTATTTCCAGCAAAATGTGACTGCGCTCAGACAGGCTGGAATGCTGGAGCTTGTCCTTTAAGGATCTCCAGGCAGACCAGCCAGTCAATGACAGCAGTTCAAATTCCCCGTGGTTGGGACAGCCAATCCGCAGTGAGCATGACAACTTATGTAGATTCTAACCAATCCGTGGTGAACATGAAAACTGATGTAGATTTCTGACGTCCGTCCATATGTAACACCCCTCCCCTCCTAGAATGAACAGTGTCCAATCCCCTGACTACATATGTGATGTAGTCCTCCAGGTAGGTGGGGTGCACTGGCTTCCTACTAGACCTGCACAGTTCACTTGTCCCCGGGATCTCGGCTGCAGTGGTCGAATCTGCTATTTCTCTGGCTGCCTGGGAAGAAACCTTCTGGAGGTCCTTGGCCCATGAGTTGAGTTCCGGCCTAGTTCCTTCGGTTTCCAAGACCGTCACTTCCTGCTGGATGCCCTCGAACCCAGATAAGTGGTCACAGCTTGGGTTAACATGCTGTTTCCCTGTTGGGCCACTGGATAGCCCTGGTTCCCACTCGTCTGCTTCCCGGCCGGCAGTTGAGCGTGCTCCTCGGGGCAGAGACATCAGGTTCTGCGAGGGTTGCTCTGGCCCTCTGGTTGTGGTCCAGTCATCCTGGTTCCTCAGCTTGATATCCACCAGGCGGTGTCTGAATTGGTTGATATGCCTCCTCCAGATTCACCCGTCCTCCAGCTCAATGCGGTATGACTTGGGGCCAGTGATAGGAATGACTCGGCCCGCCAGCCAGGTCAGGTACCCCGCATAGTTGTGTGCGAATACTCGATCCTGCATGTTGAATGCCCGTGTAGGCCATGCAGAGTCCAGTCTCAGGAAGGTAGTCTGGGTGGTATCGGTCAAGTTGCGGCCTCAGCATTCTTCCCATCAGCAACTCCGCTGGGCTCTTGTTGGTGGTTGCATGGGGGGGTGATGTGTTGAACTGGTCGACTTTTTTCTGCCAATTCCCTGGGCCATTCAGGTGAGGGTTTCCTTGGTTAGTGTCACCAGTGCTCGGCCTGCCCATTGCTTGCCAGGTGGAAAGGAGAGATGAGTATGTGCCAGATCCCTTGCTCCGCGAGGAATGCCTCCATGGTCTTGGCTGTCAGTTGTAGGCCGTTATCGGAAACCAGGACGTTGGGTAGACTGTGGGTGGCAAAGAGTCGTCAGAGGGCTTGGATAGTGGCTTCTGCCATGGTTGTCTGCATGAGGATTACTTCTAGCCATTTGGAGTATGAGTCCATGGCAATCAGGAACGTTTGTCCTTCTACTGGCCCTGCAAAGGGTCCCTTGGCTGCTTCCCATTCACGAGAGGGTGCCCATGGTAGTGCTGGTCATGTTTCCTGGCAGGGTTTGCATGTGGCCTCCTTGTCCATCTGGGCCCACCAAATGTAGCTCCGAGCTAATGCCTTCATTCTTACGATCCCAGGGTGCCCCACATGTAATGCGTTCATGGTTCGCCTCCATAGCTTTTGGGGAATGATGACTCTTTCTCCCCACAGCACACAGCCTTTTATGGCTGACAGTTCAGTTTGCTTGCTGTAGTAACTCTGGAACTCCTTCCCCAATGTCTCCTGTGGCCACCCCCTCAACACCCAGTTCAGAACTTTCCGTAATATTTTGTCCTTTTGGGTGTGTTCGGCTATATCTCTGGTGGTTAATGGGATGGCTGGGTCGATGTCGATCAGCAGTACTTGGGTGGTGGGTACAGGGTCTTCCACTAATTCTGGCAGTGGACAGCGGCTGAGAGCATCAGCGTGGCTGATGTCTTTGCTGGGTCAGTGGATCAGCTCGTAGTCATATGCAGTGAGGAAAATGGCCCATATAATCATTCTTGGGGACATGTATGGAGGGGTCTGTTGGTTGCTGGCAAGGAGTCATAATAGGGGCTTATGGCCTGTGACCAGCTCAAAATGTCTTCCATATACGTACTCGTTAAACCGCTTGATTCCTGCCACCAAGGCCAAGGCCTCTTTATCACTTTGGCTGCAGTTGTGCACAGCCAGTGACAGGGTCTTTGAATAATATGCTATAGGTGCTTTCGTTCTGTCTGGTAGGTGGTGGCTGAGGATGGCCCCGACTCCAAAAGCATCACAGGTGATCCGGACCAGCAATGTGTGGTTGTATTGAATCAGGATACTGTCGAATGAGAGGGGGTCGTTAACTGCTGCAAACACTTGGTCTTCCCTCCGTCCCCAGGTCCATGGTGTTGTCTTCCCCAGGAGCTTGTGGAGCAACTCAGCAATAGTTGAGCCTTCTGTTGTAAAAAAATTCTGCAGAAATTTGCAATCCCAAGAAGGCTTGCAGTTCTGCCTTATTCTTCAGGGTGGGGGCGTTCTTAATGGCTTCCACCTTGCTGTCGGTCGGGTGGATACCCGATTCATCTATTAGGTAGCCCAGGAACTCTACCAGCCTTAGGCTGATTTTGCATTTATTAGGGTTTACTTTGAGTCCTTTTTCCTGGAACCTCCCCAAGGTTTCACGCACATGTTCCACAAATTGGCCTATTGACCTTCCTGATATAAAAATGTCATCGAAGTATGGCACCACACCTGGGATCCCATGCAGTAGCTGCTCCATTAGGCACTGGAAAAGTCCTGGGGCTACACTGACCCCAAACTGCAATCTGGTACATTTAAATGCCCCCCCCTGTGAGTCATTATGGTTTGTGCTTCAGCAGTGGCTTTGTCCACTGGCAGCTGCTGATAGGCCTGGGCAAGGTCCAGCTTGGCGAATACCTTCCTGCTTCCTAGGGAATGCAACAGATGTTGCACTCCTGGCACTGGGTACGCACTCTGCTGGAGGGCCTAGTTCAGTGTACACTTGTAATCTGTGCAGAAGCAGATGGACCCATCTGGCTTCACGTGGGTGACTATGAGGGTCTCCCACACCGGGTGGTCGGTTGGCACAAGAATTCCCTGGGCAATTCCTCGACCTTGGGCCGCATAGCAAATGGTACCCTTTGGGGTTTGAGCCTGATGGGGGTTACATGGGGGTCTAGGTTAAATGAAATGGGTTTCCCAGTATATTTACCTAGGCCCCCATCGAAGACGTCCATGAACTTCGCCAACAGCTGGTCCAGTTCGTGGGTGATTACACGGTGCAGTCCAGTGATGTCCAGTGATGTCCAGGCCCAGGGGTTTAAACCATTCTACTCCCAGCAGTGATGGCCAGTGGCTGCCAATGACCATGAGTGGCAGCCGGCCCTGGAACTCATGGAACATTACTTTGACCTCCATTCTGCCTAGGACCTCTATCTGGTTCCCTTGATAATCATTCAGGTGGACATTTGGCAGCTTCAGGAACTTCCTGCTTGCGGCTGGGTTCAACTTCTTGTCCAGCTCCATTTTACATGATTCCCCTTCCATGGTCATGACTGCATGGTATTTCTCCTGCTCATATGCATCTGTGTGCCCCACTTTTGTGTGATGGATTTCTCTGGGAGCTTGATATTGGTCCTCTCTTCATCTGCTCTGTTGTTGGCCAGCTCTTGGGTTCCCTGGCCTTTCTGACAGGGCTATAGGCTTTGGCTGAAAGGGAATGGGTTGGGGCGCTTTGCAGGCTTCAGCAATGTGGCTCTTTTTTTGGCATCAGTGGCATGTCACATCCCAGAAATGGCAAACCGCCCTTGTATGGAAGCCCATGCAGCCTGGGCAATGAGGCTGCCTTCTCCCTACATCCCTAGTGTTCTGCCGCCTTTCTGGGTACACACGGTGGATGGTGTCATCTGCATCGTCCCAGTCATCATCGTACTCAGGGACTTCGGTTGACCAGTCGGGTTCACAGTATATGTGTTGCACCCTGCTGGTCTTCCTCACGTTTGCTGCCAAGTTGTCTGATGATTCCACAGCCCTGGCCTCCTTGACAATGTCCTTGAATGAGACAGTTATCAACAGTTTTTATAAAGCAAGATCTCTCATCCCCAGGATGATCCGGTTCTTCATCATCTCTTCGGAATTTATGAACTCGCATCTAGTAGCGATCTCCCAGAAGCTGGCCACAAAATCATTGATGGTTTCTCCCTCTCATTGGTGCTGGTGGTAAAACTCATTCAGGCTGACCATGGGGGCAGAAGATGGTGCGTACTGGTCTTCCAGGGCTTGTTACAGGGTGGCCCAGGCAACGGTCTCCACATATGCTGGGGTGATCATTGTCTGTGCCATTTTATAGATCTTGGTGCTGCAGTGGGTCAGGAATAACACTCGCTTCCTGTTGTCCGGCCTGTCCTGGTAATTGTTGGCCTCCAGGAACATTCTGAAACGGCCCATGTACATGTGCCAGTCTTCTGTCTGAGGGTTGAAGATTGCTGGAGCAGGTGATACTTGCAATGCCATTTGTGCAGGTGGTCGGGGGTCCTTGTTGCAAGATAGCTGTGTGGTTCATGAGGAGTTTCTCAGGATCCTTTGTCCTTCATCGCCAGTGTTAGATCGGCATGAATGCAGCAGGTGAGAGTCGCTAGTGATTTCAGCACTTTATTTCCAGCAAAATGTGACTGCTCCTGACCGGCCGAGCTGTTGGAGCTCGCCCTTTAAGGAGCTCCAAGCAGACCAGCCAGCCAATGACAGCAGTTCAAATTTCACACAGTTGGGACAGCCAACCTGCAGGGAGCATGACAACTTATGTAGATTCTAGCCAATCCGTGGCGAGCTGAAAACTGATGTAGATTTCTGACGTACGTCCATATGTAACAAAATGGATTATCAGGTTCTTATTATTTAGGTTTAGAAGATGAACTTTAACAACATTTACAAAACACAATAAATTTCTTTCTATGGGGAGAAAAATGCCTTGGAAAGAAGCCAATAAAGCACTAATATCTAAGGAGGAACAAGATTTGAATTTAACAAGAAACTATAGACTGATATCAGTACTGAATAATGACTGAGTTGTTCACAACTATCATAGTTGACAAACTGAAAATAATTTAGCAACAATTTATTCATGAAGATCAATACAATTTTTTACCTAAAAAGCACTTAAAGGACAATTTAGAAATGTGTTTGACACTTTGGAATATGTGAAGCAACATAATTAAAAGATGTCACATTGATTTTCTTAGATACAAAGAAGGCCTTTGACAATTTGAAGTGGGGCTTTCTTGTTCGAGGTTTTTGGAAGATATAAATTTTAGAGAGAACTTTATAAAATGTGTAAGACTGATTTACACTTCATGGGAAGTACAAATACGGGTTAATGAAATTTAACAAAATCATGTGAGATACAAAAAGAGAAGACTGCCCACTGTCAGCCCCCCCACTTTAAGTTTTGGTTCTTGAAATGTTGTATAGAGAAGACAAGATGAGAAGGTTGAGGGAGTAAAAATTTAGAAAAGAGACTTACAAATTAAGGGTTTTTGTAGATTATGCTGTTTTTTGGTACATTCTTTATAGGGAATTGAAATATTAATGGGCAAATTAAAAGGATTAGCTGCATTCACAAATTTTAAAATTAATATACAGAAGGTAAAGATATTAACAAAAATATAAAAATAGAAGATCAAAAAATGATGAAAAACATGTTTTAATATTAAGAAGAAGGTAAAATATCTGGATATCATTATGACAAATATGAATTGTATGTAATTTCAAAATATTGTTATGGCAGGGAACAAAAATGTAAAAAGATATGTTAATATGGGAAAACTATTTCTTTGATAAAAATCAGTGTCTTTCATAGAATGATGCCTTTGTTTCAAACAATACCTGTCTTGACATTTGTTGCACTATTTAAGCAGTGGCATAAGGACACATCTAAATTTGTATGATGGGAAAATGATGAATTATATACAAGATGCAAAGGATAGTGTTGTATTTATCAGACTTGAAATTGTATTTTGCAGCTTGCTGTTAGATTTGGAGAAAAGAATGGTTGTTGCTGAGAACTAGAAAGCTTTTGGAGTTAAAAGCAGTATCTGAGATTTAGATGAAAAGAATACTTTAAAAATCATTATGTTAGACATGCCATACTTAGCATTTTGATACCTAGGTTATGTGAAAATACATTTGTGGCTCCTGGCACAAAAAGCAGCTTATAGATGAGAAATAATAGTCAAACGCAAATGGAGGAAAGGCTAACATGTTCAGAAATAATAGAATATTAACAAGGGAAAGGTAAAATAGGGTCAGCAGAAGAACTGATGGCAGGTTATAGCTGCAAATGGTTCTCTTATTTACAATTATAAGACAGATTTAAAGACAGTATTTGATGGTTTTGAACATGAATTGATGGTTTGGAACAGATTTGAGTTTGAAATAGAATTGTGTATAAATGATAAACATATAATTGCTAAAATGTACACACTTTTATTGAAACAGAAGAACAAGTGAAGAAATATAAGAAAAAGTGGGCTAAAATGTTGGTTATACTGTACAGATGGAACAATGGGATAAAGTGTAGCTAAAAGAATTGAATATATTACATTATAAATCTTAAAGAGAATTTTCATAAAATGATATACCCAGTGACGTGCGGTGAGGTTTATGACTGGTGAGGCACTGACACAGTGCTGGGTTTCAAATATTTTTAGACTTGTGGACTTCAACTCCCAGAATTCCACAGCCAGGCATGCTCAGTTCCAATTTAAAGCGACAGCATTTGTTTTTCTCCTTTGCTCCTTCTTTCTTTTTCTTTCTCTTCTCCTTCCCCTCCTTCCTCCCTCTCTCCCTTCCTCCCCCTCTCTCAAACACACACACACACACACACACACACAAGTTGGATTGGACTATCTCTCCTACCCCTTCCCTCTCTCACTCACTCTCAAACAACACCCCCCCCACACAAAAGTGGATTGGATATCTTTTCCAGTGGCTTGAAAGCAGCTCCTCTGCCATCCCCCCCCCATTCCCCTGCTGCCTTTCCCAAACACCTCCACCATTGCAAATGCAGCCTGCTGTCTGGGTGGGAAATGCCTGGAACACAATAAAGCCCACCCACCACCTCCTGCTGGCAGGCTGGGGTGAGAGGAGAGGCAGAGAAGCCAGAGGGGAGCCGATCTGAGCCTTCCAAAAGAAAGAGGCTGGGGGGAAGTGTGTGTACTACAGCATGGCTCTTTGCCTGGCTTCCTGCCTCCTCCTGTGGTCTCCTCAGTGCTCGCTTGTGCTCTCCCTCCCCAAGTGTAGTTTGATTGCAGGCAGAGCCACGTTGCCTTTTCAAACTTGTAATCAGTGAAGCTGGGCTAGATTTTTATATAGTTTTATCCAGCTGTGTGTGTGAGAGAGAGAAATGAATGGGGGCCTGGGGAGGAAGTCACTACACTTGGGGAGGGAGAGCACCAGTGAGGAGACCACAGGAGGAGGCAGGAAGCCAGGCAAAGAGCCATGCTGTAGCACACACACTGCCCCCACAATGTGGCTCTGCCTGCAATCAAACTACTCTTGGGGAGGGAGAGCACAAGCGAGCCAGGGTCCTTCCCTCCAGCCTTTGCCCAAAGCCCTGCACAGCACCAGGAGGATGAAGTTTGAATTCCTCCCCCTCCCTCCAACCCACACATACCTTTTCCAGCTTTTTTTAACAGTTAAGCAGAGTCATCCACGGTGAGGCAGTAACTAGCTCAGCTTTTTCCTTTTACTTTTTTTTTTTCATGATGAGAGTGGTGAGGCTGTGCCTCACATGCCTCACCTGACTGCACGTCACTGGATACCTTTGGTATATGTTACCAGAGAAATTGTTTTGACTGTATAAAGGCACTTCAAATTTATATTAGCAATACGAATAATACAGTGGTTGGTTTCCAATTTTTTTACTACCGATTTGCTCGTGTGTGCACAATGCTTTTTCCCATGTGCAGAAGGTGGGCGGAGCCTCCCACCGCCACTACTACCAGTTCACCCAATCCGGGCCGAACCAGGAGCAACCCACCTCTGGAATAACAGGAAGGGACAGTTTATTATGTTTGGTAGACTAAAATAAAATACTGGATTTTAAAATAAAATACTGGATTTTTGATAGGCCAAAGAATACTGGATTCATTTATCTATACATATTCAGAAAAAAATTAAAGCATAATATACAATTGAAATGGGAAGTTTTTCTTTTTGTGCTGATAGACAAATACTTAGGAAAAAGTCATGAACTTTGTTTTTATACATAATAACTTAAGTGAGGTTAATCTAGGCAGAAAGATGGAAAGATTTGGCTCTATCCACATTGGAGGAAGTTAGTGAATATGATGGAACTTGCTATTATACCTGAATAAGCTTTTTTGATCACAGAAAAAAAATAATATTTATGTTTATTACTAGCTGGAAATCCCTTAAAGACTTTTTGTGTGAAACAGAAAAAAATGAACTTATGATTTTGATGATTAGACAGAATAGTTTATAGAAACAACAGAATTATGTTGCAACTCTAGAGTAAAATATAAATTGAGAATTGTACTTACATTTGATTTAAAGAATAGCAGAAGCTACTTCTTTGTATAGGTTTTCCTTTCTTTTCCATTTTTGCTATTTTCATTTCTTGCACTTTTATGTTTGTCTGATTGCTTTCTTCTTTCCTTTTTTGACTTTATATTACTTTGTATTAGTTTTTCTTTTCTAAAAATATATATCAGGAGTGGGTTGCTCCTGGTATGCACCGGTATGCCAGAAGGGATTCGTCAAATTTACCGTACCTTTTAGAACCCTTTCGTCTAATGGAGACAGTACCGGAATGCTCCCTTCTGCCTGACCCCCCTCGCTCACTCCCCTCGCTTGGTCCCCACCCACCCACTTCCTTTGCCTGCCCAGCCAAAGCTTCAAGGCTGCAGGCAGCCCGGGAGGTGGGGGGGAACAAGCGGGTGTTTCTCTATTTCGATGGCTTCCAATTCTCCACAAGCACAATATCAAGACAGCCTTCACCACTGACCAAAAAATAGTCAACATCTTAAGAAACCCCAAAGACAAGATCAAGCTAGAAAACCAAGGAGTCTACGAAATACCATGCAAAATCTGCCCTGCAACATATATAGGACAAACAAACAGGAGAATAAATGCACACATCACAGAACACAAGAACACAGTAAGAAAAAAAGAAAAAACTTCCTCCCTTTTCCAGCACCTTAAAGCTACAGGACATGAAATCAATTTTGAAGGAACCAAGTTAATCTCCAAAACAGAACATTTCAACAAGAGAATAATTATGGAAGCCATCGAAATAGAGAAACATCCTCACAACATGAATAAAAGTGACGATACCTCCCGCCTACCAAACATCTGGAAACCAGCCCTAGTCAACAAACGAACCCCACCCACCACCCAGGTCATTACAATACAAAACAACAATGCACACACAGCCAGTACCAATCAACACCGATCTACCAATCATGATATAACTACACAACCAATCATTCCTACTGTTTCATACTGAATAAAAGCCAGCACTCCATACCCCCCATCAAGATTTACAGAAAGACGGCAGCTCCGATCACACTTTAAGCCAAAAGCACCAGCCTGAAGATGGCGAGTGAAACCTCGCTGAAACGTTGCCAAGATCTCAATCTTACATGGGAAAAGACCCAAATACAACAAAACCAGCATGTATGTATGTATGTATGTATGTATGTGATTGAGGTGTATGTGTGTGTGTGTAATGATTTGTCTGGTGCAAATTATATTTCATAGGCAACTATCAGGAATAATTGCAGAAATGTAAAAGAGACATAAACTTCCTAAAGAGTCTCTCCAATCATTATTTTTATGAGATTATAGGCTGTATCCAAAACTTATTCAAGTGTAAGACTATTCTAAATAGGTATTGCCCTTTCCCATTGGTTTTTTTTTCTTTTAATGTTGAACAAAATGATATCAATTTTCCTACTGCATTAAACAAGTCACACAAACCACAATGTTATTCTCTAATAATACCATTTATATATGCAGTTTTACCATTTTTCAATATTCTTGTAACATTTATGATTTCCTTTTCATCATTTTTGTTGGATACTAAAGTTTATAATATTTATTTCAATTCTATTTTCAACACATTGTTTCTTGTCATATTAATCTCTAAAATACACTTTCCATCATTCCACCAGTCTCTCACTTTTATTCCAAATTGCTTTCTTGTTTTTAGTTTTAATGGTATTATACAAGCACTTATTTCAAATACTTTTTAAAAATTTACATCAAATTACTCTGCATTTGTTAGCCTTCCCAGGTAGACTAGGCAAGAATCATAACAAGATGAGATAATTTTATTGTAAAGTCTGATAGTATAAACCTCCCACCATCTCTTTTACCATCTGAGAAGGTTCCTTTCTGAGTTATCCTATCTATCTGCTATTCAGCTGTGAGTTAAAGCCTCTCTTAGCTGATCATTTCCCAGGCAGCATCTTTTTACTATGTCTCCCAAGGTCATGCTCACATACCATTACAGCATTTTCTTTGTTACTTTTAATACTAGATACTCCTTTCCCACAATGTACATTTTTGCTTCCATCATTGTTAACTATTACTATAATTCTCATTTTTATGCATTCTGTTCCATTATTTTTTTTCATCCACAGTCTCTTTCATTTCATCAAATGAAACAGTAGCTATATAAAAGAAGATTGACATACATGTCCTAGTTTGTGGAACAGCTTCTTCTTTATCACTATACAATTGCAAGCCATATCTCTCCTTTAATAATCAAGCTATCACTACTTTATAATGTTTCAATGTAGTTTTGAATCTGGGTACAAGTCTGGCTGTCAGCCTTGTGGGGCAATTAAATAGGAAACACAAACAGATGAGCTAATTCTATTTTATTGTAAAATTACATTGACACTATCCTACAAGTTTGAAAGTACATTTCTCCTTCCATCACTTTTAGAAACTGAGAAACTATGGAGTGTCTCTTCTGGGTCTCTTGCTTCACCCACCACCTATCTGTGGGCCATGCTATCTGTTGTCTGACCACTCCCTTGACAATGTTTCTTTGCCCAAGTCTCCCAAGGCCATTTCCACATACACTATGGGGTCTATATACATTTTTATAAGGGTTCTTTTTCACAGCAAATAGTATTAGTTTAATAGTAGGAAAAAAAATTCTACCATCTAGTAAAGTAAACAGCAAATGGTATTAGTTCAATAGGAGGAAAAAAAAACTCTATCATCTAGTCAAGTACCAACATCCACATATTCACTCATTTAAATGAGATATCACCATTTTAAAAGCATAGCTTTATCCTGGTTTACTTAGCGATCTCATTAGGATCAAGAAATTAATTTAATTTCCAGCAGTTGTGGAACAAAAAGGAATCCTCCCCTCTCCTTACATTGTCTCAGAACAATTGGTCAAAATATGGGAGGATTTTTGTCTACATGACAGGAGACATTTTTGTTTAAACGAAATACTAATTTTTGGCTTGTTCCTAGTTATTATCCTTAATTTATTCAAATTCCTTAAACTATATTAGCTATAAGATTTTCTCCATTTGTATTTACTACAGGTCTGTCATGCTCAGCAACCACTCTCTATTTAAATGCAGAAGCAAAATATCTACCTATCTGATCACCAGTTCATATTTGAAACAGCTTAAAGTCATCCTTAGCTGTTCCAATTTTAGAGTTTTCCCCTTTAAGCAAGCACCCAACTAGACAGTTTTATTTTGGGTACAATATTACATTCTTCACTGACCATTGAGTCAGTGTGGTGCCATAGAGTGATGAGATCAGACTGCCTAAAAACCATTTATGTCAACATATTTCCCCTTCAAACCCTGAACACTTTCTTCAAAACCATTTTTGCACTTGTGAATGATGCAGTACTTTTAAAGGCACATTTCCTGTGCCTTTCAAGTCTACTGCTCAGTGACATCACAGAATTTCGTCCATCTGTCACCTGCTGGTTTGTGGACTTTTTGTTTGCCAAAAAGTTTTGTTTTTTAAGAACAGTGGTAAACTCATGATTAAAATAGGCTGATTTAACAAGTGATGGGTAGTTGGAACTACACAGGGAACTGGGAGAAAGCTGGTCATCTGCCTCACAGAACAGCCCTTCCCTCTCCAATCACCAGTTCATAAAGTGGAGTCAAAGAAAAAACAAAGCTTGGGATGAAGAGAGAAGGGGAGAGGAAGAGAGAAAGAGATGGATGATAGACAGACCTGCCAGTCTACGCATGTGTTAAAAATTATCTCCTTCCCAACTCCAGGCTAGTCAAGAAGATATATTAGAGGTTGTGTTCCTGTTGGCTGCAGGATGGGTAGGGATAAACAAAGCTGGATACCAATACTTTTCCTTAACTTACCCTATAAAGAGTAACTAAAGGGATTGTAATTTAATGATGTCCTTCATTTGCCAGGATATGGATTTGCAATGGAAGCAGTGCATTTCATAGCAATTTCTTGCAATTTTCTGCCAGCTGTAAGATCTGAACCATGAATAGCATTTTAACTGAGCCATGGGGAAAAGCTGTAAGAGTTATGAACAGGACATTTGGCAGCCTTTGGCTTGACTTATGAGCATGAGGTTTGCTAGACTCAGCTGACTCAGACAGTGGGGGGGAATAATGCCTTTCAACATTATCATAAAGAGAGAAACCACTAAACAAAACGTACGCTTTGTGTGTCAGTTAGCAATGGGGTGGATTACAGACTGTTCAGGCAATTGCAAGTTTATGTTTTTCTTCTTCAGTGCCTTTGCAAAAGCAATTCTTATATTCTGTTCCCCAAGAAGCTTAATATAAACTATATATGTGGCAGCATATGGAATGGATGAATACTACCTGCTCTCTTAACTTTCCTATATGGATAAAGCATTTGAGTATGACATTACATTACAGTTCAAGGAATATAAAGACTATATAAACTTTTCATAGTCATTCTAGTTGGATTTAATGGTAGCTTTTGTTACTGGAACCACTTTAATGATCTTATGGAAGGTCTTCACTTAGGTGAACTTATTAAATGAAACAGTAACCTATTATATTACTAAATTTCTCAGTGGCTTTTGAAAGAGGAGACTGATAAATTTTGCTGGCATATTTATCACATTTTAAAAATGTATAGGGTTGATTGTATTCTTCTGCTATTGTTCCTTTATTATAATTCAAAACAATAATGAAAGGCTGATTGTGGGGTTAATTGGTTATTCAGTAGTTGGCAAACCACATTGATTAATCAGTCAAAGTCCACATTCCTTCCTCTTAATCCTTTTGCTTACAAGAAGGTACAATGGAATTTACATGTAGACATCACATTCCATGCAGCAAAATATTAATTAAGTAGAGAGTCACGTATCTATATCATGAAGTGTCCATGAAGTGTCCATGAGGTGTCCATGAGGAAAAGCATACATCTGTAAACCAATCAATAGTTGCCAAGTGTATTTTCTGTCCAATGAGCTTTTGCTATTCTGAGAACTTTGACAATAAAAGGGAGCCCCGAACAATGCTCTGGGTGGGTGCCTTTCCCATCAGGGTGCCTTCCATCGGGTGGCTTTCCCAGCACAACCATACTCCTGTCTATGTCTGCTTTTTCTACGTCACCAACACTGATCATGGGAAATGATCTTTCAATCAACTAGATATTTTTTGCAAGATGAAATAAAGTTATCTTCTTCCTTTGCTTTTTTCCTAATTAAGAAATAGTCACTGTGATTATTTAAAAGTTCAGACATAACATGTTGAAGAAGATACTATAATGTTTTCTTTTTCTATTCACCCAAGAGGAAGAATCCTATATGTAACATAGGATTGGCTTTAAGTTGCCAGCCAGAATAGGAAAATCATATTGAATACAAATTCAGTATAAAATGATTAGCCTGTTATCTGTCAAGTGTGCTATGACATTAAAATGCTTGAAAGCCCTTTCTTGTAGATTATGTTGGATGTAAATGGTAGGTGTTAGAATTGACAATATCAGGAAGACAACTGGAAAGGATGATCAGGAAAGATTCAATTTTGAATCTTTGGTCTGCTTTCATTCAGCTTTGGATATTTGCTATGAGGATATCATGTCTGGATTACAAAACTCCAAACCATATGGAAAGCCAAAAAAAATTCTTTGTCTCTTTTCTACTATCTAGAGTTTCTGTACATTTTATCAGGCTCTTCATGATAGGCCCAGCAAAAGTCAATAAGTGTTCATCTTATATCTCTGAATTAAACAAGCAGTTCAGCATTGATTGGTACAAAATCTGGTAAAACCAAAAAAATGTGTATGTATCAGCAGCTTGAAATGAGTTGCAATTTCTCCCCTATAAAGGGATGGTTCAGATAAAGAAGGATATGAGTCAAATGGAAACATCATGCAATCTAGATCAAAAAGAATAAGAATAGAGACACAATCACAGCCCATGAACAAATATACCTTTTCTAATATATCTGTTGCTTGGTTGATAGAAATGCTCTTAAATTGTGAATAATCTTTCAAGAGGTATGGCAGTTTTGAAGTTCATCTCTTCTTCTCTAAATGAACATATATGGGGTTTGTTGCAAGGGTTGATTCACATATGGTTTATTGCTCAATATTCTTTAATAAAATTGTTAGTTGTCTTCAATGAAAGTATATTGTCTAAGCTGGAATTGACCAATATGAAAGGTATACAGTGGATTCACTTGTGGCAGCAGCTTTTAACACAGAGAAAATAGAATGAAAGTTATGCATTTTACAGTAGCTTAAAAAAAATCAAGGGTTTACAATTCTTCCTTTGTCATTTCCAGATAACTTGTGTACTTCATTTTATAAAAAAGTAACTTTCTATAAACTACTAGTTTTTCAGAATATATTTGTACATTTCTAAAATTAAATTCACGTGTTCTGGTCTCCAAAATTTCTTTTAAGAGAATCATGCTACAGAGTTCCCTATTATTCCCTGCTAGACGACAGAGTAAATAATAACAATGCCTACAATAAATAACAGGGCAGAATAAATTTTAACACTGGGCAAAATGACTTAGGAGTAAAAATGCACACCTGGAAACAAGAAAATACATACTAAATTTATTGCTTCTAAGCATCTGTTTTTGTCTGCTTCCTATTGAGAACAAATTAATAGCCCTTGCATATGTCCATATGGCTTGATGTGAGAATTATTGGCAATACGAGGGAATATGTTTGTTAGCTTTTTCCTCTTCTAATGATTATGCATGTTTGTTCTGCTTCATGAAATATAAGGATTGAATGTTGATGATATGTTTACCATGTGATAAATAACTGCATACAGGAAGACATTTTAAAGCAACAGACATTTATTCTATAAAAAAAAACCATCCAAAGACTAATACGTTGTATTTGTTAATTTCTCCATTTGGCTTATCACCTTTGAGAAATCACGGAGACAGTAAGTATCAGTGAGTTGAAATAGTATTAAATGTAGTAGTAGTAGTAGTAGTAGTAGTAGTAGTAGTAGTAGTAGTAGTAGTAACAACAACAACAACAACAACAACAACAACAATAATAATAATAATAATAATAATAATAATAATAATAATAATAATAATAATAATAATAATAATAATAATAATAATTCCTAAGGGCTATGCTGAACAGGTGCAACCATATCAGATAGGTCTTAGGTGAAGGGCCAGACAAAATTTGCTCCACAACCCATTCAAACATGGTGAATACAAGAAAAATGAAATTTATGCCGGCTGAACCATTGCCTGGATTAAAAAGGGTTCCGTTGGATGCTATGGCTCCTGGGCATTCTGTGCAAAATGAGCTTCAGGGCTCAGCTCCCTCTGCTAGGCAACCAGGGCATGGAGCTGACAAGCTACTGGAAGAAAAAGCAAAAAAGCGAAAAATCTAGACTAGGGAAGTAAACTTCTCTATTATGGAAGCTTACTATCAGTCTCAGCCAGAAAAACGTGGATTTCAAAAATGAATGTATCAGATTTGGAAGGTGAACCACACAAACTGTGATATCAGTGAACAAAGGCTAATGGACCAATGACATGTGATTCTGAGCCACAAATTTTTCACTACAGCAGAATTAACAGGAATTGAAGAGAAAGCAACTAATGGTCTGAGTATACGAACAAAGAAGAGTAACATCAAGAATGATTTGCAGACTCAAAAGCAAACTGAGAAAGAAAGGGAGGAAGAGGCTGCTGAAATGGATAAAGATAAAGAACAAGGAAGCACTGAAGAGCAAGCACCAACAGATAGTGCTCAATTAGCTGAGAAAATAAAGCATCAAATAAATAAAGCTGAAAGAACACATTTGTCAAAGCTGAACCAAGTGAACCGTAAAGAATTGAGAAATGTACTAAAAAAAGTCAATGAGGCTATGCAAATCATTCAAACCACTACATTAGCTGAAACAAACCAGCTAATGTATGCAACAGCCTTCATAACCACCAAAAAATTGGGTTTGAAAATACAAAGGAACCGAAGAGGCAAGAAGGGGAAGCCTAAGAGCAAAATTCAATTGGAATTGAAGATCAAAAAAAATTTGTGGAGACTTGAGCAACTTGAAGAACTTAAGGCAAGGTCAGCTAAAGAACAAGCAGGTCAAAAGCAGCCTGGAAGCGAGATACGATTTGGAGAATAAGGAGATTGCGGTAGCAATTGAAGAGCTGAAGCAAAGGGTCGTTGCCATTGCTGAAAAGATTAAACGGTATGAAAATCGAGTAACTCAGTTCAAGGAAAAGTCACAGTTTAGAGCAAATCAGCACCAGTTTTATAAGAGCTTAGAAAGTGGAGATGGAGTAACAACAAATGAAAAGCCTAATAAAGAGAAAGCTCTGAAATTCTGGAAGAATTTGTGGGAAAACAACAAGGAGCACAACAGAAATGCAACATGGATCAAGTAGGTTGAGGATTCTATTAAAGTGCATAAAATGGAAGATGTGAAAATAACAAAAGAAATGGTGCAAAAGCAGTCAAGAAAAGTGAAGAATTGGAGTGCACCTGGACCAGATGAGCTACATGGTTTCTGGCTAAAGGCACTTACAAGTATGCATGAAAGATTGGCAGCCCAAATGAACCAGATCTTAAAAACACCTGACAATGATGGATGGATGACAACTGGAAGGACATTTTTGATCCAAAAAGATAAAGAAAAAGGAAAGGACCCTGGAAACTATAGGCCAATCACCTGTTTGCCAACAACATACAAGCTCCTTACTGGTATCATTGCAAACCAAATTTATGGATACTTGGAAAGAAATGACTTGCTTCCTGTAGAACAGAAAGGATGCTGCAAAAATTCAAGAGGAACAAAGGACCAACTGCTGATTGACAAACTAATCCTAAAGAATTCAAAGAAAAGACGAACCAAGCTGTTCATGGCTTGGATAGACTATAAGTAAGCATTTGATTCAGTTCCCCACAGCTGGATCAAGAAAGGCCTGAAAATCTTTGGCATTAGCAGCAACATACAAAGATTCATGGAAACTTCAATGAACCTCTGGAAAACGAAGCTTATGGCTAATGGAGAAGAACTGGGTGAAGTTGAAATTAAACGACGCATTTTCCATGGTGATTCCCTTTCACCCCTACTTTTTATACTCTCAATGCTACCACTGACAACCATTTTGAAGAAGGTGAACTGTGGATACGAACTTGCAAAGAAAGGACTGAAAATTTCACACTTGGTGTACATGGATGATTTGAAGCTGTTTGGTAAAACAAAAGCTGAACTGAATTTATTCATTGAAAGCACAAAAGAATTTAGGCATGACATTGGTATGCAGTTTGGAATTGACAAATGTGCAACAATGGCAACCAAGGCAGGCAAGGTCCTAGAAGATGATGGAATACAACTTGAAAATGAAGAAATGATAAAGGCAGTAAAACCAGAAGAAGGCTACAACTTGGGGATTTTAGAGGCCTATAATGCATAATAAAGTCAAGGAATTAACCTCAGCCAAGTACATTCGACGAATTCGCAGGATATTAAAGTCCAAACTGAGTGGAGGAAACATCATAAAAGCCATAAATACCTGGGCTATACCTGTAATTTGATACTCTGCAGGAATAATTGACTGGACCCAGATGGAATTGGACAATTTGGACAGAAAAACAAGAAAGCTTATGACGATGAAACATGCTTTGCATCCTAAAAGTGATGTTGACCGATTGTATCTACCAAGAGCAGAGGGTGGTTGAGGACTCCTACAAGTAAAGCAGACTGTAGAAGAAGAAAGACACAGCTTGAATGATTACATCCAGAAAAGTGAAGAACCCATGATTAAGGAAGTAAATAAAGGAGGCCTTTTGAAGACAACGAAGTTAAAAGCTGAATATAAGAAAGAAGTAATTGAGAAGCGAGCTGAAAATTGGAAAAGCAAAGCTATGCATGGCCAATACTTGAAAAGTACTGAAGGCAAAGCTGACCAAAAACTAACTTGGAACTGGTTAAGATCAGGAGTACTGAAAAAAGAAACAGAAGTCTTTATTTTGGCAGCTCAAAAACAAGCCTTAGCCACAAACTGCATAAAGGCAAAAATTCAACATGTTATCACCAACAGCAAATGCTGCCTCTGTAATGAGAAAGATGAGACAGTCAACCACTTGATCAGCAGGTGCAGCAAAATTTCCAAACTGACTACCTATAATGCCATGACCGCGTTGCTAAGATTATTCACTGGAAATTGTGCCAAAAGTTTGGATTTGACTATAGCAAAAACCACTGGGACCATCAGGTTGAGAAGGTTTTAGAGAATGAAAAAGTCAAGATCTTGTGGGACTTCAGAATCCAGACTAACAGGCACTTGGCCTACAACGCACCTGACATAACAATAATTGAAAAGAAAAAAGTATGGTTCATTGACATTGCAATACCTGGTGATGCATGAATTGAAGATAAACAGCAAGAAAAAAAATCACAAAATACCGGGATTTGCAAATTGAGATTGAGCGACTGTGGAAAAAGAAATCATGTGTTGTCCCAATTGTAATTGGAGCCCTTGGAGCAATACCTAAAGGGCTACCTTGCTGTTTGAAAATTCTAATTTTACCTGACTTGAACATTCTGACTCTACAAAAAACCACCCTACTTGGAACAACTTATATCCTCCGATGTTACCTTAACAGTTCCTAGGTCCTTGGTTAGGACTCGAGCTGTTGAGCTACCAACCAGCCCCAAAGGCTGTGAATCTCACCAAAGATTAACATAATAATAATAATAATAATAATAATAATAATAATAATAATAATGACATTAAACCTTAATGGTCATTAAGCTGAAGCTGTAGAATTCAAATGTTTTTCTGAGAATATGGATTTAGTAAGAATTTTTCTCCTCTAAGTATAAATATCAGAGAATATTACTTTAAAGCAAAGGATGTTTGATAATTATTCATACCACATTAAGTAGCAATAAATTAAATTAATTAAACTTTTTAATTAGAATTCATTAGAATTTTAAATGCTTGAAGAAATGTCTATATGACATTCAGTAAGATAAAAAATATTAATGAAAAGAACATTGGATTGTACTAAAATGTTTGAACTAATCTCACTAAACATCCAATAATTATGCAATAACATGTCATGGCCATCAACAAATCTGCTTGCCTACATAATCAAGATCTAACTGTTTGCAGCAAATCAAAACCAATTTAGACAGAAGCCAGGCTAAGATTGATGCATAAATTTCAAGCCAGAGGTAAAGTATTAAATAAATCCAAAGACAGATTTCCAAAGTCGAAGAATCCAAAGGACAGAGCTTCTTGGCTTACAACACACCTGACATAACAATAATTGAAAAGAAAAAAGTATGGTTCATTAATATTGCAATACCTGGTGATGCACGAATTGAAGATAAACAGCAAGAAAAAATCACAAAATACCGGGACTTGCAAATTGAGGTTGAGCGACTGTGGAAAAAGAAATCATGTGTTGTCCCAATTGTAATTGGAGCCCTTGGAGCAATACCTAAAGGGCTACCTCGCTATTTGAAAATTCTAAATTTACCTGACTTAAACATTCTGACTCTACAAAAAACCACCCCACTTGGAACAACTTATATCCTCCGACGTTACCTTAACAGTTCCTAGGTCCTTGGTTAGGACTCAAGCTGTTAGGCTACCAACCAGCCCAAAAGGCTGTGAATTTCACCAAAGGTTAACCAAATAACAACAACAACAACAACAACAACAACAACAACAACAACAACAACAATATGGCTGGGCCTGGAAAGCTATCTGGGGCGGTTCCTACAGTTATGATATTGTCGTCCTTGAGTCAGTAGTGGCTTAGCACTGAGAACCAACCCAGGCACCTACCATCATTAATGATGAGGAGATACCAACAAAATTCCACTTTGGATTGGCCATCGCTTGGGTCAACAAGGACCACATCAGATGCTATGGCTTCTGGACATCTGTCAGAAATGGGGTTGCAGGGCTCAGTTGTTACTGCCAGGGAACCAGGGCATGCAACTGCAAAGTGACTGGAACCAAAGCGCAAAATTTGGACAACCGAAGAAAATCTACAAATCCTCAAATATTACTACCAGGCAGAACCAACAGCCAGGGGATTTCAAAAAAGAATGATGCAACTGTGGAAGGAACAACACCTGGAATGTGACATAACTGAACAAAGATTAATGGATCAAAGGCGCTTCATCATTCATAATAAAGTTTTTTACAGAAGTGGAAATGTAATGTTGTAGAGGGCCGAAGTGTACATTTTATTGATATTGCTGTTCCTGGAGATGCCAGAGTCAAAGAAAAAGAACTAGAAAAAATAATGAAATATCGCAACCTGGCCATCGAAACTACATGGCTATGGATGAAGCATGTAACAGTGATACCCATTGTCATCGGGGCACTTGGCACCATGTCCAAGAATTTTACAAGATGCACCCACAAATTGCAGCTTCCTGCAATAACACCAGCGGAACTGCAAAAAATTGTGCTACTTGGAACATTTAATATATTTAGAAGGTACTTGGTTGATACCTAAGGCGCTGGCAGCAAACTGTATCAACCATTAGCACCATTAATAATAATAATAATAATAATAATAATAATAATAATAATAATAATAATAATAATTGCTATCAGTGCATTGCTATTTCAATGGACTGACAGCACTGATACATCTATGGATTAAGTCTCACAGAGTGTAAATCAAGGAAAAATATTTCTAATTATATAATTATATCATCTAGCTCAGACGTGGCAAAGCTGTGATTCTTCAGATGTTTCAAAAACATTCCTCCCAACTTTTCTTGCCACTGGGGTTTGCTGGAAATTATAATTCACAACACTTGGATGACTGCATCTTCCCATTATTCAGCTAAAGCAGGGGTGTCAAACTCACATCATCATGATGTCATCACATGATGTATCATGACTCCCCCCCGCTCTTTGCTAAACTGGGCATGGCCAGCATGTGATGCATCTGGCCCGAGGGCCGCAAGTTCAACACTCCTGAGCTAAAGAATGTTATGAGGTAAGGGCAGGGCCGGATTTTCCTATAGGCTAACTAGGCTTCAGCCTAGGGCCTCAAGATCAAGAGGGGCCTTTTATTTTTATTTATTATCCGTGCCACATTTTTTATAAAGGTTAGTACCAATTACAACATGTTTCATTTAATATATTGATATATATCACAGTAATGATGTATTTTATTATCTCTCATGTAATTTACAAACTTAAAAATGGGAGGTGAAAGGGCCCCATAAGTGGAATAGCCTAGGGCCTCTTTTCATCTAAATCCGGCCCTGGGTAAGGGGAAGGGGAGAAATAAGAAGTAGCTCACTAAGAAACTCTCAAGGCTAATCTGGGTGAATAGGCCATCCAATGAGGCCATTCAGCAAATAGGAGAGACGAACAAAGTCATACATTTATTCATTTGCCTCACTTTTTGCGCAAGTTCTTCAGAGCCTTTTTCTATGCCAATTTTGAAAGAGCAACCCATCTGCTTCATTTACTCAGTGAAGCATGTTTGGAACCTGATAAGACCAGAGAGGAAAATTTCATTGAACTAACTTAAAATTCAGTAGCATTTGGCTTCCTGGGCTTCCTGTGCAAATATAGCCTTCTGTTATGTTATTGTTCATTAGGACTTCATTGCTATACTGTTTCATAATAAATAAAAACTTTTCAAACATATCTAAAGATGAGCATGGGCACCCTTGAAGTTGCAGGATATTCTTTATTCTGTAAATTAATCCCATGGTACTTAAAAATGACCTTATGAGTGGAGACAACATGTCAATTTTAAGAAAAAAAACTCAGACAATCAGTGTTGCCTACATGTCAACAGGTGGTTCTATCTGGATTTTCTAGAACTTCAGTTTCCAGAATTCCAAGAAGGGCACCAAGTTTGCATGAATTGGCACCATAGATGGATTCATTTCATAGGAAAAAAAATGAATGTTTTATTCATGTAGAATTTCAAGAGAGCTCTAGCCATTTCCTAAATGCTAATTAGCATAATAATAGGCTTTATGTTGCAGCATCTATGATTAGGTGAAAATAAACATTTCTCTTCAGGTTGTTCTGATATGATAAACCACTGAGCAATAAAGAAGTAATGGATCTAGGATTATTCTAAGATCCAAATTTACAATTTGTTCTAATTTATCTTGAAGAGTGACAGAAGTTTTCTTATGTTCATTGTTTGTTCTACCTGACATGATGGGTTTCTTTGTTCTGCCTGTTTTTTCTTTCTTTTTCTTATACTGCTAGGTAAGTGTTGCACAAGATATACCTAGATGAGAATTTCTGCCTCTCTGCCTTGCTCTTTCTCTTTTTTTCTAGAAACCTATTCCTCGACCTGCAGTGCAGCAGCCCTGTGTAAACTAATTTTTGTTAGAATTTAACACTTCATAGCTAGAGTTCAGTCTACATGCAACATTTTAACAAGAACTTTAAGAAGAAGATACCAATGATGTTATAGGGTTTAGAAATGAATTCATTTAAGGAAGCAGAAAACTAAGTAAAGGGGGAAAACGCATGCACATTTAATCCTAAAGTAAGTATTTTCATACAGTGCAGTTTGATTTTATTAAAGTAAAAAGAGGCTGGCAAACCATCTTCAAGGATGTGATATTGCCCAATCTTAATCCAACTAGGTTTGTTGGACCTGAATAATACGTAAAATCATTACCAGTATAAAGCTACAGGGGTGTCTTACATACACACAGTCTCATATTGTAAATCATAATCTTATTATCACTTTTGCTATTGTACTTGCTTGCTGTGTTGTGTGAAACAGTTCATAATAAATTAGGGAGGGAGGGAGGGAGGGAGGGAGGGAGGGAGGGAGGGAGGGAGAGAGAGAGAGAGAGAGAGAGAGAGGGAGAGATATTTAAATATCACAAGTAGTTTCTTTGATACAAGCCAGGACCAATTTATTATGAACTGTCTCACACAACATAGCAAGCAAGTGCAATAGCAAAAGTGATAATAATAAGATTATAATAAATTTCTTATATGTAGCCATAGCAATAGCTCTTAGACTTATATATTGCTTCACAGTGCTTTACAACCCTCTCTAAGCAGTTTACAGAGTCAACATATTTCCTCCAACAATCTGGGTTCTCATTTTACCCACCTCGGAAGGATGGAAGGCTGAGTCAACCTTAAGTCAGCGAGAATCAAACTCTAACATTCGGCAGAATTAGCCTGCAATACTGCATTCTAACTATTGCGCTACTATGGGTCATATATATCTGCATCAGAGGTGAGTTCCTACCGGTTTGGACTGGTTCGGCCGAATAGATAGGAACTCGGCCTGCCACACTGCCTGATTCTCTATGGCGCTCTACAGCTCCGCCATTCATTTTTTTTTAGTACTGTGCATGCGTGTGCAGTGCATCCCTGAGTGAACTAACAGTAGCAGCAGCATCCCTGATCTTCATATATATAAAATTAATTAAGAGTGATTTTCAGTTCTACAGGTAATTATAAGACTTAGAGGTTGTAGATTGTGAAATGAAGGACAAAGGGATATTTATTTGGAAGTATTTTTACAGTTAGAAATCAAGGTATTTTTATGGTTAGCTTAGAATCAAGGTTTAATTCATTGTTATTTCAAAGTTGTGGTAGAAGCTCGGCCCGACACACTGTACTTTGAAAAAAAGGAATTCTATTTTTGCCTGCCTTCTCTTTATTGGCCTAAACTACACACTGGACATGCTTAATTCAGTCCATCAATTTCCCACCCGCTCCAGTTGGAACCTATGCTGATTGATCAAAAATCAGCTATTAACTGCCAGGAATTGTCTTTGCCATCAATCAGAATATTGCTCAGCCATGTTTAAGCTCTCCCCCTCTCCTTCAACACATAATTAGTCTTGTTCTCTGCTGATTGCATATGAAAATAGTGATAATTCTCTCAAAATAATTCACTACATTATTTAGATAGGGTGAGGTGGGGGTGTCATTCTTAAAACCATGAAGAAAGATGACTGATGAGTGATTTTTGTAGTTTGACTTCAGTTTGTATAGCTGCCTTCTGTTAGTCTTTGTAGCAAAAAAAAAAAAAAAGCTTTCATCAGGCCAATAGCTGTTTTCCATTTCCCCTGATGTCTGATAAATAAAATGGTGAGATTTCAAGAATCCTGGCATTACCCAAGTTCTCTTTTTAAAATAAAATTAAAATGTTTATATAACTTCCTGTCTAAAATAATAATTAGCTAAAATGAAATTTAGTAAGAATTCCTGATGAAGTTTCATTGATGACCAGAAGTTTGTTATGCAAACTCTATTTTTCCATCACTAGAAACTCATTGCTATGATGAGTGAATTTCTGGGTGTGTAAAATAACCATTAAATAATCATAGAATTATAAAATCATGGAATTGGAAATGGTCATTTAGAAGTCAAACCACCTGCTTCATACAGGAAAACAAATTAATGCATCTCTGCTTGAGGATCATCATGCATCTATTAGTACAGATCTAGTAAAGAAAGTTCATAGCCCCTAAGAAATTTAATGTGGACTTCCCTTGGAACATTATGTATTCTGGCATATTCTGAATTGATTCTATAAACCAGGTCCATATCCCACCACAGCTGTTCTTTATCTCTCTTAATATATTCTGCTAGGATTGTACACATAGTATCCTTAAGATCTTCATCTTCTGTCTCAGGTAGGTTCTGGAATCTGAGAAAAAGGGACATTCTTTCAAGTTCCATCTTTACCATGAAATTTTCCAATTCTCTATTCCCCTTCTGAGTTGCCCTCACCTCCTCCCTCAGCCCAGCTATGCCCTCCTCCAGCACACCAACCCTCTGTTTATTTTCTGTTGTTTGCTGCTGTACATCTCTGAGCTGTTCTTTAAAACCTGTCACCTCTTTTTTCAGTTCTTCTTGTCCCTTCATAATAGCCTGGAACATTTGGGTAACAGATAAGTCCTTTGAACTCTCTCCGGTTCCTTCTTGTTGTAAGAATGATGAAATTTTTGTCTGTTGAGTCATTGGGCTGGATGTAGAGGAAGTGGGCGCCGAGGCTGCCTTACCAGGAGGTGGTTTTCTGGGCCCCATTTGTTAAGTTCAGAGATAAGTGTAAGTCTTATACAAAAGAAATGGCATTGGTGCAGCTGGGTGATGCCGTGGAGGCAGACAAGCCCAGAAGTGAATGTTAATCCTTAGTCACAGTTCAAGCCAAAAGAAGAAAATCAAATAATCCAAATCCAGAAAGACCACAAAACAGGGGGGGCTCCAGGAGACCTTCGGGACGTAATAATAATATAAAGCCAGAAATTTCTTCAAATATAGTTTCAAAAGGCTAGTTTCATTTATAAGAGTGAAGAAGAAGACGGAAGTGGGCCATCTTGGCTCCCCCTTTCACAGGGAACCAGGGAGCAAAGCATCCAAAGTTTCCATAAGGCTTTTAAAACAGCTCAGGAATCACTTCTTGCAATTGTGATGTAAATCTTTCTCACATAGTTAGTACAAGTGGGTAATTCAATGTTTTACTCTCTCACTCCATTCCGAGATCGAGAGATAGTCCAAATTCCGCTTTACCCAAGGAGGGTGAAAATCCCCCCTCCAATCTTGCAACTTCAAATAGATTGAATCCACAACTTGCAAAAAGCTGTTGCTCTCAATTAAATGGTGTTAAAAGAGATTAGAGCAAACTTCTCACCTCTGGCATTTCTACTGCAACTTCTAATTGATTATTTCCTTCCGGAATCCATTCGGCGAAGGTGCAGGCAGCCGACAGCTACGCTATGCACCCCCTTCATTCCCCGGCTCCTGAGGCGAGGCTGGAAATCCCCCAACAGCTGCCGCCACTTCTGGGGGCTCCAGCAAGCTGCCCTACAGCAGGTGGCCCCTCCAAGACCTCCTGTGCTCTTAAAAGGAGCCCACCGGAGAGCTAGCAGCGGATGGCAACATCCATCACCTTCGGGGACCGGAAATGATCACGAGGGATGAGGTTTTGGGAGCCCAAAGGGGGGGACCACTAAAATATAAAGATAAAGAAATTGCCATTCTTAAACAAATTCCGAAAAAAATAAGAGATAAGAGGAGGAAGTATTCCTCCTTATCAAAGAAACTATATAACAAAGGAGTTTGGTTTAGATGGTTATTGCCAGAAGGAATGTTGTTCTTCTGGGAGGGAAACAGAATTAGAATCAATACAGTTGTGGAGGCAGAGGCCTTCATGAAAAAACACAGTGCCCTACTAGAGGATGAAACCATAAGAGGTAGTGAAGAAGGTGATAATACACAAGATATGAGGGAGTGAGGAGCTGTGGCTCCACCAGGGGACAGGGGGGGGGGAGCAATATTGAAAAGACTCAGGTCACAGAAATAAATATATTTGAAATATCATTGTAATTGTTGATATATTAGAAAGTGGCAAAAGAGATAATTGAACATATGGTTGATACAATGTATAACAAGATGCTGTTTCTGCTTATTTTTTACCTTTTTTTCTGTAAAAGTTGTGAGATTTGGAGATATTTCTACTTTCAGCACGATGTAGCTGCCAATTTTTTTTGTATATCCACCTACCCTTCCTTATAAATGTTTAAAAACCAATAAAATTCTTTTTTTTAAAAAAAGAAAGTTCATAGCCCCCTAGTTAACCATTCGATTGTTCTTGCTGTTATGTGTCATTAGCTCCTACTGAACAGAAATTTTACATGTTCTAAAAAATGTTCATAGAACTATTCCTCCACTGAAGTGTATGGGAAAACTTAGGTGGCCAGACCCCTCCGTATAGAACCTGATCCATGTAAAAAAATTAATATGTTTCTGAAAACAGGTTGTTATAAAATGACCATTAAGGGCATTTATATAACAAAAAAGCAACTGTAGGGAAACTTGCATTTTAAAAAGTTGGGGAAAAATTCATTGACAGTAATTATATATTACAGAAAGTTAAATCAAAAGCTTCTTGGGTTTGGAGAAGTTATGAATGGAAACCGATTTGATAAACTTGATTTTGCTACGTTATCTAAAGTTAGGGCTTGGTTAAGGGCTTAGGTCAGTGACGGCTAACCTTTTTGCCATTGCATGCCCAAAGCGGGGGAAATGCAGGGGTGTGTGTATGGGTGTGCCCACACCCATAATTCTATATGTGCACATATACTCGCGTGCATGTGTGCATAACCCCTGCCCTCCCCCCACTTTTGGCACGTGAACGACCCGCTGTTTGCCCTCCCTAGGCTCCAGAGGATTTCTAGCAGCCTGGGGAGGACATGAAGCCTCTGGAAGGCAAAAAATGGCCCCACAGGGAACCTGGAAGTCTGTTCCCAAACTCCCGGGTTGCCCATAGAAACGTTTTTCGCCCTCCGGAGGCTTCCCTAAAGCCTCTGCATGAAGTAAAATGGCCGAAAATGAAATTTGAATCAATTGGCCAGCGGGTACATGCGTGCTGGAGCTGTTAGGGCAATGCCTTGTGTGCCTAACAAACGGCTCCATGTGCCACCTGTGACATACGTACCATAGGTTCGCCATCACGGGCTTAGGTTATCTAGGATTTAACTAGGACTGTTGATAAGAATACATTCCTGTCCTCCTCTCTGTCTCTCATAAAGTCCCAAAATAAGATTTACAAGAATACAAACACAATCCAGACACATCCTGATTTTTATATGAATATAGCACATTAGTATCATACAATATGTTCATATTACCAATAATAACTAATTAATAAGTAATGTTATTGTTAATAGATATCAGCAATAACAATAAAAAGCACATCATCAGATGAAAAGCTATGGGTTGAATTTACTGTACTTAATGAGGTCCCATGAAATTACTGGAATTTCAATGCCACTGCTTTTAATGAACATATTGCTAATTTTAATGAACTTTAGATTTAGCCCAGTACATATTATTAAAAATATACACTGGCATCCTTGAAAGTCCAACCAATGAATGGTTTTTGACAGGTACTTTATCAATTTTACACAGTCAAATGTTTTTTTAAAAAAATCCTACTAAAATTGTAAAAAAAAAAATCCCTGTTTAAAATCTTATATTAAAATAGACATGGGGTGAATATCCATTGTTTGGAACAATGCTCTGGACAAAGCATCATTCTGCATAGTGTGAATATCTGCCATTAATTGTGCTTTCACTGGTCTGCACTGCTGAGCTATTTAACAGTCCAAATACGAGGACATTCTAAAAGTTGTTGAGCTGACTGCCAAAAACCAAGATAATTAAAAATAGATTCACAGCTGTTTGGGCAAGCAGAGATATAATTTTATCTTCATTACGCCTTATTGCAGATGTTATTGATTTAATCTCAATGTATTTTAGAAGGTAGTATCAATTCATGCTGTCTCCTGACATTGAAAGCTGGGAATTTTAATGCAGGTCTAATTTTCCTTATGGTAGAAGTTAAAATATCTTTGACCATCTAGAGATACAAATAACAAATCAATACCTCTGACCAACCCTGAAAGCGTACCCTGGCTATAAAGACTTATTGATGTTATATTTCTTCTCAAACTATTTTTTTTAACTTGAAAGTGACATTGTATATATTTTGTGGTGCCTCATTGTAAGGGACATAATATATATGAAGTTATCATGTGCTTTTGAATAAAGTATAAATATACAAATATACATGTTTTTACATAGTTTTGGATCCAGGATAGAGTCAAATTGATATATGGGATATCTATGAAAACAAAATAAGTCCATTTCAATAAGGAACAAATGTTTCATCTCTCTTTCAAAATCAATTCTAAAAGAATCACCTCTATAATTAGGCCAATTTATTAATTAGATATATGTATGTATGTATTTATTTATTTATTTATTAGCATAACAATAGCATTTAGACTTACATACCATTCCATAGTTCTTTAAAGCCCTCTCTATGCCGTTTACATAGTCAGCATATTGCCCCCCACAATCTGGGTCGTCTTGAAGCTCTCTGAGTTGGTTGTTTTCCTACAGACGTTTCATTACCATACTATGTAACAGCATCATAAAGGAGTGGGGCTTTGCCCTGACAGTGTTGGTAGGAATGGTCTTGGTGGTTATTCTTTCCCCCCCCAAGTTTGAGGTTCAAAATGCTTGAAATCAGAATACAACTAAATATTCAGTTACAGCTGAATAACTGCTAATATAATCATTTTTATTATGTTTATTCAGAATAAATCTCACTTAATTCAGTCTAACTGGGCTGATATTAAAAAATGGCACCAGGATAGGCCTACACTATTAAAACATTATTTCTGTGTTATGGACAGTGTGTGGTTCCATTCTCCCTAACTTTGAGATTTCCCCTGAGAAGAAAATTTTCTTTTCTATAGGAAAAGAAAGCTTTGACATAAAAGGAGCAATATTATCCACTTCTACCTTTTGATGGAATGGATCAACCAGGCTAGTCAAGACACACAGGGCACTAGAGCAGCTATATATAGCCAGGGTCACGTGCTTTACTCCACAAAAAATTGTGTACAACCTTCAGATTCCTTCCAAAAGTTACACTGAGGAGAGATTTTTAATATGACAGGAAGATATAAATATTGAATACCTTGGGGAAAAAATCTTATTAGCTAAACTTAATTAAATTGAATCTCAGTCAACAGTAAGATAGGACTGCCAAAAAATTAAATGCAATTTTAGATTGCATCAATAGAAATACAGTTTCCAAATCATGGGACATAATTAATCCTTCTTCATCTGTTAAAGATGCAGCACATTCATTATCATGGTTCATGTGGAAGTCAACATAGGTACAGTTGCACTTCTGAAAATTATTCTGCTGTAGATTGTAGTATGTATTGAATTCTCTGTTATTGTAACTTGTGAAAATCGCTAAATTTCAGTTCATTTTTATTTGAGGTGCCTTCCATTATAAGTACTGTGCCTGTGCTGGGCACCACACCTAGAGCAATTCCACACTGTAGCTTAACCTGCTTCTTACCCATACTACACCCACAATTTCTTCAGCCAAATTCAAAAATCCCAATTTAGATCATAATGGGTGGCAACCAGGCTGGGCTGGGACAATGATTACTACAAGATTTGATCAGGCATTTTCCTGCTTCTTGCCTTTACCATCCATGCAAGGAAGCAAACCCAACTCTCGTGTGAATCAGTCTGCCTTTCCTTTTAGGGATTACTTGTTTCTTAATAGATCCATGCTTCGCTTTTCTTTTGTGTTTACACATAGTTTTCTTTGGTTTTTATAAGTTTGTTAATGGGTTTCATTCCCACCCCCCATGTTTTCCCATACTGTATTTCTCTCGTGCTACAATAATCAAGCAACAGTAAAGAGGTTGTTATTTTGCTCTTAGTTCTTACTTGGTTCCATGGAAATGATGTAGCAAGGAATGTTCACTGATAGTCCACATTCCTAGAAACAAAGCATCAACATTTGCTTTCCCCCCCCCTTATTTAATCATGTTTAAAAGCAAAGTGGGGGTGGTGGGGGAGAGATGCTTTGCAGCATCGGCACACAGAACGCTGTTACCTTCGCATCAAAGGTGGTCCCTATTTTTCTACTTGCATTTTTACATGCTTTAGAATCGCTAGGTTGGCAGAAGCTGAGACGAGTAAAGGGAGCTCACTCTGTTATGCAGCGCTAGGAATTCGAACCACTGTACTGCTGACTTTTCTTATTGACAAGCTCAACGTCTTAGCCACCCCATCCCTCTGACTTAGTGACTTAGCAATAACTAATTAATAACCACTTTTAAAATTTTAAATTATTTTTAAATCTGCAATTGCTGACCAATAGACCACACAAGGTCCCAACAATCCAGATACAATGGCTGCACAGAACGTTGACCAGTTGCTGGAGGAGAGGAAGCTTGCTGGGCATTGCAGCCAATCAGTTGAGGTTGACATTATCAGGAAACAAAGCACTGCAGACCATCTATATTGAAGACCTTAAGATGACTCAGATAAAAAAGCAGTTTTTACTCAAAGCTGAAAAAGTCAGGTAGAGTGTGCATTTACTGGGGGAGAGAGGAGGTTGGCTCACCTTCCTTTTGAGTGGCTCACACTGGCAATGACTAAACAAAAAGTGCCCTAAGAAATATTAGGTAGATTTGATGCAAAGAAGGGCAACCAGTTTAATCAGGGCCTAGGCATAAGTCCTGAAAAGATATTATAAAGAAAAGTATGCATGATTAACCTTGAGAGAAGAGTGTTACATGGGATAAAATAGTGCCAAAGTAGCATTTGTTTTGGAATGCATCTCAGCCCAGGACTCAAAGTCTAATTAGGATCCTCCCTCCTCTTCAGTGAACTCAAGCTCATAAGCTATCTTAGATGCAAAGCAAGATACTGTCAGCTCACAAGGTATATCAAATCAGGAAATAGATTCCACAGGAAAAAAATATTGTGACTTTTTATTAATATTTAATTTAATTTATTAAATTTCTAGACCGCCCCCTCTCCCCGGAGGGACTCGGGGCGGTGTACAGGAATAAATTTAAAACATACAAACAATCATACACATAAATAAAATCAGATTAAACAACCCCTGTACAATTTATAAAAATTAAAAAACAGACCTTAAAACCAATCTTAAAAAATTTAGAAATAGAACTGAGGTGGGATAGGTGGAATTAGGCCAAGCCGGCTAGCTGGAATAGGTGGGTTTTAAGTTTCTGATGGAAGGAGTGGAGAACCGTAGTCATTCTAATGTCGGGGGGGGGGAGGTCATTCCAGAGGGTCGGGCCCATCATAGAGAAGGCCCTTCCCCTAGGCGTCGTCCGCTGGCACAGCCTAGTGGACGGTACCCGGAGGAGTCCCTCTCTGTGTGAGCGAATCGGCCGGAGGGATATTGGGTATAATAACAGAAATTTGCATGTCTGATTGTGCTGTTCCTCCCCTCTTTCTTATATGCTAATGAATCAGATAGGGTCCTACCTGGGCTGCTTCCAAATATTCTTTTGTCTCTCAGGACTTAAAGAATGTTTCTGCCTCTTTGTCTAAGCTAATGGTTCTTTCTGTCAAGTCATCTGCCTTGTTTTCACAGGCACAAACGTACACACAACATTGTGTGCATTTACTTTGCAACATCTTGCTGACCTCCAATATTTGAGAGACTGCCAAAAGTAAGAGAGAAGTCTAGTTTACTTTATTGTCATTGCACCTCATATAATGAAATGGGACCTAATCAAACAGAGAACCAACCTAGAAATAAGAAAAAAAAAATTCTTGACAGTGAGCATAATTAACTATTGGGATGACTTGCCCTCAGAGGTTATGGATGCTCCATCCCTAGATGTTTTTAAGAAGAGCTTGGATAGCCATTTGTCTGGAATGGTGCAGGGTCTTCTGCTTGAGGAGAAGGGGTTGAATTAGAAGATGTCTAAATTCCCTTCAAACTCTCTTATTCTGTTGGGTTATACCTAACAGAAGGTCTGGTAACTTAGAGAAATAGCAATAGCACTTATATTCTGTTTCACAGTACTTTAAAGTCCTTTCTAAGGAGTTTACAGAGTCAGCCTATTGTCCCCAACAATCTGGGCCCTCATTTTACCTACCTCAGAAGGGAGGAAGGCTGAGTCAACCTTCAGCTGCTGAGATTCAAACTGCCAAACTTCTGGCAGCTGGCAGTCAGCAGAAGTAGCCTGCAGTACCTTCACGCAGCAATAAAGACAAAAATATAGTTTCTCCACCTCTTTAGGGCAGTGAAAAAGGGCAGGGGAATGGACTCCAAGCTAGGCTCTTCCAGAAGATTTTGGGATCCAGTCCATCATGATGTTGAAGGCCTCACCTTTACCTCCTAAAAGACCTCCCCTCCCCTAGCTGTATTGTATGGCTGGGATAGAAATCAATGCATTCTCACTATTCTTCTTCAGTTGTTCAATTAATGCCAAAAATAGTCAATAGAATAAGGTGGCAATTACCCCCCCCCCTCCCACTGCCTTTTGATGCTATCGAATTGCTACGGGGCTGGTCAAAGTAGAATGGAGAAAGGTCACTAGGCAAGCAGCAATAGCATGGTTGGGATATGGTTAATGCCATGATCTGTCTATTTTTTCAGCAAGGCTTAGAATCCTCTACAGAATACTTGATTGTAACATACATAGTAGGAGCATTTCAGCAATAAGTCCACTGGTGTCAACCACACCCCTATTGAAGGTCTAATAAATGCCTTAGCAGAGGTGATGTTTGTATGCTTGCATATGTTTGCAAGCATTACAAATCCAGAGCAAATGACCGTTCTTTAAAAATGATGCTAAACGTGGACTAATTAATAAGAAAAATATTGCTTAGGCCTACAAATATACTTCAGAGAATAGTATAACCAATAAATTCTTTCAGTTTAAATGGCTATATAAAATAGAATTGGCTGGCTAGTGACATTTTTATGGTAGCTTTTAAATAAGATGTATGAATATGCTGTGGTCAGTTCAGAGCTAAACATGAAAACAAGTGGGACTCTTTGGTTTCTGTGAGACCTTGCACATTAACCTACCAATTAAACCATGGGGAAAATAACATGACAAACCCAGAAGCTTAGCAAGTTATGCCATCTGGTGGATTTTTCTTGCAAACCTGTTAGGGACATGCACATTAGCTGCCCTCTTGTGGTTAAATATTTAACATCACTTGAGTGAGAGAGACGCTTGCTACTGCTGTATATATTACCTGCTATGAGGCTTGGACAATGTGCCGTTGCTTCATTCATTTATTAAAGTCCATTGATCATTAGAATGATAAAATGCCATTCTTGCCACCATTAAAATAAAAATCCATTGCATTCTAGCTTTCAAAATTCCAGAAAACCATCCTGAAGGGGGGATTATTGTAGGGCATACATTGTTGGCCTGGGAGTGTAGGAACTTATTATTTATTGTCTCAAAGTTTATTTCCATCTGTATTATTATGAAGGGAAGGGGGAAATATTTAGCTGATAGGGGAAGGGACACTTTGGAATAGCCTTTTGTCAGGATTCCTCTTCTCCCATTTTCTGTATGTATTATTAAGACATAATAATTCATTAAGGCCAAACCGAATAGTTCATTATTCATTCAACTAAAAACTGAGAAACTGGCCAAAATAGAGTAGGTAGAGTAGGCAAAAAAAGTTAAATGAAACAACTTCAAATTTCTACAATGTATTTAATTGGTTATTGCAATCTAAGAGATACAGCAGCAAGGAGAATGATCTATTTCCTTTCCTTTTGCTTAAAAATTTATTGGCGCCAACCAACACTTTGGTTTTTTTTTAGTAGGTACCACAAACTTAATGCATTAACACCAAACGATGCCCTTCTCTGTCTCCTTCCCAATCCCCCATGGAGGAGAGGATTTCAAAGAGTTTTACAAAAAAAATGGCAATCATTAACATCTTCCTAGTTTTAAAACTACAGAAGCTGGCTTAGAACCAGAATAAATTTAACCAAAATAGGTTACATTTATACAGAATGCTCTCAAGGCTCCCAAACTATTTACAATCTCTGGGAACTGGGGATATAGCATTTAGAGCAAAAAGGGGAAATAGATGGTGTCATGGAAGAGTAACATTTTGTGTCTCTGGCATAATTCTTGAAGATGCTTTCTTGTTTGAAACTAATATGAAGTAAATGTTTGTTCCTGCTCTTTGTAAATATAGATCTGATTTTAGGGGAAGTTATTCATATGATTATTTCTCCAAATGTCTAGTCCAAGAAGTTCATTCCAGATCTAGATCCATAAAAAGAAAATGCAGAATTCCTGAAGTTACCCTTCAACATATGGAATCTAAACCAAGACAGAAAAGTTCAGACACCCTCAGAACAATGACTTTAATTTTCAGTCCTTAAAATGACCCATATGATGAAACGACAGTGCAGATGATGAAAATATATGGTCCTATCTCTATTCAGACAATATCTTCTCTCATTTTAATTTCTTCAAAACAATTTCTCCTGTACAATATTTTATTTGTAAAGTCTTAGATTTATATTCAACCTTTTCTCCAGATGTCATTCTTTTCCTGTAACACTCTATGAATCAAGTTGGGTTGAGAATTGCTGAGCCCAAAGTTACATAATAAGTTTCTATAGATCAGGGTAGATTTGAAACTAAATCTCCTTAAACTGCACCAAGAAATATTATTTCCCATGGAGTTCTTAGTGTTCTGTGAAGTTGATTGTTTGCTTGTAGTCATCTCATTATATCACTAGGTAATATAATCATTGCCAGTGAATGTGGGGTTTATATACAGAAGTTTGCCCAACCAAAGTTTGTGGGAGTTTTGGTCTGTCTCCTTGATAGTTTCATAATTAGAATATTGATTTCTGCTTGATTATTGTCTGATGTTAATCCCTAATCTGAATATCAGCTGTTGGAAGGGATGTGTTATTTTCATTTCCTTTTTAAGTTTCTTATTGTCTCTTGAATGGTGTATAAAATGTAATCAAAAACTACCAAGGGCTACTATTTCATTTTTAAAAGTTTACTGTCAAACGTTCTGTTGTATCAAACTAATAGTCCACTTCATCCAGATTCTGTCACCCATAGCTTCCAGCATTCAGGAAGCTCACAAATTTATACAGGTTGGTAATAATTGCTAATATTCAAACACATAACCTGTGAATTCAAAAGCATTATAGAGCAATGAATACTACAAGCCAACAATAGCCTTCTCTTCCGTGAATTGATCCAGTCCTGTTTTAATATTATTTAAACTGTTGGAAATTGTCACACTTACTGGGAACAAATTGCAGTTTAATTATGGAATTTCTATACTGCAAAGCTTGTTACATTAATCTTCATCTGTTCTGTTTTGAGCCAGATGCCTCTTTATAAAAGTAATATATGATCCTTACCCTTCTATATCCAATGGGGAACCTATTTGTACTTGAATTAAAACTTGAGATGTACTTGAATGGCTATTTATAGAAGTGGACTTTACTGTAAGAGTGTTTCTGTATACAGCAAAATATAAAATTAATGTCTTATTAAACATAGATAACCCTCTTTATAAAATTAGCTTGCAAGTGAATCTTTGTTCTGCGTTAAATCTATTATATAGCCAATCAATCTGATAAGGCAGTTTCTTACATTTTTTTTACATGTAGATTAAGCTAAGAAGCAGCAATGATAGCCTGTTAAAATACAATCTTTGTACAGCACAGAAGTCCAAGGCACTTTTAGAAAATGACAAAATGGCTACTTTGATATTTTTGCTGACTATGAAAACTCCTGTTTTCCAGCACAGAAAAGTTCAGAAGAAGCCACCCAAAATCTGAATGAATTCTTTGAGATTGACATTTCATTCTGCCCAATGACATAATTAGTCCTAGTAGAAAAAATAGTACTTTTTCTGAGCAGAGAATTAAACTGAGAATGAGTTGAGTTCAAGTGAACTCAAAGCAAGTAATACAAACCAAGAAGCAGAAGAATCATTAGTCTCAAAGTCCTTATCATTTATGTGGTCTGGCCATGAGTGATCCTTTGCATCTCAGCAGCTATCTGATCATGTGACTGAACCCTACAATTCCTCTTGTCCCAATGGCTCAATTTTCTCCTTGTCGTTCTGGATTGTGTTACAGCATTTTACTGCTCTGAAGTATTTGTTGTTCCAATTGGAGGAACTTTATTGGAAGGATTTGTGCCTCTACAACCAAGCCAAACATGCAGAGCAGATGCTATCACTTGTCAGAACAAGAGCATAAGTGTCAGCACTTCCAGAGGAAGGCAGGGTGCCAAGAAGACCACCAATTGAGATGGCTGGGCTCAGAAAAGCATTATACAAAGTGGGGGAGATGCTTCTTTGAAATAACAGTTCCAAGGGCCCAGGGTTTACTAAGCTATGCAGCTGGAAGAGCTTGACCCAGATAAATACTATAATCTGCATATTTTTCTGTCCATTTGGTGCTGTCTGCCAAATCTCCAGCAGCAACTGGAGTAACACAGATACAAAACTCAGATCTAACAGAGTATGAATATACACCTTTCCATAAGAGAAAATGAAAAACACATGCTCCCTCACCAGTGTTCTCTTTCTTTTAAGTGGAAAATCCCGCAGACCACAGGACTGGACATTTTCAGCAGTGGTATTTTTGGCAAAGCAATCAAATTTTTCTTTCAGTATTCTCTTAAGGAGATGGCTTTTTTCAAGATATTGAGCTATGTCTTATGGATATTAATTTTCACAAGAGACAATTCAAGAAAGCAGGAAGGAGAGCAATATGTTACAGACATTAGAATGGGACAGAAGTCTGTTGCTTGATTCAAATTATTTGTCATAGTTTTAATAGATGAAAAGGACCGTAATGCATTAGTTAGACACAAATTTTAGAAATGCAAAAAAGTGATATTTTCAACAAATGAGAAAACCACGGCAGCCTTTCTTCACCATGATGCCTTTCTTTTGCCTTGAGACAATAACCTTTCCCTAATTTTTTAAGCAGCATATAAAGTCAACATATAAATTCTGACCAGTTATCTTTTCCACAGATGGAGAGCCCCAGTTGCAAAAAAGTTACTGCAGAGTAAAGCAGACCTGCTTTGGGAAGAAAAATACCTTGGTATTTATACATTGGAAGGTCTACAAAAATGAAGCTAAACTATATGATGCACATATGGCAGCCTATATTGCAAATATTTTGAAATGAGAGTTGGAAGATACATATTTTGCATATCTAGTTCTATAATTAATATATATACTAATACAATACTAATAGAAGAAAATATATGTAATTCAGACTTGAATGATGAAGTCCTTGGTGCTCTCTTACCTTGGTTGTTGATGTGTACACATTTCATTACCCAACATCAGAGGCTTCTGATGATGTTGCTTAGTCAGGCAATGTTACCCTTACATCCCTAGTTATAAGAAGTCCATTATGTGGCATTAGAATTATGCTTGAAGATAATATTCTCAGAATAAATTTAAAATAAGTGATAAAAGTAAGTGACACCTCATTTTATGAAAGATAAATACTGATTAGTGTGGCAATCCCAGCTACTGGCTACCCTTCCCAAGTAGCACAACCATGAGCCATTAGGATTTTCAAAGTGCAAGCACATAGGATGTTATCTTCAGCTTCAGCTTCACCCAGCAGATACCATAACCTCGACCCACATTTACTGGCTCCATGAAAAGCAATACTTGCCAGGTTGCTCTGGCTCAAGCTCTTCCTTCTCCACGTTCCTCTTAAATTTCTTATAAGCAAAACTCTCCACTCACTTGGCTACTGTGGTGAGTGATTCGAATTCCCTCTCCCTGGTGCTCATAGATCACAGCACTCAGCTGCAATTTTTTTTAAAAAAAGTTCATTGACAAAATGCTAACATTAGGAACTTCAAAAATAAATCTTTATTGATCCAATATTGCAAGATATTTTTTTAAAATGCCAATTAATGAAATGAACACGAATACTGTCATTCTCTCCATGTTACTTGCGGGATCGTATTCTGCCCCATACATCCCTGCGACCAATCCGCTCGCACAGAGAGGGCCTCCTCCAGGTGCCGTCCACCAGACAGTGTCTAGGGGCGGCGCCTAGGAGTAGAGCCTTCTCTGTGGCGGGCCCAGCCCTGTGGAATGACCTCCCCCCGGATATTAGGAATACCTCTGACCTCCGCTCCTTTCGTGTAAAGCTCAAGACCCACCTTTTTCAAGTTGCTGGCCTGGCTCAACTTTGATCCAACTATATCGCTCCTGACGGGTTTTTTATTTGGGGTATTTTAATTGCATTCAATTTATTTAGGGGTTTTTAAACATTGTGTTTTTACTTGTTTTTATCTATCAGTTCACCTCCTCCTTGTATATGTCGTATATATGTCTTGGTATATGTTTTGTTATATGTATGTCGATATATTTATTTCCTATGTTTTGTTGTACGCCGCCCCGAGTCCTTCGGGAGAGGGTGCGGCTAAGAAATAAATATTTATTATTATTATTATTATTATTATTATTATTATTATTATTATTATTATTATTATTATTATTATTATTATTATTATGTTCCAATAACAGAAAAATGGTAAAACTTTGTATTATTTTTTTAAGTAATTCACGAACGGTTAAGACATATTGGGAACAAAGGCTGGGAAAATCATGGTATAAATAGATCATCAAATGGCCAGAACAAGAAAAGAGGTTAAAATCCAAAAATGATTCCAGTCAGATTTTATATGGAATGTAAAGACTACCTTGTGAGAAAGCTCTTGTTCTGATTCAGTATAGTGTTGTTTATAAATAGGCTGCAAAGAGCAAAACCTACAAACTGGATGGCAATATTCAGATTTTTCTAAAGCAGGCAGTAGCTGACCAGCACAAATTGGGGACACTTACACCCTGATTGAGAGCGATGTTTCTATGCACACTTCAATGCACACTCTTGCCCTCTACTTGTGATAATAGTTCACAGTAGTACAGATTTCTTTTCTTTTCCTTTTCTTTTATTCATCCTAATGTCTACCAATCTTAAACTTCTCAAAATTCAAACCAGATTAAGTCTTTAATCACAAATTGGCAATAGTTCCTTCCTTGGTTCAAGAACTAATTGCAAATGGCATATCATACAATGAGTTTTTAAAGATCGCCGTCATCTCTACAGCATGAGGAGGTTGCCAGTTACGGATTTAATACTGCATTTTCCCTGATCTTTCCATCCCTCCCCTGCCCCATTTTCTCTCTGAGTAGAACTCTATCAAGCAAATAAATAAAAGCTGCAACAGAAGTTTGCGTCAGCCATGAGTATATCTGCAGGTTGTTATGAGTTGATTTTGTTGTGACTTATGGAAGATCACAGAAAAAAGGACCGAAGCCGACAAATAATGATAATATTTTCTATATATGTTTTGGATCTCTATTTCTGTCTCTGTTCCCAATAAATAAATATACTTCCTTTAATGCTAATCAGATTTTTCAAATTATGAACATACTGGCACTGAAGGTCTCTGGCTTGGCTCTAGCAAACAATTGCTGTTTTTTTGCTTATGGCTGAAGCATAGTGAGACAGAAGCCTGCAAGGAGAAGGTCTATCATTTTGGCTGCTTGTGATATCCATATGTACACAAAAAACACTTGCAATAATAAAAAAATAAGGCCTATTCCAATTCCTTTGAAATAGAGAGAAAACCGTCTATGGAATTTACAGAAAGAAAGCCACAGTCTTTAACAATGGTTTATTCCACTTACCTCTCATTATTTTGAAAGAAGTTATAGAGATCATGGTCCTTCCTGCATATCCTATATGTGTATAACCCCGTGCATGTTTTTTTGGTGGCAAGTTCAATTGCATATACTCTCAGTTCTCATAGAAGACCAATCTTGGTTCCCTGTAGGAGACACTTGAACTTGGACTGCTACCTTTTCACAACTTGTGCAGGAGGAATGGACATATTACACCCCATGGTGTTATTATGTTAAATCTAACAGTACGGTAGCACATGTATTAATATTTTCTGGGTTCTACCAAATGATAACATGGAGCTATTGGTTGTCATCTACATTGTGTGCTGCTGCTGCTGCTATTATATTATTATTGTTATCCTTGGTATGGTGACATTGTTTGGTGGGTGTTGTTCCTTCTTTCAAGAGTGGGCCATCAGGATTTCATTTTAATGTGTGCTGTTGTGTACACAGGTGAATAACAATTAAGATTATCTTATCTTATAGAAGGGCAGGGCAGCAAATAGAAAAGGGATATGTGGCTGCCAAACCTCTCCAACATCTGTCCACACTGAAAACATTAAGAGTGACTTCCTAGTTGGTTATTATTACCCATTTTTGCTTTATCCTCTACAGTCACAGTTCATTGTGGGACTTCCTGAAATTTAAGACAGGGAATATGGTTATGTCGCTTCCTGGAAATCCTCCAGATGAAACATTGCCAAATGCTTCTGATTTTTAAAAGTCAAATTGAGTTCCTGAACACTATATTAGTTTGGAAAAGTGAGATCTCTTATTTCATGTTTCAGTGAAGCCCAGTATCAATCTCTACTGCAGCAGAGACCAAAAAAAAAAAAACAATTTTCAAGGTTTTTTTTTTTAGTAAACTAATAATCTATCCTGTTTTTCACTTACCACTGAACTAATATTGGGTTTAATTTTATGTTCCAGAGGGAAGTCTGGACTGGCCCAAGATAATTCAAATTACAAATAGTTATAAAATCCATTCAGTCGTATAAACCTTCTTTTCTCAGAGTTGCATCAAACACAGTTTGTATACTGGAGCCAAAAAAAAATTGATCACCTACGTTCACTTGGACAAAATTTGCATTTGTTGATTATTGTGATGGATACACTTTTTAAAATTAGTATTATAATTTAAGTAGATAGCAGTGAACAGAAAATTTTTCACTAGACATCCTAATAAAGGATGTCTTCAAACAAAAACTGTCCTTGGTAAATTAGGGTAGATATTACTCCATTTGAAAAGTATGAGTTCCCTCATCGTGTTAAGCTATGGCATTTTAATTATAATTTGTCGAACAATTCATAATTAGCTGATGCATAAGATTAAGCCAAGTAAAATGGCTTGTAAGTTACAGTGGCTGAGTTTACACAATTAAAGACAATTAAGTCAATGTCAAATAACCACATTATAATTTAGTGTGTTGTGTGAATAATCTGTTGTGTGTTTGCATAATTTTCCTGAAAGGCATTTGTGCCAAAGGGTAAATTTTTGCCTATTAAGTAGTAAAATTATCAGCTTACCTGATTGTCATATTTACACACAGATTCAGTTCCCATATTGTACAACCCATGATTTTTTTTAAACAATTTTAATTAATAAGCAAGAATAGAATAGAATAGAATAGAATAGAATAGAATAGAATAGAATAGAAGTCTTTATTGGCCAAGTGTGATTGGACACACAAGGAATTTGTCTTTGATGCATATATTCTCAGTGTACATAAAGAAAAATAAAATACATTCATCAAGAATAAAATCACACATTGTGCTATGTCAAAGCAAAACAATTTACATTACTATATAGCATAATCTACCTGTTGACTATCTTCTTTATGTATTTATATCATCTTTGAAAATTATATTGAAATATACTATTTTGCTACAGGTGCCTTGGATTACATGGCCTTACAGTTTAAAATATGGGAGGCTTGGAGAAGGTGTGCCGCCTTCTCCCATTGAGAGACATTAAGACGGAATGTTATTTTTTTGACACTCCTAATAAAGATGATGCCCTCTGAAATGCTAAACTTCCCACAATAATTTTGATTGCAATGCTCATTCTTAAGTGACCAAAGTTATTATTGCCAGTCAAACATTGCTAAAAAGGAATATTAAGAGATGAGGAAACCACAAAGCAGATACTTTCTGGATAATTCTGCACAAATAGATTGTTCACAGTTTGTCATGATGCCCTGATCAAGAGCCAAATCGGTATTGACTTTCTCTTGACTTCATCACCATGTGGAAAATAAAAGCTTTGTTTAGCAGCATAAATTCACATAGTGAAAGGCTTCAGAGATTATTTATTGCCCAGCACAGCATGCTCCCTATTCAATTTTTAATTCAATTCAATTCAATTTATTAGCGCTTATAGACCGCCCCCTCTCCCAAAAGGGACTCGGGGCGGTGTACAGTCCATGTCAAAGAACACAATTAAAACAGTTAAAATTACTACATGGGGAATATATATATACAAATATAAAATGCATGGATGGATAAGAGGAGGATAAAAGATGTGCAGGACTGTATTGCTAATAAATAATTAAAATAAACAGACATTAAGATCCCAATACCCAATAAAATTAAGACTATAGAATAATACCCTTAAAAACCAGTAAAATATAAATGCCAGGAGATAGGTGTTGAAATTATGCCAGGCCAGCCAGTCGAAACAGGTGAGTCTTTAGTTTCTGCCGGAAGGAGCGGAAGTCGGTGGTGGTTCTAATGTCGGGGGGAAGGTCATTCCAGAGGGTTGGGCCCATCACAGAGAAGGCTGTGAGGCAGACAGGGGTTGAGATGTTCACTTTGTTCCTGCTATTAGATGTTACATTCAACTGAATAATTTAATCTTGAACAATTTCAAAGTCAATCAGTTCAGAAAGTCTGAGGTGCCCTCGACTTTTCAGAAATATTTGCTCTTTCCAGGGCAAAAAGCAATTTAGAACATCCCATCACTACGGTTACTGTCCTACATCAAAGAGGTACATTGCTTCTGTTTTAACTGTTTTCTATTGGAAAAACTATGAAGTCAGTTTGAACGATAAAGAATTATTTCCCATTGAAACCATTTGGATAGTAGTCTCAGCTGCAGGCACAGAGATTATGTGGTATCAGAATCCCTCATTAGGTTGAGAAATTGAGGGAATAATTGTTATAATTAAAGTAGCAATGTACAACGACAATTGTTCTGAGAGTTGAAGTCCAGATAAGTTGCTGAAGTTCAGAAACACTGAGCTAATCAAACAACAAGAGCAGGAGATCATTGTAGGACTCCAAGATCAATGATATACATTTTCGGCCGGGGCCGGAAGAGGTAGAATGAATCCACTAACAGAACAAACATTATGGGAAACATGGTCTGTCACCATGTAAATGGGATTTACTAGAAAGCAAGTTAGCTTCTCATCTGGCACTCTCCCATCCCAGTGGAGTTTTCTGAGGCCCAAAGGATCACTAAAATATAAACACACTAAGTAACATTTCATTTCAATTTAATATTTCAAATCTTTATTGTCAGAGTACAACATGTGTACAATGAGATTGGCTGAGCCTCCCTTCGTACACCCCCCTCCCAACACAATAAAACTCACAGTGAAAGACAAAAAATCCCTAGCCCAGTGAATCCTACTAACAAACACCCAGTCCTCCTATTGCACCATGCGAACTTATTGCACGTCGCGCTGGCCCCACAAGTCAATCGTACTATGTTGTTGTAGAGTTAGTTTTCATTCAGGAGTCTGACAGCCCATGGATAAAAACTGTTTTCAGCCTGTTTGCGTGACTACCTATGCTTCTATATACAATACAATACAATAGTAGAGTTGGAAGGGACCTTGGAGGCCTTCTAGTCCAACCCCCTGCCTAGGCAGGAAACCCTATACCGTTTCAGACAGATGGCTATCCAACATCTTCTTAAAGACTTCCAGTGTTGGGGCATTCACAACTTCTGGAGGCAAGCTGTTCCACTGATTAATTGTTCTAACTGTCAGGAAATTTCTCCTCAGTTCTAAGTTGCTTCTCTCCTTGATTAGTTTCCTCCCATTGCTTCTTGTTCTACCCTCAAGTGCTTTGGAGAATAGTTTGACTTCCTCTTCTTTGTGGCCACCTCTGAGATATTGGAACACTGCTATCATGTCTCCCCTAGTCCTTCTTTCTCTTAAGCTAAACATACCCAGTTCCTGCAACTGTTCTTCATATGTTTTAGTCTCCAGTCCCATAATCATCTTTGTTGCTCTTCTCTGCACTCTTTCTATATCTCCTTCCAGAAGGTACCCCGAAAATAAGACAGGGTATTTTCTTTTGACCTCCCGAAATAAGTGCATAGACTTATTTTCGGGGAGGTCTTATTATTTTTGAGTCACAGGAAGCGAAGAGCATGGTCACCTCATAGCTGCTGTTATGTTACAATATGTTTGTGGAGGGCTTATTTTCAGGGCGCACTTATTTTAGCGCATGCACTCAAAAGCCCAATTGGGCTTATTATCCAGGGAGGTCTTATTTTGGGGGGGAAACAGGATAGGAGTATAAAGTATGGGTGTTTGCAGCATTTTAGTTCCTGTGTGAAAAAAAAATTGAAAGGAAACAAGTTTTTCTTTTTAAAAATGAGATGGAGCAGTGAGCTTGGAGTGCATCAAGAAAGATCTCTGAGGCTACCCTGAGTTCTGTGGCATCATGTATTTTATCCTATCCCATCCTATCTGATTTGGACGTGAGAGTAAGAGTGAGACTTTAGTTTCAAAATTTTCAGAAGAAAATTAGGGGTATGTCCTTTTTTGTGTATCTTTTAAAAATGTGTAGGTGTCTTTTGCCACCAGGAGGCAGCACCTAGCTAATCTTGAAAAGCAAAGCAAGGTTTGGCCATAATAGTATTTGGATTTGAGACCACCAGAATTATGACCGATAGATTAAAAAACAACAATTTGCAATAGCAAATCACTTCCAAAATTGACTCCAAAATTTGCATAAACATATCCATATTACAAACTTGAGTTGAAGAAGACACTTTCATTCTGTTTTAGCTTTTTATGCTTCTAATTTCAGTGTAGCAGCTTACTGAAATTCATCAGTGCAGTCAGTGGGAGCTTTCAGGCTATAAAAACAGAGAGAGATGCAGATTAGATATCATTTCCTGGAAATACATATTTTTCCCTTCTTTGCATAAGTTTCTTATGCAATTTTCCTAAGTTCATGCTTTCAAAAATAGCATCACCCTCATAATAATGAGAAAATCATTAAACATATACTGTATAAGTATGAGAATTTCACCTTCTTTCTTCATAATAATGACAGTTTTATCAAAATACAAAATATCTATAGACCCTTCTTAGGCAACTGCTAGTAGAATTGACAATTCTGGGCAGGCAACCTTCTGTAACCTGAGAGGATGAATTGATATAAGAGTGTTCTTGCAATTTCTTTGTTTTTTCCTCAAATATTGAGGCAAATCTAGAGATAACCCTAACGTGAATATCATCGCCATCATCTTCATCACCATGCCAAGAAATGACACTTTAAAAATACCCAATTACATTCTACAGGATGAGAACCCACCCATTGAACCAGCCCCAAAGGCTTTTGGGAATAGCCAGGTTATGACAGTTTTCCTAAACTCCAGCAGACTTGGTGTGAAGTAAGGGAAAGCTGAGGTGTACAAAGAGTGATCCCATTTCTGCCTACCTAATTATCATCTATCTTATTTGATTCCCCCCCCCCAAAAAAAAATACTTTATACTTTTCAAAGTATAAAAATGATCCAATTTCTCTGACTGGTAGTCTTTATCCACATACATTACAAAAGGGCCATTGACTTTAACCCACAGAGGAAAAGAAGACAACTCTCAAAGTATATAAGGTGAGGTCAGAGAGAACTGAATGGGCTCAACAAATTTGTAATGACTATTGACTGTTCCATTGTGGAAACCAGTGACGTGCGGTGAGGTTTATGGCTGGTGAGGCTGGTGACATCATCAGGAAGGCGGGGAATGGGACCACATGTGCTGGAGGCTGAGGCTGTGGCTGCCTCAGCCTCCAGCACATGTGATCCCATTCCCCGCCTTCCTGAGCGTGCTCTGCCGGCTCGTGCTCCGCAGTCCTCGAAAGCGACTGGGGAATGACGAGAACCTTCCTGCCTCTGCTGGACTTGCGCAGAGGCAGGAAGGTTCTCGTCGTTCCCCAGTCGCTTTCGTGGCTTCATCATCCTGACAACATTTCTGCCTCTGCAGCTCGCGGGCGCAGACGGACGGAGGTAGCCAGAGTGGTGCCGAGGCAGTCCAGCCAGCAAGCGACCGAGGACCTCCATCGCTCGCTCGCTCGCTCTTTCGTCCACCCGGACTGCCTTGGCGTCGCTCTGGCTACATCCGTCCGGCCGCGCCCAGGAGCTGCGGAGGCAGAAATGTTGTTGGCGCTCCCGGATGACCAAGCCACAAAAGCGACTGGGGAATGACGAGAACCTTCCCCCAGTCGCTTTCGTGGCTTCGTCATCCGGGAGCGCCGACAACATTTCTGCCTCCGCAGCTCCCGGGCGCAGCCGGACGGATGTATATAATATTATAATATTATATACATATAGTATATAGTATATAATATTATATACTATTATATCATGAAGAGAGGTGAGGCTCTGCCTCCCTTGCCTCCCCTGACCACACGTCCCTGATGGAAACGTAATAATGGGTCTTAAACAGAAACATTCTTCTATGCTATGTAAAAAGTGGTAATTTTTAGTTATGAGCAATCCATTTTGCTCTCCCGGGACATGAAATCCTGCCATTGAATTAGTAGAGAAAGCTTTTGTATGCTAAAGCTTCTTGGGAATCTATCAGTGAACATAATGGAAAAGAAATAAACTCCTGTTGCATTCACTGCAGCTCCTGTTCTTTGCCAGACGTCTGGAAAGCAATTGTGGGATTATATGCTTACCTATACAGGCCTTTGGTCTAACAAAAAAATAGTTCCCCCAAAAAAACCTTTTAATGTGTATGAGGAATAGTGCTGTCCAGAAAATTATTTTGCCCTGGTCAGTGGAAGACACAGTATTACGTAGCTTGTTCTAGATATGGTTGCATTTCTCTTTCTGTTCCATATCCTGTTTTTGTGACTAATTGAATTTATAAGCCACCTTTTAAAATGAGCTTTCTGCAAGCAGCATATAATAGTTACAATTTTAAGTAATAATTAAAACCTGCAACTAAAATAATTCTTGGAGTTCCTCTAGTTCAGGCCACTTCAGACAAATGGCTGTCCAATCTCTTCTTAAAGAAGTCCAGTGATGGACCACCCACAACGTTTTGAGACAAGCTGTTCCACTAATTCATTGTCCTCACTGTCAGGAAATTTCTCTTAGTTCTTACGTTGCTTTTCTCCTTGATTAGTTTCCATCCATTGCTTCTTGTCCTACCTTCAGGTGCACATTCATGTGGCAGCTGTATTAGAGTAAGCATTATGAGAAGGCAGATCTGGCCATGGCATAGAGGAGATCCCTGTCCTCAGGAAGTTGGTGTAGATGCCATCTTTTTATTATCTTATTCTACTATTCCATTGCTTTCTACCTTCTTACAAATGATATGCTTAAACAGTCTTCAACCTGATGATCAGATTAAGTTAGCTATATGATTTTATAAAAATCTGCTATTTTTGATTTTGAAATTAATTGTAAATTTCATTCTATAGGTAAACCATCATTGTCCTGCTTTTGCTTTTCACTTCAATATTGTTAAATTTTGTTGTAAATCCTCATAAGTTCTAGCAATGGTCAATAAATGAGTAGCTTCCTAGAATAGGAAGATAATGGAGTGGATAGCAATGAAACCCAGAATGGTTCCATTCAGAGGTGAATTCCTACCGGTTCAGACCGGTTCGGTTGAGTAGGTAGTAACTTGGCCTGCCACGCCTCCGAACTGGTTTTTTTTGGCAGTGCCGTAGGCGGCACCATCTTGCTTTTGTCTTCTGCGCAATTACTAAAAAAGCACCTTTTTTAGTACTGTGCATGTGCATGAAGCACAAGTGCATGCGTCCCTGAGCAAACCGGCAGTACCAGCAGCCGGAACCCATCCCATTAATTCCATCCCATTAATCATTTAATTATTCCTTTTTTTCTGAAATAAGCTTTATTGGAAACCAGGAGGCAGAATTCAGTCCTTCTTGGCTGCTGCTTTCCTCATTGCTGCCAGAACATTGCTGAGTTCTTCACGCTTCTTCTTGGCATGAATGTGAGTCTCTACCCTTTTCTTTATGAACTTTAGAGCTCTCTTGTCATTGGAGACTTTGAGCAAAACCGCACACTTCTCGGATCATGTCCCGTACAAATTTGGTGTGTTTGGTCAGCCGCCCATGGCGTCAACAGTGTCGTGGTTTTGACAAATTCTTGGTCACTTTGTGGCCTTTATTCAGGCTAACTGCCATTGGATATCGGATCGCCATGGCTTCACTGGTTGTGCCACAAAGTCCGCGCCGGAAGAAGGAGAGAGTTGAAACCATTTAATTACTCCTTAGCTTTTATTATCATTGATATTAGCATTCAATAAAAAGTCATTTGCAATGTCTCTTAATTTCCAATCCATCCATTTATCTAGTTGCGAGTCACACTAAACTCCATAACACTCACTCTGTCTAGAACTACATACATTTGTCTTATATTTGTAATTTTGGAATCAGGCCTTTCAGCATCATTGTTCAGAACTTTGTAATTGTTTATTCAATCCAGGAACTTCATTGATCATCATGGTTTTAAAAAGTTTCAAAAAGAGCTGGATCTAGCTTAAAAGGTTTCTCTGGTGCCTTTGCAGTTTTTCAGTTGGGTTGAGAAGACACTCAAAGAAATAGTTAAATTTTTGTGCGCATAATTCATCCGAAAGATCTGGAATGTATAAACATAGCACTTTTCTTTCTCTCTCACTCACTTCGTTAGGCCCTTTAGAATTTGATCCAAGCCTGAGAGTTTAAAAGTCCCATTTTGTGTAATCAGGTTTGGGTTGAACATGATTGCTGAATTATTTTAAATTGAAGACACATGTTTTGGAGGCTAAGCTCTGTATATTATTCCATGATGGTGTCCATTAAGTCTTATCCATCGGGGCTATCTTCATTCCTTTTGCACTGGGATTAAGAAATAACGAAGCATATCTATGTGGAGACAGTCAAAAGAATGTGGTACTAGTTAAGGAGGGGAAAGTTGGGGAAATTATCTTGCATGCATTACTTAAGGCTTTTCCATCATCTTCTCCCCCCTGCCCCCAGCATCCCCCATTTCAAGAGTCCTTATGATTGCCTGAAAGCATTGTTTTAACTCAGACATACAGGTATTTGCAACTGTATGGCACTCATTCGTTATTAGCCTTGTACCTATTTTTGAATCAATATTTTTTGCCACCTTTAAATGAGGGTCCGGGTGCATCTGATCCTTGTTTTGCCATATGCCATTTTTTGATAACATCCCCAGGATCTTTCTCTTTATTTATTTGTATCCTGCCTTTATTGTTTTTATAATTAATTCAAGTTTCAATGTATATGTTTTAATGCTGTATTTTTCATAGACAGATGGACCTTTATACAAAAGAAGTATATTTCCATTAGTATTCCTTTAGGTGTGAAGATACCATTTCATACATATTAGTCTTGAAATACGATGTCTTGAAATTCCACATTTTTTAACAGTACAACCTAAAAAGGATTTCCTCAAGCCCATATTATCAGAGATAAACTAAATCTAACTGATCTTAGAAGTTAAGCAGGGTGTGACCTGGTTAGAATTTGGATGGGGAAATCTGTTGGAATTCAAGAGCTATTGACTTAGAAGGTGTTTTTTTAAAAAATAACAAAGACCTAACATGCCTCTAGCATGGCTGAAAACATTGTTTATTATAGAAACAGTCACTGGGTCTTGACTCAAAGGTATCTTTACTTTTTGTCCATTTTTAAGCTAAAGATTATAAAAAAATATTAAAAAGGGATTTCCTCAGAAAGGCAATTACCTTTGGAGAAAAGGAGAGATTGTAAATAGAATACTTATTATGCATATGCTTAAAGTCAAAATATTAACCAATATACAGAGGTTTGGCTGCAACAAAGAAAAAAAATAGTCTAAAACATAATTAGTACTGAAGGAATGAAATAAAGTATCATTTAATTATCATTGGTTTTTTTCAGTACTTTTAAAATTGTAAACCAGAAACAAAATCTATACTTTTTTCAATTGAATTGATTTTCTTTTCCATCATGCAAAGCTTAATTATCATCAAAATAGCCACCAAGTTACCACTCTTATTTCTGTTTAGAACAGAAAGTACTAATAACTTATATATTTTGTTCAAAGAAGGTCCCTTGAAGATTAAAAAAAAAAGGGGGGGGGTCTATTTGTTTGAATTGTCTCAAATAAATAAGAAGAAGTCTTCAGAGTTCTCCATTCAGGTATGGCTAAAACCGTAATTGTTTTGCCTCAGCTACTACATTTTTCCTTCACTGAAGGAAATTCTTTACAAGAAACAAGTGCATAATTTCACATCATTTATTTTTGGTGGTGAAATGACAATTATTTTTGTATGTTATTTTCTACTTTATTATTATTTTCTTTTTTATTATAATTTTTCCCTAATTTGGTGACATTGATGATTTTTAATAATTTTTTTCATTTGAATAAAACTTGTTTTGCCTGGATGTATATCACAGTCCATTCATAAGTCTATTCATAAATCTCTTATAAAAACATTTAGATAAAAATATTATTGGACATTTACAGCACAAGCTCTCTGATTCACCTTTGTTTTTAATTGTCCGGGGGTGTGTGTATTTATTAAAAGTTGGCATTTGCAAAACAAAGGACCAAAGTACCTTATACTTTTTGGAGTATAAGACGCTCAGAAGTATGAGGCACAGTTTTGGGGAGGAAAACAAGAAAAAAAATTCTGCCTCCCAGCAATTTGCCTCCTTGCAACAAACAACAAACAGCCTGTTTAAGTTTCAGTTTAGCCTGATTAACACAAGAAAAAAAATGTGCCTATGCCACCCAGCAATTTGCCTCCTTGCAGCAAACAGCGTATTTCAGTTTCAATTTCAGCACAGCACAAGCAGCTGATTGTCGGTTCGATCGCCCTCACAATGATCAGCTGTTTCAGGCTGCAGGGATTGTCATAGCCTATTGCCACCTTGGTGCAGTCCGTTTTCAGCCTCCGCACACCCCATTTTCATTGTGTGCCCCATTTTCCACCCGTTCCAAGCAGCAGGGATCAGAATGGATTGAAAATGGGATGCACCGAGGCAGAAAACGGGGTATATGGAAGCAGCAATAGGCAATGGCAATCACTGCAGCCTGAAACAGCTGATGGTTGGAGGACAATCCAACTGACAATTAGTTGCTTGTACTAATCAAGCTGTGCTGAAGTTGAAACTGAAACAGGCTGTTTGCTGCAATGAGGCAATTAGCTAGGAGGCAGAGGCCAAAGAATGGGGGCCAGCAGGTGGGCAGGGCTACATTCAGTGTATAAAATACACCCAAATTTTCACCGTCTTTTGGGGAGGGAAGTGCATCTTATACTCCAAAAAATATGGTACCATTATCTGCTTGAATCTTTCTTTCTAAGTTCAGCTCCTACCAAAAGTAGATTGCCTCTTGTTGTTTCCTATTGTTGTACCTTCAAGGAAGTTTTTGACATCTGGCAAACAGAGCAGGACAACTGGCCCTGGCCAACTCGCAACAGTGCAACTCACTGTGGGATAATTCAGTGCAGGACAAGTCAAGAATTGCAGATCACTTCAACTTCAATGACTTCTAATTTTAGAAGGTTCATGCCTAAAGCAAGACAAGGCCTACTTCAGTTCACTTTTCCCTCTTTTGATTTATCCCACATTGAATTGTCCCGCGGCAAGTAGTTCTGCCGCAAGTTGTGCCACAGCAAGTCAGCCAGGGTGAGTTGACCAGTGTGAGATGGTTGAGGTGAGTCAGTCTGGGTGAGTCAACTGTGGCAAGTTGTCCTAGACCCCCTGGCAAATGCCTGGACTACTCCCTGCATTTTTTTGGCAATATTTTGGAAATGGTTTATAATTGTCTCCATCCTATGGCTGAGAGGAAGTGATTGGCCCAAGGTCATCAAGTTGGCTTTGTGCCTAAGTTGAGATTAGAACCCAAGATCAACTTTCTAGTCTGATGCCCTAACCACTAAACCAAATTGGCTCTCAAGGTGAACTACCATAAAGCCGTAAAGATATATCATTTCCAGTTCTTGTTATTGAAGCTATAACTCAGCCATTGGGGCAAGCAAATTATGCTAGCATACTTTTTTTTGCCAGCTCAAGGACTGGAAGAATCCACATTCATGCAGCCATGAGGAAGAGCCCAAAACAGGCTGTATGCACTATAAAATTGAATTGAACATAATTGAAATGTCTATTCCAGAATTACTTCTTACCTACTATGAAGAGCTGTGTTTTATTACTTGTGAAATTCTGAGGTTTCCTTTATCAGAGTAGAGTATATCCATAACCTGAATTTCTTTCCTCCAAAGCTGCTTCTTAGATATGCTAAGAAATTTGACAGTTTTTTTATCAAATAGAAATGAATTTATAGCTTGTCAGTGTCATACCCTTTAAACCGGAGGTTCTCAAATTTTTTAAACAGAGGGCCAATTCACGGCCCCTCAGACTGTTGGGGGGGGGCTGGACCGACTGGCTGGGCATGCCCATTTTTGCCTCCTGGGGCATCTGTGTGCTCTGTTTTTCACACACACACACCACCTCCAGAAGCATTCTACAGGCCATAATTGTTGGCCTTACATTTTAGTTCCAGCCCGTGGGGCTTGTGAAGGTAAGTCCTGTGCTTGGCCAAAGGGTGCGCAGAGTGATGTGGGTGAAGCAGCCTCATGGCAGCATGCGGCCCTTGGGCTGTAGTTTGAGTACCCATGCTTTAAACTAATTGACAATGTTGCCCTTTCCGAAGAAGAGATTAATTTCTTCAAGTCTCTAGTCACGGGTATCTGCAGGAATTAAAAAAAAAAGTAAAGATGGCATCTGCCACAGAGGGATAATGCCAACTCAACTATTCTTTTTTATCACACCCTGCCCCTCTGCCTCTAGACCTTGTGATGTCCACTAATAAAGGATGCTTGTTTACATTCTCTGCATTTCTGCTCTCCTGTTCACATACCAAACCAGGCTGGAGCCTTGCAGCCACTACAAAGCCTTGTTCCTTAGCACCCAGTCATCTTGCATTCTGGCAATGAGTACACCTTTTATTTGCTACTGGTGAAATGTGTCAGGATTACCACTTAAAATATCCAGTGTCTCCTCTGATATGCTAGTTCCACCTGAATAATGAATGATGAGAACCAATTTCTTCCCACTCAATTAAGTATTATTGTACCATTCTTATGAGAGTTGGTGATGACTTAGATAGAACGATGCAAATGCCTCATCTTTTCCATGTCATCTTTGTATATAGAAATATTCATATATATTTTTCTATTCATTTATTCCTTTTTATTCTTTCCCCTCTGTTATATTCTCATAATTGCCTCTTGGACAAACTATTCCATTTACTATCTATGGTTTCCTGTGATTCTGATGCCCATGATGACTTTTATCTCTTGTTTTTCATGCTAGATCTCATGATATATTGCTTCTGCCTTGCAGCAAAGGCCTTGTTATGTGTATAGCGGGTATTCTAAATTATTGTCTGTGGTTATTTCTTTGATCTTAATTCTGCTGCTCTCTGCATATACAATAAAGCTAACATACTTGCACATTTCATTTGACAACATAGTTCTAGCCATGCCAGAGCATCTATAGTTGCACAAAACTATTTAGTTTCTCCCCCAAAAAAATTAAAGTTAAAATAATTATTTAATTTTCTTTTCATGGCCAAATCTTCCACAACTGCAGATAACAGAACTACAACCTCCTGAGAACTTGGCATTCCCACATGCAGCCTCTGTGACTGCAACATTTCCTGCATGGCCAATGGATTATATAACCACAGGGAGACTTAACTAAACTTCTTTAAGCTAAGCTTGCTAAAGGTATGGCTAATATGTAAGAAGACTCAGAAACGTCACACATATAACCAAACTAAATTCATTGACTTAAAAATGATTGGCATTCAATATAAGCCTGGATTAGAAATATATAAAAATACAAATCACACTAAGGCATAACATATTAAGTTCAGTTTTGGTTTTATGTGTTGCGTAAACTCAATAAATTATGGCTTATTCAACAAAATGTAACTTAGTTCCACAGATGATCCTAACCTGCAAACTGCTGGTTAAGCTATTTCTTTATTTAAAAGAAATACACATAATTTAGAAGAAACTATTTTTTATAATATTTAAAAATTAAAAATCTCAGTTATGTTTATTTCACAATTCCTCTTTGTTTCTAAGCAATTCTTCTCAAATTACCACAACTACTGCAAAAAAAAAAAAACATGGCCTCCATTCAAGAACAAAATTATTCTCATTGCTATTAAAACATGTGCAGTTCCGCTGAGCGTGTACTGAGCATGCCAAATAGCTCTCATGGTTCCCCCTTCCATTCTTTTAATCTTTCTTTTGCTCTCTTTGTTTCATTAGTAAAGGCTGCTGACAATACTAATAATTGTATTTTGTTTCCTTTTTTTTTTAAAGGAAAGACTTTTTCATTTTCCAGAACATTGATGGGAATAAATTCATATGTGGAGTGTGTATAGTTTATGCTTTGTTTAATTGCTTTTGTGATAGACAGGATGTAAGTTATATATGAAAGGAACTCTTTTTTGATCTTCCTCCAATGCTTAATTATAAGTCTGCTCCAACTAATTTACTTCATGCATCCACAGCTGCTATTCCTTTGTCATCCGTTTATTTTTGTTTTGAAATCTGAATGGCATCGAGGCCTTGCCTGAAAGTCATCAGTCTCAGAACAACTATCCCAGATGCCTCATTACAGTATTCATTTCACAAGGTTGTTTGGCTGCTTAGCGCCTTGCATTCATTTCCCCCCCATTTATTGAGACAGGGAGAGCACGAGATGGAAAATGTTCCTTTGAAAAACTCTGTGTGGAATATTTGGCTTGTTGAAATCAGCAGATTGTTTGACTTTGTGATACAGAAGACACAGACTGAATGGAGAATAGTGCCATTTGCAGCCAAACAGTTTGGATGGCCTGTGCCAATTATACATGGCAATTTTGTAACTTTTTAATAAAACAGTTTGGGAACTTTCAAAGGAGAGGCTTCTTCTCCGCATCCAAAGGAAATGAGTTAAAGGAGTACTATAATTTAAGGAAAAGATCTATATCATATTAATGCTTATAGCGACATGAAAATGCCAAATGTGTCAGTTTGATCAGCTTGTATTTTTCCTGGGAAAATTAGTAAATTAGTAAAATGATGAAGAGGATGAAAACAATATGCAACTCAAGACGTGATATATGCACAGGTTATGTGTGTAAGGCAGAAACAATAGAAATGAAGACAGGTTAGAAAATATTATAAGGGCTGGCGCTAAAAGGAATCCAATGAAGGCAAAAATTCCTAAACATTTAATAGGCTGAATTGACAGAATCTTCTTGGGAAATTGTAACACCAATGAATCAAGATCACCTGGTTTCCTTCTTACTGAATAATTCAAATGGGTTTCTAGAGTAATTGCAAGATTGTTCTGAGAAAAAAAAATACTGTTAATCTAAATAAAGTTTCATGTATATCAAAGATAATAGCTCTTTTTCAGTAAGGCACTTTATTATAAGTTTGCAACCAGGAGAAGTACTGCTTGGATTTTTTGTTTCCATGTATAAATTAATTTAAGGTAATTTAGGTTGTGGAAAATCACTACATACCAATTGAAGTAGCTTCACCAATGTAAAAGATGCATTGAATGATTAAATGTAAAGCAGAACAATGGATGATAGCAATGATGACTAACCTTTTTCGTACCCGCATGCCTACCAGCGTGCTGGAAATGGCATGCCAAACAATCCCACAAGGAAAGCGTGGCATCGCTGGCCTTCGCCCCAAAACCCAGAAGAGCAGCATTTCATCAAACATGTATGCACTGGCATGCAAATTTCTAGTTTCCAATGTGAGCACAGTCCTGACAAACAGCTGGCCCTAGTGCATGCGCGCAATGGAAACTCGGAAGTTTGGGTGCTGGTGCATGCATGCATGCTGAAATGCTACTCTTCTGGATTTTGGCGCTCCCACGCATGCAAGGCCAGCTGTCCAGCATGTGTGTGTGCACAGAAACACGGAAAAGGAGCCTGCGAGACCCTGCGACCCCTGCGGGATGGCTTTGCATGCCATTTGCAGGATGCATGCCATAGGTTCACCACCATGGGACTATAGTATTAGTTGGACTTCAAATCACAGAAGATGTTGAGTTTTTAATTATGACTTCCACTAACTGATTTAACTAAATCCTGATCAGGAACTTGAGTGCTTTTGGCAGAACTTGAATACTGGGGGATCTTTTAAAGGAAGCAACAAATTTAGTTAAATTTTACCTGATTAATTCACAATCCAGGCATTAAAACTGCTGAAGCAAGATGAAATGCTGACCCCAAGTGAAAACTGAAGGTATTTTCTATCGGCATTATCAGAGGTGGCTTGGAATCTGCTCATGAAATAGGCACAGACCCTAACCAATCAATAGTGTACCAGGTGATGGTTTCCCTGGTGTCAGTGGTGGGTTGCAGGCGGTACGCCCCTGTACAGATACCATTCCAGTATGGTGCTCCGGAGGACCCACCTGTCTTTTAAGTCTTTGGTGCTTCCGCGCACGCACATGGCACATGCAGCACCTGCAGGACGCTCCACTGAGCAGCTGGAGCATCGCAGAGGCTTGCGGAGGCGCTAAGACCCATGCACACATGCTGCTCACATCCATGTGGACGCCGCTGGGCCCGTTCTAACCGTACCAGTTGGAACAGGATCCGGAACCCACAACTGCCTGGTATGATTATGATTTCTCCAAACATATAAATTTCCTGCATAGATCTGTAGCTATATCTGCCAGTGTTCTATATCTTTAATACTGGCTGAACAAAACCTTAAGTTGTTTCGTTTATTTTTAAACTTTGCGAATGGTCAATGTGAGATGATAGTTTAGGTATTTCATCCATTTCTAGAAACATCTAGTTTCCTGAATGTGTGGTCTATTTTCAAGATTCAACCATGTAATTTAAAAAGTGGGTGCTAAAATTATTCTGATTTCCCCCCTGTTCTTAATCTGTTTATTTTTAATTGCCTCGGCCATCATTGTGTAGAGAAAAAGGAAGGGAGAATAATGCAAAATCAGCAAGGTTATAACACTGTGACTACACTTCCAAATATACGGTAGTTCTGCTGTTGCAAATTATCATGTAAAGACTTGTTCCTTCTTCATTAGCAAGCAATCCTGCTTGAACCTACTTGTGGCAGCACATTTTTTTTGGCTTGGTGGTGCCCACGGAATTACTTTAGCTTGATATAAAAATGTCCATCAGGCTAGTATTAAAGATTAGCTTGACATATTGCAGTTGTCCTCACTCTTTTTTCAAGTGTCTTTCACCTCAGTGTAATTTTGGAATCTCTTCTGCCCTTGATTGTGAGCGTTTTCCTCTCTTAAATGGCAGCCTCCCTGTCCCCTCTCTATTAATTGCTGCTCTATCTCCTGATCTAATCACACAGACCCAGTGGCCGGAAGTAGCCAGGATGCTGAAGAATTGCCTGTTGGAACCTGAGATTGGGAAATAACATATGTCTGCAGCTTCTAATGTTAATGAAGACAACTTTATCACAATGGTCCCATACAAATGCAAATGTATGCAGATTGTTTACTTAGACAAGAGCTTTCATGCATCAATCTCCTCTTCTCCCTCCCCTTTTTGCTCCTTCTCTGGGAAGGGAGATTGTTGTTATTCCAGTCATATCACCCCTGATTTTATTATCTCTCATAGCCATAAAAATGACAAGAAAATGGATTATTTTCCTCCAGACAAGCCTCTTCTGTTCCTGGTGTACTTTCATACATTGAACTAAAAAATACTGACACTATCAGATAGTTCATAGACTTCTTTAATTAAATAAGGAGCCAGGGTTTTTGAAAAAAGAAACCCATCTCTGTATAAGTAAAACATTTCTACCCTTTTTGAATAAATGCATAGCCTGCATAGCCTGAAAGAAGGGTAACAGTTGAGAATTTGGTTAGTCAAATTAACACATAATGTATTTAAAGTGGATAAAAGAGGTCACACCTGTCCATGTCCCATATACATCTTCATATTTATCTCTACTTAATACCTGTAATGTTTGTAAAATAAACCATTTATTATTATAATAAAATAACATTGAGATTAGGGTAAAAAGGTAAACTTGGTGGATGATTTTGGAAGATTCATTTGATTTTGATTTTCCCCCCAGAACATCACTATTTATGTTTTCTGTTTGGTTTTGAATCACCAGTTCAATCAAACTATCTTATGTATAAAAGCATAAAACACCTTAACCAAGGTGAACAACACCTTTGCTTATACTGAACTGTTCAGTAGTATATTGTTGTTGTTGTTGTTGTTGTTGTTGTTATTTGCAAAGTCATGTCTGACCCATCACGACCCCATGGACAATGTTCTTTCAGGCCTTCCTGTCCTCTACCATCTTCTGGAGTCCACTTAAGCTCATGCCTACTGCTTTGGTGATTCCATCCAACCACATCATTCTCTGTAATCCCATTCTTCTTTTGCCCCCAATCTTGCAATCTTTCCCAGCATCAGGCTCTTCTCCAGACAAGCAACTCAAAATTTCATTCCAATGCAAAAACCTCAACCAAATCAAAATCTTATCCCAATTCAACAACCTGAACCACAACCTCAACTACAACCACAACAGAAAATATGACTTCAGTAACAGAGCTGTCAATGCCTGGAATGCATTACCTGCCCCTGTGGTTTCTTCTCCAAACTCCCAAAACTTTAACCTTAGACTGTCTACTGTCGACCTCACCCCATTCCTAAGAGGTCTTTAAGGGGCACACATAACTGCCCCAGCATGCCTACTGTCCCTGTCCTAATATTCTCTTGTATTCTTATTCATTTCTTGTATTCAATAATACAATACATTCTTGCTTGACAAAAAAAAATCATAATAAAATAAATGAGTCCTTCCTTCTCATTAGGTGGCCAAAGTATTTGAGTTTCATCTTCAGGATCTGGCCTTCTAAGGAGAAGTCAGGGTTGATCTCCTCTAGGACTGACTGGTTTGATCATCTTGCAATCCAAGGGACTTGCAGTAGTATATACTTTCAGTAGTATGTAATTTCCACTAGAAGTTTGTAGAAATCATCTATTGCACCAGTTGTCCTTCTTGACTCCATGTTGTGACATGATTACATATTTCTATGCTTGGAATTAGAATTCTTAGGAAATATGACAATGTAAAAATGGTAGGTATCTGTATCTTATTGGTTGATAAATCTTGTACTGAAATGGCCAGAATTCAGTGATGATTATTATAAATGCAAGGAATTTTGAGTGAAAGAAACAACTGGATGCAATACTTTGTAATAAGCTACTTGAATAGACCAGGTTTCTATTTCACTGGAACATTTGATTGATTGCACATAAATATGCTTTATTTTTTTCCAAGTGACTTCAGTATTGGCTGAAAGTGTTGCTAGTTTGCATTCTGCGAAGGGAAACAGTTGATACTCATTTTTGCTCATAATTTCTATGAATTAATTCCCAACATTTCCCAAGAGAATCAGAAAGAATAAATTTGATCAGACTGTGGGAAGGGATTGTCACTGCCTGTACACAACGTCAGATCTCAAGCATGATGCCCAGGTGCATCACAATATTCAGCAAGTCCTACTTTACTACTTTACTACTTACCTTCCCTACTTGAGTACAGGCAAAGATAAACTAAGGTAGTAGAAAACAATCAGTGAAGCTAGAAGAAGTAGAATTTCACTATTTTGCTTTCTGGTATTAGTTGTGTTGTGGTTGGCCAAACGACTCTATGGCAGTCATTGTTTGAAACTACATATGAAACATATTTTCAAAATTCCAGATGTACCCATTGGCCCAAAAATGTTCAAGATCACTGAGTTTAAAGGACTACATTGTGACACAGTAAAAGACAGCTTCTTATTCTAAAGCAGCCTTGGAAATGATGCAGATCCCAGGGGTATCTATGATAAACAGCCATGTTTCATTGGAAAGAGCTATTCCAAGAAAACAAAAAGGCAAAATGTGATATAATAAGGCAGGAGAAGAGAAATTAACCTCAATAAATATTCATCTAAGGAAAGATAAATGGCTTTCTTTAAAAACATCAGGACCATAGTCTGCTTTGCAAATTTCATAAAACTGTTATTTAGCTTTAATTAAATGACAAATGTTCAGGGAGGAAACCTTTCTGCTTTGATGTTGTAGATCCAGAATAATGCTTCAACTGGAGCCTTGGTTTACTAGACCACAAATTTCTGTCTGAATTTCTTATATTAATGAAGCTGAATTTGGATAGCATTATATTTTCTTAGTCATCCAACTGTAGGGGTTGGATTATTTATTCTCCAGATCTGGGAACTTTGTTTGCACAACTTGCAAATTTCAAGCAGAAAACAACCTAAACTTCAGTCGTTCTGGCCAATTAAGAACAGCAGAAGTGAATTTTACAGCACTATTCTGTTCTGTTCTGTTAGATATATTTATTAGTAAAGTGGAAATTATAGTTTCAGCCTTCCATGAAAAATAGGGATGGTTGGATCCAACTTGAGCAACTTAAAATAATATTATATATGAGTATGTGTGTGTGTACACACACACATATATACAGAGTGCCATTTATTTAAAAGATCATCAACTGCTTAGATTATTTTATGTCAGATTACTATATTGTATATATTTGTACTGCTGAAAGCCGAAGAATAGTTGTATTATTCTATCACACCTATATATAGCAAATTCTATCTAGCATTGCGGTCTATGAACTCTTATCACCATTTATATCTAAATCCACTTTTGAAACTCATAAAGATAAGATTCCTGCACTCTTTTCCAAAGCCACATTTCGATCCCTTGAAGAAAATGGTTTCTTAAATATATGCAGAAATTGTAGTCTCCAAGCAATATTCAACAGATGGATACAGTTATTTTCTTGGAGAAAAGAATATACTTAATTGCAGCAATATTTCAGTAATTAGTCTTTTAAAAAGAGAATGCACATGTTACCATTTTTCCTAAATAATATCTCCCCACAAATCATATATTTATAGTTCACTGCTTCTGGTTAGACTGCACACCACTCTAATTTGTTTTCATAGAATCAAAGGATTATGGAGCTGGAAGGAATTATTAGACCATCAAGTCCAACCTCCAACTTTATGACAGCATATACAAATTTTATTTTACTCCAAAATCTCACAAATTTCTGCTGATATGCAGGCATCTAAACACTGGTATGTTTATATAAAATACCCCCCCCCAATTGTATCAAAAGAGAAACGAGGGAAAAAAATTTCAATCGGCAAATGTTTAAAGATATGTTTTCCAGAATCCTGATTTCAAGTTCCCTGTTGATAGAGTTAGTCTAAAGTAATTTAGCATATCCAAGGATTACATTTAATTAAGTCCAATTTCTTTTTGTGCCTTATACTTCATTTGACTCTCCAAAATGACATCAAATCTTCTAGGACCCATCACATTAAATAGACATCCAGAAGAATTGGAATCCATAATTACCCCACATTTTCTTCTGAGTGAGTTTATCCATGACCATAAAATTGTCACAATATATCTCAGAAATAATATTTCAAACAATAGGATCCAGGATCCAGGATCAAATTTAAAAAGAGATCTCAGATAATTATGTTCTTTGCCTCCCTCGAATGTATAATTGCACGCAAGGAAGTATAGGTTCAAGAGAAGCATATGAATTCTTGTCATGGATAAAGGTAAAGGTAAAGGTTCCCCTCACACATGTGCTAGTTGTTCCTGACTCTAGGGGGTGGTACTCATCTCCGTTTCAAAGCTGAAGAGTCAGCGCTGTCCAAAGACATCTCCGAGGTCATATGGCCAGCATGACTAAACGCCGAAGGCGCATGAAACACCTTCTCACCAAAGGTGGTTCCTATTTTTCTACTTGCATTTTTACATGCTTTTGAACTGCTAGGTTGCAGAAACTGGGACAAGTAATGGGAGCTCACTCTATTACACAGTGCTAGGGATTCAAACCGCTGAACTGCCAACCTTTCTGATCAACAAGCTTAGTGTCTTAGCCACTGAGCCACTGCGTCCCAATCATGGATACAGACACACATATACAGAGGTTTAAGGTTTAAGGTTTATTGAATTTATAGACCGCCCCCTCTCCCCGTAGGGACTCGGGGCGGTGTACAGACAGTTCATGTTCAAGACAACAAAACATAACATAGGACATCAAACAAAACAACGCACACATACCATCTTTGTATAAAACCCAAAACCAATTTAAATAATTAAAACAATTTTTAAAAACCCGTTTAAAACCCCAATTTAAAATTTAAAAAGCCATCCAGGAAGGTTAGTAATAGATGTTCCCTGTAAATACAATTACAATTACAATTAGGTCAGGCCGGCTAATCGAAACAGGTGGGTCTTGAGTTTCTTGCAGAAGGAGCGGAGATCCGAGGTGGTTCTAATATCGGGGGGGGGGGGAGGTCGTTCCAGAGGGTTAATAATAATAATAATAATTTTTAATTTATTAGCTGCTCCCTCTCCAAAAAGGACTCGGGGCGGCGTACAATAAAACATGTAAAAACATAAAAACATATGTGCAAACACATAAACATCCAAATCCACACATATACAAAGACATACATGCACGGAGGAGGTAACAATTACATCACATTAAGAATGTTAAAAAATCAGCCATTAAAATACCCCTTAATAATAACACAATTTAAAATTTAAAAGGACTGTCAGGAGGAATAAGAAAAAACTACGGTTGAGCCAGGCCAGATAATTGAAAGAGGTGGGTCTTAAGCTGTACATGGAAGGAGCAGAGATCGGAAGTAATCCTGATGTCATGGGGGAGGTCATTCCACAGGGCTGGGCCCATCACAGAGAAGGCTCTATTCCTAGGCACCGCCCGCCCGCACTGTTTAGCGGAAGGTACCCGGAGGAGACCCTCTCTGTGAGAGCAGATTGGTTGCAGGGATGTAGAGACTTATAAACACCACATGCATCATGTGGGGGCACACACATTAATGGCTAATATTGCTGTGCTTGACTCTTAATGGCAGTATTTGGTAACTCTGTTTTAAAAATCAAGAAATGCCTGAAGGTTGCCCAGAGCTAAAGATGCCACCTTTAATATACCAAACTGTCAAGAATTTGTTTTTGGTCATAAATGAAGCATGGGGCGGTGCTTTAATTTTTTTCAGTGGCCTCTGTCAGGTAATAACCGTAAATACTATCCCAAATCATTAAGACACATCCTGAAATGTGATCTTGCCCAGCTACCAATCAGACAGCCATCTGGAAGATGAAAGAATCATACCCCCAGTTTGGAAAGATCCAGGCTGTAATTTGTAGTAACATTCTTAGCAGGCTATTGTAGCAATATTAACCAGAGATTGATCTCGTTAACTAAAGGAAATGGTATTGTCTGTGAGGTCGAAAACATTTCTTGAACACATACCATGCTTCAGGCTTTTAAAATTTGGAAGTCTCAATACCTTTTTTTTTATCTTCTTCAATGGGCATCAGGGATCCTGTCACTATAAGAGAAATAAACAATGCAGTTGTTAAGTGTCAGAATTCTACCTAGGCATGAATATCTATTTTCTAACTCAGAGATAATATGAATGATCATAATGATATATTATGGTCTTCCCCTATGGTTGAAAGACTTATTTCCACTATAGAAAAATGTTTGTGGCACAATAAATGATACAATCCTGCTTGTAGCTGAAGGATTCCCATTAGTCAAGAACCTCACTGTTGGAAGAAACATCCATCTGAATTCTGCTCCAAGTGGGGGAAAAGATACTGGAAACATGGAGGCTTCTTGGAAAGATGGTTTAAGGTGGACAGGATCACATGACTTGAGCTCCTGAGCAGAATCACATGGCTTGAGTTTCTGGGCAGAAAAAGAGTAGAGATACTGAGACTCCCTAGGTTTTATGCTTTCTCTGGGCTTTGACCTTCTTGGGCCACAGGAAGTGTGTCCTGATTGGTTGCTGTCAGAAGTGATAGCTAGCTTTGTAGGTTGTCTGTGTGCTAAGTTTGGTTGAAACGTGGTGGGCAGTGCAATGAAGGGCAATGAAATGGGGTAGATCTTTATATGTAGAATAGGCTGGCTCAGACCTTAATGGTCATTGACAAAGGTGAGGAGGCTATTAAGAATGAGTCTGTTTCCTGCCTAAAACATGTTTCTCCATTTCTCATCTGGGGAAATATAACATTCTGCCTTTTTAATATTTCCTGGATATTTCATTCTTCTAGGAGAGGGGGAGGTACTAAATTCCTACATTACAAAACAGCTGAATTGCAAGCAGACAAAAAAGAATGAATTAAAGAGACAGACAATTTGTAAAATATTCTAAGTGTATTATTTTTTTCTTGGTGAGCTAATGCACCAAATTTAAACTTCAGATGTAATAACTTTTACACTCTTCATTTAAAGCTATATTTGAACATATTTTTAGAAATTTGCTTTCTCAGATTTTACATCTATGCAAAGTCATTTTTTGTGTGTGGTAAATGATGTAGATTAAAATACTTTTGAGTACTAAACTGAAGTTATGCTTAGTTCTAAGTTCAGTTCACAAAACATTTGCTTTGGATGCCAGTTTTAATAATGTGGGTACCTTAAATTAATCTAAGGTTTGTATCTCCGACATTATATTTAAGTGAGGAGCATATCTTTACAGATCTTGACTTTTGTCTTAAATGGGAGCATACTCCCAAAATCAGCGGACTGACAAGATTCCAGGTAGACCAAAACTAGGAAGCAAGGTTTAGTATTTATTTTGCAGGTTGGGGTTAAAGGTGAGCAAAAGGAACATTGTAATGAGTATATTAAAATCCTATGTTCAAAGAATATATCTTTGCTTGTTTACCAACTCTTTGTGTTAATAGATCATGGGTGTGAATTCTCATAAAAATAACCTCAGAGAGGAGGTAAAATGCTGTCCATCTAAAATAATGTTAATTATCTCTAACCTGATGTTTAGTGTTGCTTTAAATAAGTCAATAAGATTAAAATGTGTAACATTTTTGCATGGTAATCAAGCTTGCAAAAAGAAGTAAAAGAAACATTTGGATGAATAAGGAACTTAAGTAATACATCTACAAGAGATGGATGAAAATTTGTTCTAACATCGCATTTACAACAAAATATGACTTAGCACCTTACTGATCTGAAATTTGGGATCCTATTAATGAATAGTTATGTTCAGTGAACTCTGCCCTATCCTTGGCCACCATCTTGAGCTGTGCACAGATGCAACCTATATTTCTTCCAATGGCGTTTCAGAGATTGAAGCTAACCATCCATCTTTACCTATTGTTTCTCCCTTTTTTGCTTGCAAAACTCTCCCAATTAAAGTTATTTTTCAGAGTCGAATAGAATGTGTACAAGCTCTCAACATATTGTACAACATCCCTCTCCAACATGACACACTTCAATTATGTTGAACTTCTAATGTCATAATACCCAGATATAATTATCAAGGCGTGGAGAATTTGGAACTGAAGTTCAATACAGCTGTACAGAATTAAAATAAAAAAGCTGCTATAAAGTGAACACTTCTATAAATAATGTAGTGTTATTTATACCAATTGGTGCAGTTGGTTTAATGTCTTCCAAAGTTACAGATAACATGAGCTTGAAATTGTAATTCCAAGATATCTAAAAAAATGTCAAATTGAAGAAGAGAGGCCAATCCTGATAAACTAAGTTCACAAGTTTTTTAATACATTATTTTTCTGGCATTCTATGCAGATGCCAGGATTAAACAAGGAATCCACTTGCATTTCAAAACCTCATAAATGTCAAGGCTTTCAGTATATCTCCATGAATTTAGAGTAACTTTTGCATGGTGTTTGCATCATTGCAAGTCAGGCCTCACATCCATATGACCTCATGTCATATTTTATTGGCAAGTGAACTGATTTATTTGTAGTCAGCTGTGCTTCAACAGGAAATGCTCTAAATCCAGATTTTCCATTCATGGGAAATCTAGCCTAAATCTACTCATTTGCTTCTGAGCTCTTGTCCTTCTTGCAGAGTTGAAGCTACTGCAAGAAAAGCCCACCAGGAAAGCAATTCAACCTGACCTTTTCTGATATTTTCCACTATAAATCAAAAGTAATGTCTTCCTGGATCTTTTGTACATCCTCAAAAACTCTTGCTCTGTTTCCCTGCTGCACTTCATTTCATTGTAGCCAAACACATTAACTTAAGAGTAAACTGTCTTCAATCCCTATATGCCCAACACCTTGGTCAAGAATATTGTCCTTCATTGGACTGGGGAGAGATTAAGGTTTTTTTTAAAGTTGTTGATGGAACAGTGAAATGAAGAAGCCGTCTGTCTGTCTGTCTGTCTGTCTGTCTGTCTGTCTCTCTCTCTCTCTCTCTCTCTCTCTCTCTCTCTCTCTCTCTCTCTCTTAAAAAAAAGGAAAGTAAGAAATAGGTGAAATTGATCAGAGTTAACAGAATAACAGAGTTGGAAAGTCTTCTAGTACAACCTCTGCTCTAATAAGGGGCTGCCCAATTTCTTCTTAAAAACCTCCATGTTGGAGCAGCACCCAATTTTCTCCACTTTCTGATCCAGGAGGAGCAAAGAATAAATAAAACATCAGGTCATCACCCTAGCCAAGGGGATATTCTTATTTTTGCCTTAAATTGATCATTCCTGCAGATACATACCCAAAACTACAGACAGCTTCTACTATTTGGAGCAGTCCTGACTAAAATGGTTAGGACTGTAGATAATAAAACTACTACCGCTGTTCAAATATCTAAATATTTCACCTTATATCTTACGATCAGGAGATGTATTAGCTATTATCTAATTAAATTTAATAATGAAATTAAATTAGAAATTGTACCTGGAGTAGCTACTCTGCTCTCACTTACCTATAGTACTTAGTTAGTTAGTTAGTTACTTAGTTAGTTAGTTAGTTAGTTAGTTAGTTAGTTATATCCCACCTTTCTTATTTTTACAAATAATTCAAGGTAACAAACATATCCAGCACACATTCCTCCTCCGATTTTCCCAACAACAACTTCCCGTGAAGTAAATTGGATAAGTTGAGCTGAGAGAGAATGATTGGCCCAAAATCACCCAGCTGGCTTTCACTCCTAAAATGGAACTCACAGACTCCTGCTTTCTAATCTGGTGCCTTAACCACTAGACCAAACTGCTTCTCTTTTGGATTTCTTCTCATTCTGAAGGCCTTTCTGGATATATAAAGATATAGTTTAATAGAGATTAAACAGGTTAAAGGTGAAACCTTCAATATAAATAGGTTAATATAGGTTAAACCTTCAATATAGGTTAATATTTAACTGCTGATTATGACATTTTTATTTATGACATTTCTATTTATATAGCCAAAAATCACATACATTTAAGATTTAGCATTTTTTTTGTCATTAATATATATTGCTTGCAATAAGTGATGTTTCAGCAACTATCACACAGTTGCTAGTTCTGTTCACATTAAACCTTCTCTTTCTTCTTTCTTTTCTTGCTTTCAAAGAGAATGAAAAGAAATCAATATGACTTTTGTGTGTGTGTGTGAATTCATCAGTCACATGTATTCAATTTATATTTACTTATGAACGTATTTTACAGGAATAGTTAACTGAATCAAGATTGACTTGAATTAATATAATTTTCTTCTACTGAAGTGGTGCTCTCATTTCTTCAGTCCTCTCCTGATTGGATTAATTCTTCACCAGTGAGTAAACAGGAGGTCTACAATGATTTCCTAGTATACCTAATTACTTAGTTCAATCAACCAACCAAACCAGTTTCTATGCTTAACTTGGAAGAAGAAATAAAATCAGTCTTGCTGGCTAGCCATCTTTATTTTGTTAATCTGAAAGCTAAATTAACATTATAAACTAACTCATTGATAAGAACAATCAATCAATTGGGTAACTCGCAGTTTCAGAATTTTTTTTAAGGTTCAGTTAGCTGACAGCACAAAGAAAACGGGGGTGGTGTGTGGAATATCATGCATACAGTAACCAGAGCTTTGTGTTTGCCAAATGGAAGAAGCTTCTCACATCATGATGTTTGGCAGGGCTTGAATATTAGCTAAAGGTATCACAGCATATTAAAAGTTGGATATAATTTATAATATTAAAATTGTGCATGTTAACACTGGATGGAAAGCAATGTAGCAACAACTTGTTCTTGGGATGAACTCATGTTTAAGGCAGCATGATTTCCTGCCAACTGTCAACTCCATAGGGAAGCAAAACATATGCATTTATAAGCAACCTAGAACCCTGGAAAAATCTTGGAAATGTTTAGTTTAGTAAACAACTGGGGGAGGAAGTAGACAAATGTATATAATAATTTGCAGTATTAAAAAAATGGGTGAAAAGCATTTTTCTCCTTTCTCAGAATACTAGCGTTAAGAATCATGAAGGTAAATAATGAGAGATTCAGAACTGAACGTCAACAGACAAAAATAATACCGTAATTTGTGTCTGGCAAATTCAACTATGGATTTTTCTTTCTCAACTGGTGGTTGTGATCACCAACCTGGGAAGTTTTAAAAGATAAATAAACAAATTCATTGAGGAAAAAGTTGGTAATAGTACTGAAGGTTATATGCTTCCTAGAAAAAGAATAATCCTATTTCTGATTAATTGATGCTAGGAATACCACTGTATCAGAAGGATGTTACTTTTAGCTTTTATTTGTGGGTCTTTAAAAGATGAGTGATGAGATTAGATACACTTTTGATCCATCAGTGTTCTTCTTACATTCTTATTCTTCTTATTGGAATATACAAGCATAGACATCAAAATGTTATGGAGACTGATGACAGAAAAAAATGGATATGTGCATTATTTTTTACACCACAGTTCTGTAAATATCTATTCAGAATTGAGCTCCACTTATTTCAATAGGATATACTTTCAGGCAATGGGATATCTAAAATTCTTCTTTTGTTCCTTAAAAAAATTCTTTAAACTTCCCATTGTCATTGTATAATGTGTCCTCATCAGTAACTGCCCTAGCTCTTTCTCATATGTACTTACCAATGTCAAATGGAATACAAAAAACATGTTCTTTTTACTGAACTTCACTCCTTTCCTTAAATAACCTTTTATTTTTCAGGAGTCATTTAAAATAATTCATAATTGATTTTGGGCTTTAAACTGAAAAATGTCCCCCTATTTCTACAGCGCAATACTGTACTGACATTTTCTGATATACAGCTTTATATTTATGTTAAGAGTAAACATATTTTGAGGATAAGTCTGTTTTGCAATCTGCAAACCTATTGCCACATTGTTAGGAACTAGATCCTGAATCTGTGCTTTTCTAATATTTTGAAATTTTCTTTGTAATTATTCTCCTGAAATGATTACACACAACCTAAGAAGGACTACAGAGATTTATATTCATCCATGACGGAACCTAAACACAAATGACAACTGTATTTAGGAATAACACTGTGTTTGGAGAATAAGAAATGCAACAATTTCGGTTTTGAATAGTATAGATAGGTACAGGTTTTCCAGCTAGAATATGACAAGGTGTCTTTGAAAAATTCATCATTTTATAGTAAAACAAAGGGTAATTTTCTCCAGATAGAAAGCCATTTGTTTATAGAAATATTCCCTTTTAACTATATAATTCTTACTGAAAAACTTGTTCTCATTTGGTTAAAGCAAAAATCACAATATTATTCACATCACTGAAGCTTTCTGCTGTTCATGTTACACTAATGAAGTCATTAAATTACAAGGTCAGAGGCCCCAATTCACAGAGAATAATACTGGTTTATTATTTCAAATCTTATTAAGCTTGAAAATGGTCTTGAGATGTAATGTCAGCTCATAATGGCTGAAATATTGATTATATTAACCTTGAAGCTCATGGATAATTCACAAACCCATTTAATTTAATTCCTATAATTGTTAAATTTATCTGATCCAAAAGGCAAACAATTCTAAATTATATTTACAAATAATGTAAATTTGTTGGTGATATTTTCCTGAATTCTTTAGAAAACTGTTTTGCACAACTACTTAAAAAAGAATGAAAGAAACCAGCATTTTTAGAAAAAGTGTTGTATTGATCCAATAGCAGTCTAATGTAACATTTCATATTGGCAAAATACATCTCAGGCCCTCATAAATGAATTTCATACTGGGAAATGCAGCAAGCTCTCATAAAGAAATATATTACCATATGGTATTGTCTATTGATAGATAATTACAGTATTTCCCCAAAAGGAAGATAACATTTTCCCAAAAATAATTAACTTTGTGTTGGGATTGTCTGATATATGCAGAATAGATTACTTAAAGATAGTAGATGCTATTAATATAGATGGCCTTCACTATCTTTGCCCTTCAGGTATATTCTTTAGTCCAGAGGTTCCCAATCTTTTTCGGTTTGCGGCTCCCATAACACTTCGGATTTTTTCCGCGGCTCCCTTAATAGGTACATCCGATTTTTTTTAATTTTTGACTTTTTAAGGATTTGGAAATCTACTTTTTAGTTCGTTAAGGTTAGGTTAATTGAAAAATAAATTAAACACGAGCTTTAAATTCACAATTTATTGAACATCGTTTAATGATTTAAAATTATTAATGGGATGGATGGGCTTGTTGTTCGCTGCACAACTTCTCAAATCTTGGAATAAAATTGGAAATGGTGACTCTCATTTCTTGCTCGACGTTAATTTTCGAGCGATATTTACTTTTTATTACCGCGACTGCCGAAAACCCAGCTTCGCACAAATAGGACGTTGCAAAAGAATTAATATTCTTAGGGCTTTGCAACTAAGCAGTGGGTATTCCTCTTTTACTGATATCCAAAAATCAGAAAGTTCCATGCTAACAAATTTTAACTTCAATGTTGTGTCACAAGACAACTCAATAAGAGATTCTTCTTCTGTAGAGGTAAATCCTGATGGAGCCTTGGCTCTAAATGGGTCTTGAATCCAAGTAAATTTTTCAATGTTATCTGCTTCAAAGTATTTTTCGAACCATTTGATAAGCTGAGATAGGTGATCTTCAAAAAGAGATTTTAAATTGCAAGACAAACTGATTTCATTGGAGGTTAAAAACTGGTGCAACAAGGGAAAGCAATCATTAAGATCATCTTCATTAATTTTTAGTTTCCATAGCTGTAATTTTTTTCTGAAAGCTGAAATCTTTTCTGTTAACTTTAAAATGTGCATATTGCGTCCTTGTAAAGAGAGATTCAACGCATTCAACTTTTCAAAGATATCACATAGGTATGCGAGTTTAATCAAAAAGTCTGTTTCTACAAAGTGTTTGGCATACTCATGTTTTTCTTCTTCAAGGAAAGCGTATATTTCTTGCTGTAATTGGAACGTACGAGACAATACACCCCCGTGAGAGAGCCATCGTGAGTGGCAGTAGTACAACAAAGATGTGTATTCACCTCCCATATCTTCACACATTCTTTTAAAAAATCTTGCTTTCAGTGGCCGAGTTTTTATATAGTTTACTATATTTACCACACGTTCTAAAACTATATTTAGTGGAGGACTTATATACTTTGATGCAAGTGCTTCTTTGTGAATGATGCAATGGGTCCAAACTGAATCTGGAGCTTTGCTTCGAATAAGCGCCTGCAATCCTCCATAAGAGCCGGACATCAAACGACCACCGTCAGTACAGACGCCAACGCACTTTGTCCAGTCTAAATTATTTTCAACCATAAATATATTCAGGATCTCGAACAAATCCTGAGCCTTTGTACTTCCAGTAATACTTTTACAAAAGAGAAGGTCCTCAACGATTGAATTACCATCTAAGAACCATACGTAACAAATCAAGTGTGCGTCCTTATTATTGTCTGTGGCCTCATCGAGTTGCAGTCCATATTCACTTCCTTTTAATTTTTCAATTAATTGTGCATTGAGATCCTCCCCCATGTGCTGAATTCTGTGACTGATTGTATTGTTAGACAAAGGGACATTTGAAAGCAGTTTCCCCGCCGACTCACCAATCATAATGTTCACTAAATCTACAGCAGCCGGTAGAATGAGTTGCTCTGCAATAGTATGGGCCTTTTTACACTTAGCAACTCTATATGCAACTTTGTATGATGCTAGCAAAGCATTATTTGGTATTGACATATGTTTATAAATGCTGCCTTTTTGTTGTTTTAATTCAATTAACTTTCTTTTAAAAAAGTTGCGAGGTTTATCAACAAAGTTAGAATGGTTGGTTTCTAAATGTCGTTTTAACTTACTTGGAAGCATACATTCCGGTGCCAAAACTTTCATGCACAATACGCACTGTGGTCTCTCTTTATCATTTTCGTTTATTGATGTAAAGCCAAAATCCAAGTAACTGTCGTCATATTTACGACGTTTTCGCTTCTCGGAACCCTTGCCACTAGTTTGTGGAACTTCGTCTATACTAGACTCTATAGATTTAGCACTATCTTGATTATTCAAGTTTAATAAGAATTTGTCCATTTTAGGGTGATCAGAAAAATAGCTTTTGAAAAGTAACTTAACCACCACACTAGCCCAACAAACAAAAACGTATGCGAGCACTGAGAAGGTGATAACAAACGAATAGAAATCCGACTTGTAACTGCGCATGCGCACTAGACCAGTGATGGCGAACCTATGGCAAACATGCTGGAAGTGGCACGCAGAGCCATTTCTCCTGGCATGTGGAGCTATCACCAGTTGCTTTTCCGGGTTCGGGCGCAGCATCCAGCTGGTCTTTACGTGCATTGGCGTGCCAGAAAACAGAAGAGGAGCTGCCCGGTGCACATGCGCACGCCAGGAAAATGACCTTGTTTTCAGTGTGCACATGCGCACGCAAAAAACACCAACAGGAAGAGCAAGGGCCGCGCGTGACAAAAGACGTGGAGAGGGGATCCCGGCCGTCGCTTAGTAGAGCAGAGCTGCGGTCGGGGTTTCCCTCCCTCCCTGCCCGAGTGGGCTTCTTGCGTGGCCCTCGCCCTCCAGCCCATGGCTCATCTGCAGTCCGAAGGGCTTGGCCGGCTTGGGCACTTCAGAAAAGCAGTGGTAGCGGCAGCCACAAGGGGAAGGGCAGGAGCGGCCAGCCGGTCCCTGCAGCCACTCCCGCACCAGCCAGAAGCGGCACTGTGATAGCCGCCAGGGCTTCCCTCCCTCCCACCTAAGTGGGCTTCTTGCACGGCTCCAGGCTGAGCCTCTGATGAGGATCCGCGGTCCGGAGTGCTGCCGCTTCCAGCGGGATATATTCTGCCAGGCCCTTGGCGGCGTCTTTATGCGGTTAGCTCGCCTCCTCACCAGCACCTCCTCCACCAGCATCCCGGCTGGAAGCAGCAGTGCAACAGTCGCTATTACCAGGGGCGAAGGGGTGGCAGTGGCGAGAACAGGTGACCACCACCCCTTACTCCCTTTCCCAACAGCGGCTGTTGCGCTTTTGCTTCCACCTGGGATGCTGGCGGAGGAGCTGCTGGTGGGGAGGCGAGCTAACCGCAAAAAGATGCCGCCAAGGGCCTGGAAGAATATATCCCGCTGAAGCAGCAGCTCTCCGGACCGCGGATCCTCATCAGAGCCGTAGGCTGGAGCCGTGCAAGAAGTCCGCTTGGGTGGGGAGGGAGGGAAGCCCTTGGCCGCCTGTCCTTGCCACCGCCACCCCTTCAGCCCTGGTACTGGGACACCTTGGCAGCGCTCGCCTCGCGCGGCAGCAAAGTGTGTGTGTGTGTGTAATGGGGGTCTGGCTGGGACCGATCAGCTGAGAGGCTGGCGAAGAAGCGGCGCTTGGAGGAAGAAGGCAGAGATGCTGGCTGGCATTCGCTTCCCTTATTTTTCGCCGCCGCTGCCCCGGCAGAAAGGAGCATTACCACCCCTCCCTGCTGGTTGCAGCCCAGGCCCTGCCTGCCCTGCTTAGCTGAAAGTGGCGAGGGAGCAAGCCGCGATGAGCAGGAAGGGAAATGAGCACCGGCCACACACACACACACCACTTGTTGCCGTGCAAGGTGAGCGCTGCTGGGGAGAAATCAGGGGGAGAGGGGGGAGAAGACCATCCCTAGCAGAAGATTGTTTTCTTCTCCCCCTCCCAGATTTCTCCCCAGCAGTGCTTGTCTTGCACGGCAACAAGCGGTGTGTGTGTGTGTGTGTGTGTGTGTAACGGGCTGGATGGGACCGATCACCTGAGAGGCTGGCAAAGAAGTCTTCCCCACTGCCGCGAAAAGGCAGGGATAGTGGCCAGCGCTCATTTCCCTTCCTGCTCATCGCGGCTTGCTCCCTCGCCACTTTCAGCTAAGCAGGGCAGGCGGGGCCTGGGCTGCAACCAGCAGGGAGGGGGTGGTAATGCTCCGTCCTGCCGGGGCGGCGGCGGCAAAAAGTAAGGGAAGTGAATGCCAGCCAGCATCTCTGCCTTCTTCCTCCAAGCGCCGCTTCTTTGCCAGCCTCTCAGCTGATCGGTCCCAGCCAGACCCCCATTACACACACGCACACACACACTTTGCTGCCGCATGAGGCGAGTGCTGCCAGGGAGAGATCAGGGGGAGGCGAGGGGGGGAGAAGGCATCCCTAGCAGAAGTTTGTGTTCTTCTCCCCCTCCTGCTGATTTCTCCCCGGCAGCGCTAGTTGAATATTTGAATATTAATTAATTGAATATTTCACGGCGCCCTTATGACGATAGCGCGGCTCCCCAGGGAGCCGCGGCGCACACTTTGGGAATCACTGCTTTAGTCAGTTGTAAAAATGGTTTAAGTTACAGCAGGCAACTATAGGGAAATCTGGTGATTACACAGGAATTGGTGGTATGGGTTTTCTTTTGAGGCAGTCAGGGTTATCTAAAATTAAAGGCTATTTCCTTTTCGACTAAGTACAATCCGTTTCACTCCTACAATCTTCTAAGACAGGGGTGCCAAACTCACGTCACCATGGTGGCATTACGTGGCATATTGGGACTTTCCCCCTCTTTGGTAAACCAGGCAGGGGCAAGGACAGCACATGATGCATCCGGCCAACGGGCCACAAGTTTGACACCCTTGTTCTAAGACTATGTATAAAAATATCATGTTGAAAAGTCTACCCCCTCCAGTGTGTACATTCTAGTTGATATTTTCAGGGATTGGTAAACTACAGAATGAGGCTGTATACAGGCCTAATCTTTATTCCAATCTGGTTTCAAAATTCTTTTCAAAAATGAATGTAGTCTTTCTTAACACCTGCTTTGTGAGGAGGAAAAGAAAGCCAAGTGAAAGAGTGTTAGTGGGAGATTAAGGATAGGTGTAATGATTCCCTTGAGTCTAAATATGCATCTTTTTTTTAAATAAAGGTTTTAACAAATTTTAAAAATATTACCCCTTCCCCTTCCCACCCTCTGACCCTCCCTCCCCCCAACCTCCCAGAGCAAAATACAGGGTATAAACATTTAACAATCATACGCTAACATAAGCTAACTGATTTTGACATCCTACCTCCTCTTGTGCTTTAATTTCCCTTTTGTTAAGCTAACTTTAGGTAAATTGTAACATTCTTTATGCCTTCACTCATAAGCTAATTGAAATTTCCTAGTCCGCTATTTATTTTGAATATAGTCAATCAATCTTCTCCATTCCAACTTATATTTCTCATCTGAATGGTCCTTCAAATATGCTGTAATTTTGACCATCTCTGCTAGATTTACTACTTTTAGCGTCCATTCTTGAATAGTAGGGAATTCTTCCCTCTTCCAGTACTGCGCCACCAACAATCTGGCTGCCGTCGTTAAGTTCAAAATCAAATTAGTCTCTATAACTGTACAGTCTGTAATTATACCTAACAAAAACAATTGTGGGATGAACTTTATACTTTTTAAAGTATATTTTGAATAACCCACCATATTTTTATCCAAAATGTTTTGACTTTTTGCAAGTCCACCATATATGGTAATATGTAGCATCAGCACAATCACATCTCCAACATTTAGGTTGTAAATTCGGATACATACAAGATAATTTTTTGGGATCTAAATGCCATCTATACAACATCTTATAAAAATTCTCTCTCAAATTCTGAGCTTGCATAAATTTTACATTTCTTACCCAAATATTTTCCCATGTTTCCATCATTATTGGCTCTTCGAAATTTTGTGCCCATTTTATCATACAGTCTTTAACTAACTCTGTTTCAGAATCTATTTCTAGCAGTATATTGTACAACCTTTTTATATGCATTTGACTCTGGTCCCTAATTTGTTTTACCAAACTATCCTCATTTTGTGTGATACCAATTGTCTGATCTTTTTTCCATCTAGCTTGTAACTGTCCATACTGGGACCAGGTTTGAATTACCCTTTCCTCTCTTAATACGTTCAAAGGCTTTAACTGTAATACTGTAATATTAAGAAGTTCTCTATATATAATTACATCCTGTTTTTGTTCTATACTTATATTCTCTATCGCATGTCTGGGTCCCACCCACATAGGTATCTTATTATTTAACCTATATTGGTATTTTTTCCAGACACGCAATAGGGCATTCCTTAATATATGGCTTTTAAAAATATTATCCACCTTCTTATCATATATTAAATAAGCGTGCCAACCTTATACCAAATCATATCCCTCAATATTCAATATTCTATCCTCTGTTAGATTAATCCAATCATTAATTGTTGATAAAACTACTACTTCATAGTATAATTTTAAATTGGGCATTCTCAAACCTCCTCTTTCCTGTATATCTTGCATTATTTTAAATTTTACTCTTGGTTTCTTCCCCACCCAGACAAAGTTATTAATACCTTTCTGCCATTCTTCCAAATTTACATCTTTTTTAAGTATTGGTATCATTTGAAAGAGAAATAGTAACTTAGGCAAAACATTCATTTTTACTGCTGCTATCCTTCCCAACAATCAAAATTGTAATTTTTTCCATTTATTCATCTCTAACTGTATTTTATGCCATTATAGTTCATAATTATACTTACCGTATTTATCGGCATATAACACGCACAGGCGTATAACACGCACCTTCATTTTAAGAGGGAAATTTCAGGAAAAAAAATTAAATTTCAAATAAAGAACTTTGAAGCAAAATAAGGGTAGCTCAGAACTTTTTTTTATTAATATTATTACCACTTATAAGGTAAATAATGTAAAAGGACAGTAAAAGCAACTATGAACACTGCTGCTTTCACTGCTACTATCTTCCACCCTCCCTTCCTCCTTCCCTTCCTTCCTGCCTCCCTTCCAGTTCCCTCCTTCCTCTTTCCTCCTGCCTGCCTGCCTTCTTTCCCTCCTGCTTATCTATGCTTCCTTCCTTCCTTGCACCTCCCTCCCTTCTGCCTGCCTGCCTTCTTTCCTCTTTCCCTATCCTCTTATCCTTCCTTTCTCCCTCCCTCCTTCCCTGCCTCTCTTCCAGTTCCATCCTTCAGTCCTTCCTTTTTTTATTAACTTTTAGTTGGGAGTCCGGGGAGAGGAGAGACGGCTCATCCATTCTCTCCTCCTCTCACCCACACCCCCGCTGTCTAAAGCGCTTCCTTTCGCCCGCCCGAGCTCTTCCGCGGGCGAAAGAAAGCGTTTTAGTCGGGTGTCGGGGAGAGGAGAGACGGCTCATCCATTCTCTCCTCCTCTCGCCCATGCAGAAGTGTGGGGAAAGATGAGACTTGACAACTGTGGAACGTCCAACACTATTTTATTGCGATTTAAACAACGGCAAGCAATACAGGAGAGAAACCCCTTTCCTTAGCCTGACAGCTATTTATACGAAGAGCTGTCAGGCCAAGGAACCAATCAGGAGCGCAAGTCAGCCCGCCTTCAGCCATGCCGCGCCTGATTGGCTAAGGCGCAGCATGGCTGTTGCTGGCTGACAACAGGGGGAATTCCCCGGTCGTAAGTCGGGGAGGAAAGAATACAATACTCCTTCCCCCCCAGCGAGTACGCATGCGTAGCAGTGGAGCATGCGTAGTCGCTAAGATAGGCTGGGCGGCGACGGACACGCCCAGAACGCCGCAGAACTGGGCAGACCGTCGGAGAAGGAGGTGGTGTCCGTGGGAGCTCCTCCCTGAAGGGAGTGGAGCTCCGGGCGCCATCTTGAAGGCCTACCCCAGCCGGAGGAGGAGGCGGAGACTCAGGAACAGGTAGGCAGGGCCGGGGTGGCGCGGCCGCTGGCGGGTTTGAGTCAGGGAACTTTGAATTGTTGCGAGGGACAGGCTGGCCTGATTGAGGGAAGGCCAGAGTCGGTAGCAATGGCGGAGCTGGTAGCCCAACCGGGGCTGGAACGATGGAGGGCTGTGGAAGGCGGAAGGCGCCTGGAACAGTCTCTGGCGAAACTTCTTGCGGCTTGGGCGACTGCCACGGCTGGGGAATCGGGTGTGGCACCAACCCCAGGGCCTCGGGTGGAATTGGCGAGGCCGACCCTGCGGGGTTGTTGTGTGGATCCAAAGGTTCGCGGCGCCTTAATTGATCCACGTGGCGGCGCCAGTCTGCACCGTCGGCGGTCCGGACCCTGTAAGAGCAGGGGCCGGTTACAAAAGTGACGGTGGCAGGCACCCACTTCAACTCCCCGGAGAAAGCCCTTGCCCATACTGGATCGCCCTCACGGAAGGAACGAGGTGGGGGTCCCAGGTTGCTCGGCTGTGCCTCAGAATAGGTTGGGTGCAACCTATCTAAGGTGGTCCGCAGGCGCCGGCCCATCAGCAGCTCAGCTGGGGTTTTGCCGGACAAGGGACACGGGGTGGAATGCTGAACCAGGAGGTAAGCAGCCACCCTCGTGGGCCAGTCGCCCTTGTCCATTCGGCCAAGGGCGTCTTTGGCCGAGCGGACAGCGCGTTCCGCCCGGCCATTGCTGGCCGGATGATATGGAGCAACGAGGGCATGCCTGATGCCTTGGGTGGCCAGGAAGCCCTGGAACACGGTGGACGCAAACTGAGGACCATTGTCCGACACAACGACGTCCGGCAAGCCGTGGGTGGCAAACAGGCGCGTCAGTGCTCGGACAGTGGCCTCGGCTGTGGTGGAGGTCATGATGATGAGCTCCACCCAGCGCGAGTAAGCGTCCACCACAACCAGGAAAACCTGACCTCGGAAAGGCCCGGCGAAGTCCAGGTGGAGGCGTGACCATGGGCCGCGGGGAATCTCCCACTCCCGCGGCGGGGCCGCCGGAGGCGCTGGACGGGAGACCTGGCAGGTCGAGCACCTGGCAACCCAGGTAGCTATCTCGTCGTCCAGACGGGGCCACCAGACATAGCTGCGCGCCAATGCCTTCATGCGCGCTATGCCAGGGTGGCCCTCATGGAGGCGAGACAGCACCTGGTCACGCAGAGTGGGTGGAATGATCATCCTGTCCCCCCACAGGAGGCACCCACTGTGAAGGGACAGCTCTAGCTGCCTGGCCTTGTAGGGGCGGTGGCCGTCGGGCACCGGCCCCCCAGGCCACCCCCGCAGAACCCAGGTCATCACCTGGGAGAGGGTGGGGTCGGCCAGAGACGCTGCCGCCACATCGCCCGCAGAGAGCGGCAAGGCGAGGTCTGCAATGGCCAAAACAGACAGGCAAGGCACTGTCTGTGGGTTGGAGACGGGCAAGGGGCAGCGGCTGAGGGCATCAGCATGCCCTAGCTGCTTGCCAGGGCGGTAGACCAGGGCATACGAGTATGCCGCTAGGAACTCCACCCAACGTGTCATCCGGGGCGACAGAATGGGAGGGGTCGGACGGTCACCGGCCAGAAGCCCAAGGAGCGGCTTGTGGTCAGTGAAGAGCGTGAAATGCCGTCCGTAGAGGTATTCGTGGAACTTTTTAACCCCGGACACGGCAGCCAGAGCCTCCTTGTCGATCTGGCTGTAGTTCCTCTCCGCTGGAGAGAGTGTCCGGGAATAAAAAGCTATGGGGGCTTCTGAGCCGTTGGGAAGGACGTGGCTCAGGACAGCCCCCAAACCCACGGGGGAGGCGTCACACGCTAGAGTCAGGGGCATCCTGTCACTATATTGGACTAGGACTGCCTCTGACGTCAGCATGTCTTTGACAGCCGCGAACGCATGCGCTTCGCGGCTGCCCCAGCGCCAGGCCGCCGATCGGTCGAGCAACCGATGCAGCGGCTCGGCTAGTGACGCCTTGTGTGGCAAAAATGGCGCGTAGAAATTTAACAGCCCCAAGAACGACTGCAGCTCCGCCTTAGTGGCGGGGGTGGGGGCGTTCTTGATGGCCGCGACTTTTGCAGGGGTGGGGTGGATTCCGTGGGCATCTATGGAGAAACCGAGGAAATCCACTTTAGGCACAGCAAATGAACATTTGCTGCGCTTTAATTTGAGACCCGCGCCCCTAAAACGGTCGAGGACCTTCCCCAGTACTTCGAGGAGTCCTGAGCGGCTGGATGCAGCGATCAGGACATCGTCGAAATAGGGTACAACGCCAGGGAGCCCATGGAGCAAACGCTCCATGAGGCTCTGGAAGATCCCCGGGGCCACGGAAACGCCAAATTGGAGGCGGCGGCAACGGAAAGCCCCTCGGTGGGTGACGATAGTCTGCGCAGCCGCCGCTTCGTCATCCACCGGGAGCTGCTGGTAGGCCTGCGCCATATCCAGTTTCGCAAAAATACAGCCCTGCCCCAAGGAGTGGAGCAGGTGCTGTACGACAGGGACTGGATAGGGGTTTGCCTGAAGGGCCAAATTGATGGTTGACTTAAAATCGGCGCAGAGGCGTATGGAACCGTCGGCCTTCACAGGGACCACTATTGGGGTCTCCCAACGCGAGTAGTCAACAGGCTCCAGTACGCCCTGCGCCAACAAGCGGTCAATCTCCTCATCAACTTTGGCCCTTAAGGCAAAAGGCACCCTGCGGGCCTTCAGCCTAATGGGAGCAACCTGGGGATCTAAGTTAAGAGAGATGGGGGTGCCCTTGTATAGTCCCAGCTGGCCGTCAAAGACGTCCGCGTAGGCGGAGATGACAGCAGCTACGTCAGGGGGTGTGTCTGAGATGGAGTGCACCCCCTGCACGGAGAGACCAAGGGCGGGGAACCAATCTAGCCCCAATAGAGCGGGGAGGGGCTTTTCAACCACTAGGATTGGCAGGCACCCCGAAAACCCCCCGTATTCAACCCTGACTGTATGGCAGCCCAGGGTTGGGATAAGTGACCCCTGATAGTCCCTTAAGGCCACGGGGCTAGCAGACAGCTGGCGTTTTAGGACGCCGGGGCACAGTTTCTGAAAGTCAGCCCAGGCGATTAAGGAGCGGGACGAGCCGGAGTCCACCTCCATTACACAAGGCGTGCCCTCAATGAGGACTGCCGCCTTGATTCTGTCCGCACCTGCGGAGGCCTGGTAGATCGCCTCTGCAGGGGCGGCTGCTGCAGGGCCTGGCTCCACGGTGTAACAGCTGGCCTTCGAGCGCGGCTGGCGGCGGGGCTGCTGCTGCGGTCCGGCTGTCATCTGCTGGCCTGTGGCTCCCTGGGATGGTGGTGGTGGTAACACAGCACGGCAAACTTGGGCCAGGTGCCCTTTTTTCGAGCACCGGCGGCAGATGGATGCCCGGAATGGGCAGGCTGACCGGTCGTGGCTGCCACCGCAGCCAAGGCAGGCTGTCACAGTCTGGCGCGGAGGTCGCGGATTGCGGCGCCTTTGCAGTTCTGCCAGGCGAGCCACAAGTTCTTCCTCTTCCTCAGCCGGGCTCGGGATGGGCACCAGCTGATCGATGAGGCAGGTTTGCGCTGGGGAAGATTGAAACGGGTGGCGGTCCATCTCAGCAACAGATTGCTCCGACAACTCCGCCGCCCGTGCATCAGCGACCGCCTCTGACAGGGTGATTTCTGGTCGGGCCAGGAGACGCCTCCTCAGCCGTCGGTCCCTGATGCCGCTGACGAATTGTTCAACCAGATTGTCCTCCAAGTCAGGGAACTCGCAGGGAATGGCTGTGGTCCGCAAGGACTGGAGGAACTGGCTGACGTCTTCGTGCGGCTTCTGGACGCACTGACGGAAAGCGTATCGCCTGGTGATCTTCGATGGGGTCGGGGCGTAATGTCCCTTCAGCTTGGCCATCAGCGTGTCCCAGTCTAGGTCGTGGACTGGCACAGGGGCTGCCAACGCCCGGGCGGCGTTGAACATAGGGGTTCCGCAGCTACTGAGGAAGAAGCTGCACTTCTCCTCCATCGGAATACCCCGCTTCCCGTTGGCTCGCAGGAAGCATTCAAAACGCTCCAAAAACCCCGTCCATCCCTCTCCGTCGGTGCCGAAGGGAGCGAACGGGGGAAGCGAAGACATAGCGGCTTGGAGTTGTGCGGCTCGGGGAGCTAAACTCAAGCGGCTGAGTAACAGAGGTCGGGTTCCGTCAGGGTCGTCGCCTCAGCACGATCCCACCTTCGTCGCCAGTGCAGAAGTGTGGGGAAAGATGAGACTTGACAACTGTGGAACGTCCAACACTATTTTATTGCGATTTAAACAACGGCAAGCAATACAGGAGAGAAACCCCTTTCCTTAGCCTGACAGCTATTTATACGAAGAGCTGTCAGGCCAAGGAACCAATCAGGAGCGCAAGTCAGCCCGCCTTCAGCCATGCCGCGCCTGATTGGCTAAGGCGCAGCATGGCTGTTGCTGGCTGACAACAGGGGGAATTCCCCGGTCGTAAGTCGGGGAGGAAAGAATACAATAGCCCACACCCCGCTGAGTAGCACTCCGCGATCCTTTTCTGTGCGCCTGGCATTTAGATAGATAGCCGGATGTTTTAAACGCCAGGCGCACAGAAAAGCAGCTGCTTTTGGGGCGAAGCGCTCCGCAATCCTTTTCTGTGCGCCTGGCGTTTAAAACATCCGGCTATCTATCTAAACGGCTGCTGTTGGGGCGAAGCGCTCCGCGATCCTTTTCTGTGTGCCTGGCGTTTAGATAGATAGCCGGATGTTTTAAACGCCAGGCGCACAGAAAAGCAGCTGCTTTTGGGGCGAAGCGCTCCGCGATCCTTTTCTGTGTGCCTGGCATATATCGCCTGGCGTATATCGGCGTATAACACGCATACATCATTTGCCCCCTATTTTTCGGGGGGGAAAGTGCGTGTTATACGCCGATAAATACGGTATATAATTTCCCATTTGAGGTTGTAATGTAGACTCCTAAATATTTAACCTTTTCTACTATCTCGCATCCTGTTGCTCTTTGTAGTTCTTCTTTTTGATTTGTGGTCATATTTTTAAGTATCATCTTTGTTTTTCCTAGATTTATTTTGACCCAGTACTTGACCATATTGATTAATTATGTTCATTAAACCTCTAGCTGATTTCCCGGGTTGGGTTAAAGTTACAACCAAGTCATCCACGAATGCTCGTAGTCTATATTCATAATGCCTAATCTTAATTAAAGGTCATCTGACCCACGTATTCTATTCAACAATAACTCCAAGGTTAAGATACACAATAATGGAGACAGGGGACACCCCTGTCTTGTTCCTTTTTCAATTTTGAAGGATTCTGTTAAACTACCATTAATTATAATTTGTGCTGTTTGTTTCTGGTATATTGCCTTGATAGATTGTGTAAAATACTCTCCAAAATGCATCTTTTGTATTATTTTTATTAGAAATTGCCAATTCACTCGATCAAATGCTTTCTCCGCATCTAAGAATAAAAGCCCTGCGGGGACTTGGTTGTTCTTCCCCAGATATTCCAATATATTAACAATTTGTCTTACATTACTTTTCATTTGTCTCCCCTGTATAAAACCGGATTGATCATTATGAATCGTTTGTTGTATAATTGATATCAACCTATTTGCTAATATTTTAGCAAAAATTTTATGATCTGTATTAAGTAATGAAATAGGTCTATAGTTTTTTGGCTGAGTGTGGTCCTGATCTTCTTTTGGAATCAGGAAAATAAAGGCTGTTCTCCAATATGGCAGTACTCTTCCTTCCATTTGAATTTTGTTAAATAATTGCTTAAGAGGATCTACCATTTCTAATTGTAACTTTTTATAATAAACCGCTGTCAATCCATCTGTACATGTGGCCTTCCCAATTTTTAATTGCTTAATTGCCAGGAGAATTTCCTCTGTAGTTACAAGTTGATTCAATCTTTCCCTTTGCTCATCTGTAACTATAGGTATTTTCTCTTTCTCCAAATATCTATCTATATCTAAACCTTGTATCTTATCACCAGCGTACAATCTAGTATAGTATTCTGAGAAAGCCTTTTTAATCATATCCTGTGGATAAACTTCTTTACCTTTGTATTCTACCTTCTCTATAGTATGAGATTTTTGTTTTTTCCTTAACATGTATGCTAGCCATCTACCTGGTTTATTTGCATTACAAAAAGTATTATGTTTAGCATATATCAGATTTGTGGCTACCTGGTCTCACATCAACATATTGAAATGTCCTCGCAGTAAAGTAATTGCTTCTCTTATCTTCTTATCGTCTGGATTAGATATTAACGCCTGCTCCTTCTTTTTATTTCTTCTTCTATTTCCCTTTGTTTTTCCCCCTGGCTATGCCTATATAAATTATTCAAATTTATTAAGACACCTCTCATGTAAGCTTTGCTTGCATCCCAAACCATTTCCATCGATGTCCCCTTATGCATGTTAAAAGCAAAATATTCTTTCAATAGTTTTTTACATTCTATAACATTTCTCTCATATCTAAATAAATTTTCATTTAATCTCCAAGATCTCCTAGATCCCTCTCTATATTCCAAATCCATCCAAACTGGATTATGATCTGTTAGGGTTCTCGAACATATCTTCATCTTCTTCACCCCAGAAAATAAATTGTTTGTAATTAATATAAAGTCAATTCTGCAAAAGAATTGATGCCTATCAGAGAAAAATGTGAAGTCCCATTCTTTAACATTCTGTTCTCTCCAAATATCTCTCAGTTCCATATCATCCATCAACTCAAAAAAGGATTTAGGTAGTCTTGTTCGCATTTGAGTATTTTGCAATAGTCTCTTCTTGTCTTTGGTAGTGTCCATTACTCCGTTCCAGCCACCCAATAGTATACACGATCTATAATCCCATTGAATTAATTTAGTATGAAGCAACTTATAATTTTTTTCTTGTTGTTGGTTGGGAGCATATACTCCTGTTAAGAGTATTTTCTTTCCTTCTATTAATAATTCAATTGCAATATATCTTCCTTGAGGATCTGCTTCGATTAATTCAGCCTTTAAATCTTTTCTTAAGTATATAACTATACCATTTTTCTTCTCTGGAGCAGATGCCACAAAGTATGATCCCAATCTTGCGTTCATCTAGTATTTTTCTGTATTCTAATATGAGTTTCTTGCAAGCAAATTATATCATTTTTAAATTGCTTCAAGTAGTGAAATATTTCTTCCTTTTTTGTGGTGAATTTAAACCATTAACATTCCAGGTTAGAAATTTAATTGTCATCTTCAGTTCCCTGAAGCTTTCTAAGAGCTGCCTGGAAATCTTGCTGGGATTTCACCTTCGGTCTTGCTTCCCCCACAGCTTCTGTGTTCGTGTTTGTAATTTCTTGGATTATTGTCTGGGTTTGCTGCATCTTTAATTCTTGCTCTTTGCATTTAGTGGCTGCTCGAGTTTGTCTTTGTTCCATAATTTCTTCTGTCTCCTCAGGTAAATCCAGAGCTTGAGCAGCTCCCCCTTGTACCTGAATATCTTGTTGTCTGTGTCGCCTGCTTCTTTTCTACCTTTAGGTCCTGGGGATGGGGGGCATCCAGCCTTTAATACATTGCTATAAAAATCTCTTGCTTTCCAAACTGTGTTAAGATGATATCTTTGTCCTTGATAATTCACCACCAATCCGACTGTGGTCTCCCATCTAAGTTGAATCTAGCAACTTTTAAATTCATCCACTAAAAATGCATAATCCTTTCTGGATCTCAACATTTTGGGGGGGGGATTTCCTTCAATACTACCACATCTTGTCCTGCCACTTGTAACTTATTTTTATAAGTTGCTTGCAGTATTTCATTCCGGGTTTTCCTGGTGACAAAATAAATTACAATATCTCTTGGTAGTTGTCTCTGGCAATCCATGAATTAACACGGTAAATTTTATCAAATTGCCAGGCACACTCCACTTTTGGTTCACCAGTTAATTGAACAAAAGCTTCAGCAAAAATATCTTGCAGATCTTCTTGGTTATGTTCTTTCAAACCTCTTATTCTTAAAGCAAATTCCATTGTTCTATATCATATCATTGTTACTTCTGCCTCTGATTTATCAATTTTGCTTGGGGCCTCCTCAACTTTATTCTCCAATTTAATGTTAGACTGATTAATTTCTTCTACCTTCTCATCCAGAGATGTTACATAACCAAGTAAGCCTTTAAATGCATCTACTATGTCTTCCCTAATCGGTTGATTACGGGTTTGAATTAAGTCCTTAATTCCAGACATTTCATCAGACACATCTTTAAAAGCATTTGAAATATTTTCCTCCAAAACAATGGCTTGGTCCTTTAATGCATTTTGGAGATCCTCAAGTGTCAGAGTTTTTGTTTCTGCTGGGGGTAATAAAGATTGTAATTTTTGTGTCTGGGCTGGGGAACTGCCAGCACTCTTGGAAACGCTTAATTTTGCTTGGTTGGAAGCCATTTTGAAATATTCAAACAAACTTTTCAGCGGCCAGTTTATTAAGTCCAAAAAGTCCACCTATTCCCCCAGGTTTGTTAACCAATACTGTTTTCTTTAATCTTAAACTCTTGAGACTTTTAACATCATTAACAGGCAGTTAACAAATGCTATCCTTTTTAAGTTTCACTTTTGACACACCCCTTGTTATTCAATAGCCATCTTTGAGTCCTTTTGTTTTCCCAGAGGGAAGTATGTTACATCGGAATTAAGGTTTGTACTTACAATTATATTCACTCCTGCTTTGCTCTGCCTGCGTATCTTTCAAATATAAATTTAAACATTGGCAGCAAGGGTAGTTGTGATGTTTTGTTTCTGCAAAAGCAGAAGCGTCCTGGATGAGGAGCTATGTCGGCTTCTGGGGAGCTCTCACCCTTCGTACCCCAGGATCACTCCTGGGGGTCCCGGGGAGCTGTGCCCTCGCCCGTCTGCTCACCACCCCTCTTTTCCCGAGGGGGGAGTTTTCAAACCACTAGACAGATTATTTACGTTGTTCTAGCAGTTTATTACTCAATCACAGGGCTGGCATTCTCTAGGGAGCATCTTCCAACGTCGATGGTGCCACTGGAAGCCGAGTCTAAATATGCATCTTAACTGCTATGCTACATTGGTTCTTCTTTTCCTGTCTAGGGATTATGCTACATGATGGCATAGTATCACTCTTAAAATATTTTGGCAAAACAAAGGGAAAATAAATCATTTATAAACAAAATAAAAATTCAATAATGATGATGGTAAAAAAAAACAATGGGATGCTTACTTCCCCAAGTAATTTATACATACATCTATTGTTATGTCTCCTTATTGCTTAGGTAAATGCGAAAACTTCAAGCCATCTGTAGAACATTCTTTCCCTTATCCTGTCTTTCTCTTTCCTTCTTTCATTGCTCATTTGTTCTCAAAATATTGTAGACTCTTGGTGCCATATTACTTTTAAGAGCAGAAAACTGGAGTGTATTCACACATTATTTTTCTGCCATTTGTCCACATGGCATCCTTCATATTACATTCACTCAAGTCTTTAAGAAAATGTGATATCTTTATTCATTTTTCTGTATGAATGGTAAAACAGATGTGGAGAATGACTGTAAATGAGAAACATCTGGGAAACAACTTTTTGCCAATCTTCTTCCCTTATAACTACCATTTTGATCACTTCTGTCCCAGAGGTGATGAACTGGTGTCTGGGTTTTAACACATTATATAGTCGATAAAGAATTTCCTGATGGAATATTCACACATATGATATCTTCCTTTTGTGCATTAAAATTGCACAACAGAGAAACAGTTATTTTGCTTGACTTGAAATTTTGTCTTCAAGAAAAAACTTTTTTTACTTAATATATACTGTTCAAGAATTGCCATAGGGGTACATGTTTATCACTGGGTTCAGTATCTGAACTAGATCTGAACTATATCAAACAAGGACTGAACCCTAACACATATTCTTCTTTGAGAAAGAAATTAGAAATATTCATTAAAAATCCTCTGCCTTGAATTCTTCAAATTGTACAAATTAATCCTGAATTCTTACTATTGTTTTATAAATTATTTTTATAAAATTGTACACAAACATTTTTGGCAGTAAAATTACTGCAACAGTAAATTAAATAACAACAGGTTTGCAACCTCTCTGATGCAGCTCTTCTTTATAGTAAATCTGGCCCTGTAACCTGTCTTTTCATGAAAACCATATTTCCTATATGATCAAACCACAAGTATCAGAATTATCAATTACAAATTAAAAGTGAAAATGAAAAATAAAGGAACGATGGTGACACATTTTTTTACAGAAGTGTTGGTCAGTCTTGTTCTTTATAGTTGATTTTCTAAATATACTGGGGTTTCAGAGAGAATTATTCTTCTGTCACTGCAGCTTTGATAGCAAGGTGGAACATGATCACCTGAAAACAAAAAGTGTGCATCAAACCTACGTTCCCTCTAAGCTGCGCGGTTGCGCTAGCGCGCACTTGAAAAGCAAACGCCGCGCAGTAGCTTCCAACTTCCGCGCAGTGTTTTTTAGCATGATGAATCCAGAGCCAAATCCTCGGCTCTGCCAGCTGCCTTCCTCCCCCGAAACGTAACTACCCAGCCGGGGAGAGCAGCGAAGCCGAAATGATACCATTCAATTCAGGACCAATAGGAATCAACAAGCTGGGCAGGTAACCCCCCCCCCCACCTGCCGCCGCCACCACCGGCAGCAACCCCTGTCTCCGTTCAAGCTTGTCACGGAGTGGCTGCCAGTTCTGTCTTTCAGCAGGCCCAGCCAATCACCGCATGAGCAACTTAAAGGCGGTCATGAATAATAAGTGTCTCCCGGGCCCTCGGGGATAGACTCGGCCTCCGCACCAGGACTGCTTTTAAAGCTCTGAGCGTGTAAGGCAGGCAGCGAGTCCGCAAATTGTTTTCCTGAAAATAATCTCCACTTAACGGAGAGGGGCTTCCTTGTGATAACTGTGAACAGGACCACCGGCCCCGAAGGGCTGCTGGAAGCACATTAGAGCACTCTGCCTTTGGGGAAGCGGTTGGATTTCAGGTTACCGATCGGTCTGTTGCACGTATCTATTGGAAAGTATAGGCGCGTAACACACACACACACACACATTTAGTCTGGGAGGGGATTTCTTTCTGTTTGATTCTGAAAGTGTCTATCTATCAGGGGAAGGCTTTGCTGACACTTGCATGCTGTCATTATCTATTTTCTTTTTAAATGCTTTGAATTAGTCTTCTGTTTTTTTTACCAATGGCACCAGAAAAGAAAGGGATAATTTTCAGGAAACAGAAAACTGACCTAATGTATTGGTTTGCCTCTTTTATGCATCTTTGTCTGAAAGTCTGAAAATTAGTACTTACAAATCAACATTTCATCACACATTCCATGCATTATTATATCATTTGCGTATGAAAAGGCTGTATATTAAATGAGCCATTTAATATATTGAAAACCAACTTTATTTTCTGTTGGTTCATCCTCTCAAAGGTGACTGATCAGATTTCTTTAGCAAGTTCAAATTGGCTAACCTCCATGTAGTTTGTTTTGGCAGTTTGTTCTACTAGTTTTGGGGGGATCAGCCATGGTCAGCTAGGTGATACCATCCATAGTATTGATACAGCAAATGGTTCCAGTTCTTGGATCATCATATAAAAACAAATGGTTAAATATATTTTACAGCCAGCCAATATATAAATGTTGTATACATGCAACTCAATAAATAATAGGTTTGTTTCTTTATGTACCCCAATTGCTAATCTACACCAATTGGTAATTTATTCATTATTTGCTAATATCACTGCAGACTATTGGATAGTAAGGGGGAAAGTATGAAGCATATAAAGTAATTCATAGTATGAAAATGTGGATAGATCCTTTTCCCATAGAGAGTCATCCATTGAATTTGAATACAAGTAGTCCTCAACTTACTATATATATTACATAGTGATATATTATATAACAGTTTTAATTAAGCGGGTATCTTGAATAAACATAACTTTGAATTTCAAATAACACTGATTTTGTTGTTGTCTTGGGTGACATCTGTGAAAAAAATTCAGGTGCTCAGGCATGAAAATGTGCCGCTCAAACACTATACTTTTCCACTCACACTGAAAAAAAATTAGAGGGAACATTGCATCAAACTACAGAACCAACGTTTCAAGTACTTCATTGAAAACTATTTCCTAAGGGAATATTTATTACCTCAGAGGACATGTGTGGGCAGACCATATTATTTAGTGACCTGTAGTACCAAAGTAATGATCACAATAAATCAGAGTTCATTACGATGGAAGGGAAGGCTGGATCAGGGTTTGCAAGTAGGTAATGTGGCCTCATTTAGTATCACAACATTATTTTATACTCATTTGTCCTGTGGGGAGAGGGAACTGGACTGAGGGTATTTAATTATTCCAACTTTCTGCGGTACTCTTGACTTCACTTCATAAGTTCAGGCTTATAAAGCAGTTTTGCAATTTTGAAAACCATATAGGGTAGAATGATTTCAACATAGATATTCTTATGGAAGTATTAAATAATTTGTAGCCCTGTAACCACATACATTAATTTCTGAGGTGCATTAATTTGTGAATTAATTTTCAAGGAATCATCTTTGATCTCTGTTATTTGCTACTTTGCAATTTATCTTGAAAGTTGTTCAGCTATGTTTTATTTCAACAATGCAAGTGCCATATCATTTCCCACTTATAAATGTGTCAGAATAGGATATTTTATGAACTTGTATATGCTTATCATGTTATCTTCCTTTCTTCAGTCCCACTAATACAAAAGTAATTAGAATTGCTATTTTCCATAGTTGCATATTTAATTTAATTTAACATTCTATAATATAATGTAATTTGTTCAATTTTGAATGCCACTCAACTCTGGGCAATTCACAACAATAAAGTAATATAAATAAGAAACAAATATAAAAATAAATAAATGACCAACACAAATATAAAGACTATAGAATTATTACACGATGGCAATCAAACAATAAGCAAACATCAAAAACAAGGGAGTCCCATTCATCTATCAGTAGGCCTAATAGAATAGCCATGTTTTCAAGGCCTTTTAAAATGTCATCAGGGTGGGACCTCATTGCCAAATCACATTTTTTGGAAACTTCACCTTGAGATTATATTGCTTAAACAACTTTAGCAGAGGTGATAGGAAAAACTGAGAAATGTTATTTAAGATGTAAAGACATAGACAATTCTTAAAATATTTTTTCTATATGTATTTTACTCACAACAAACAATCCCACTTTTTCTTTTCTTTGGTTAATTACAGGGCAAATTCAGAAATGTGCAAATATCAATTGAAAACTAAGTTTCAGCTTTGAGCTTTCTGTGATGATGCCTCTTATTGTGGGTGTAGGCCAGTATGTCATATGAAGAGGACTCCACTGTATGATTTAAGATGTTAATATTGTAAAGGAAGGTGTTTAACAAGTCAGATTATCCACAAACTGCTGCAACCTGAATAGAAAATACTTTTGATTTGATAGAGGAAAGCACAGTTTTTCCCCTGAGACCACTTGCTGCACATCTGGCTCCAAATATGGGATAATAACTACCCAAGTATGTATAGTAAATGTATTTTCCACATGGACATTGACTGCTAGAACTATGTTATAATGAGCAATAACTACACTCATATCTCTGTATGATTTAATGCAGTTCCTCCTAATAATGACTGATAAGGGCATAGATATTGGAGAGTAGCACAGAACTAACAGATGTTCTGAAAAAATCAAACTACCTGCTCTTCAGTGTCTGTAAAATACTTTTGTTAACAATAAGTAGTTGAGGACAAACCAGAAGACTGGGGAAAGGCAGAAAATAATGCTGAATTGTAATTTTGATTTCGGAATATGGTGAAATGTCTCTTTTGGTAAGGAAATAGTTATTCCAATGAGTTGTTTTATTTGATCATACATAATAAAGAGCAATATAAAAAGTGTCCATTCTGAATCAACAAGTGCAATTATTTTTTTAAACAATAATGTATGGAGTATCACTCCTTTCCTATAACTTCATGTATTACCTTAGTTGCTGGTTGAGAAAAAGAAAACAAAAATCTATACAATTTAAATGACAACACTTGCTATTATGATTTTCTTTTGCCTTTGAAATTGTACTCTATAATTTTGGAAAGTTAGCTAGATCATAGATGAATACAGACTTATAATTAAAACGTTAGCACGCAATGCCTTTTCATATTGTCCCATCCCAATCCATAAATAATAAAGGAGGGTATTGTCTGTTTAGTTGTTTTGTTTTAAGAGAATAAAGAAAATTATATGAAATTGTAATTATTGACAATAACAAACATTGGCAGGATTCCTAGCTGGCAATTTAGATCATTATATGTATATCTGCCTTTCTTCTAGAAATTCAGGGACTTCCAGATAAGAAATAATGAACTCAAGATAACTCTACCAAAAAAGAGACTCTAGATAGTTGCTCTTCATAAGACATCACAAGACAGCAGTCGCTGGTAGGTTAAGACCTCTGAGGTGTGAAGGAGTATCTATTTTGCTCAAACCATGGTTGGTGCCTTTAAAAAGCATGGGGTTCTTGTATTCTTTTCTAATTCTAATTGTGTTTCTAATTATTTATGGAAATTGCTTGCTAACTGTTTAACCCTTACCAAAGAGGTTTCAAATAAAAGTTTTAAATTTAAATAAAAGTTTAAGGATTTAAAAGTTTTTTTAACTAAATAACAAAGAAGTGATAACATCTTTGGTTTTAGAAAGTTACCAACTGACTAGTGGGCCAGATACATTTAAATAGGATTTTTGAATTAATTATAAAAATTATTCCTGTGGGGAAATACTTTTGTTTGAATTCTATTTTTTTTAAATGATAGTGGGACTTTTAAGATTAGAGGAAGTTAGGAGAAACTAAAGATTATAATTAAAGGAGAAGACTTAAATTTGACTTACAAATACATAATCAAGCAAAATATTTTGTATTTGACATATGGAGATTATTTTTGAATAATGGATCCAAAAGTTAATTTTAAGAATGTCTGCTTCTAAAGACAGACTTTAAAACATGTAATGAGAGAGGAACTAGTTTTACCTGACAACATTAAGACTGATTTGAAAGGGGTTTAAAAATAAAGGCCACAATAATAATACAGAAGAAGATGTTACACTGGACATAAAAAAGAAATTGGCCTGAAAGAAATGAAATGAAATGAAATCCTAGGAGTTTATTTGAACGGACCAAAAATCAAGATTGTTAAAAGTAAAAGGAAAGATTTTAAAGTTGATTGATTTGATCAAGGTTAAAGTCAATATGTTGTTAACCCATAATTGATTTTGCTGATATTACAACTTAAATGATGAGGCTTTAAAAAGTAGGATATGATAAGAAGATATATTTGTAGATAAGTTACTAAAATAGTTTATATTTGTTGTAATGAAGGGAAAGTCATTTCTTTATGTCTATTTTCTTTACTACATTCTTATTTTTTCTATTTTTTTGTTTATCTTCTATGGTTCTTTCCTTTTATTAGTTTGCATTAGTTTTTATTGTTGCAATTGAAATTTGAAGACAGTTCTATTGGGGAATAGATTATTTGGGAAATCAAAACAATAACCACTAGGACAAAATAGCTATAAATTATTAATGGAACAAGAAAATCAATGAGAATGACAAAAAATACTGAAAGGTATATCCCTAAAATAATTTTGAGAAAATCTTAGGGCCTTTAAAAAAAGAATGATATGAATTGGAATGGGAACTCTTGAGTCTAAGACACAAGTAAGAAATATAATGAGTTTGGAATACATTTTGCTTTGGGTAAGTTTGAAAACAGAAACTTTAAAACAACCATCATGGGTGGAACATTGTTGTTCCATCAGCTCCCAGCAAAACAAGCCAATTCTTTATAACCTGTCATAAGTGGAACTTTATAAAATGTGGCGTAGTAATTTACAACTTCCCAACATTCTTACAACCCAGCTGAGTTAGAGGAGGGGGGTCTGCTTTGATGCTCATTAAAATGCATCATTTTCATTGCTTTCAGAATAGTTTAGAAACTTTGACAACAAGACCCTACAAATGAAATCTCTTGTTAGCCAAATTAACTATCAAGGTTGGCTGTGGACACCTCTTAGAAGGTGACAGCTTCTGGTTGTTGTTAGTCTATAGCAAATTGAGACACTGTAGTGTTTTTATCAGGTACTTGAATAAAGTCTCTTTTTTAAAGGGAAGAAAAAATTGCTGGAGCCCCACCGTCTCATTTTTAACAAGGACCAGCTGAGAAATGAATGCAAGCTGCACACAAACCATCTTATGTCTGCCAATTCATTTCCTGGCCCTGAAAATTGAAGTGGGGGAGGGAACCTCTCCAGTTTCTTCTTAACAGGCCAAACATGGCAAAGCACCAAGGGAATTCTGAATGGAATCAATTGCACTTGTTACTGAGTTTTCTTTATTCTTCTATTACCAAGACCTGGATATTCAGCTGCAAACTATTACAATGAAGAGTTACTAACTAATGGTTTCCAGATTGCTCTATGAGGGGGCATTAATTGAAAGGGACAACTTAAGAGTTTAGGCCATGTAAATGCATTTCTTATTCTGTCAGATTGAGAAATTTCAGCACGCAAGAGGCTGAAATACTCAGAACAGATAAAGACTTCATAGTAGCAATTTAAATAAATATTTGGTAACAGGGGTTATGTTGACAGGATCAAGAGTAATTAAAGTATCAGGCTGGGTTGCTGTTTTTTAATGACATAAAAATTTATAACAGTAATCTGAAGTTGGCTCTCCGGGAAGTGTGAAACTCAATTTACACTAGATCAAAACTTGATTTAGCATTTATCAGCCTGACTCAGATCCTGCTGATCTATAGGTAAATCTGCCTTTCATTGTAGCTAACAGGAAATAATTCCAGGCTAGTTTTCGTACTGTACATTCTAGGCCTAAGGCACTTTTCAAAAGTAATTCTTTTGACGGAATATAGGGACTTGATTGTCTGAGCAAATGCCACGTTGCTTGATTCACTCCACATTTTTCAGTTGTGAATCCTGTTCTCGAGCATTGCAGTTAAATAGTTCCTTGAAAAGTAAATTACGTATTAAAGAGTAGCCATTCACAGAAAACATCCGGTGACAAAGTATAGATTGGGGAAAAAAATTGGGATTTGAACAAAGTGGGGTATGAATAGCATATAGAAGCTTTATTTAAGCCCTGTTCACGTAAGAAATAAAAAAATGAATAGGTTATCCTTTTGTTAACAATAAGATCTGAAGCTGGGTTTCTAATCTTCTGATCTATAAAGTTCTAAACATTTACTTTTTAGCATATTAAGAAACTATGCAGAAATTATATCAGTCTTTTATATTGAATGTGTAAATCTCTAAATTAGAAAATACATACATTTTGAATAATGGGATTACCTTCATACTTGCTACAAATGCTCAGGTGTGCACTAAGGTTAAAGCACTAAGCTTAAAAAATTTCCTTTGGTTTGTCAACATGGATTAGGTATGGATCCATATATTAACACTACACTGTATTGTTTTTCTAGGGATACGTAAAGTCAAACCACATGTTAGTCTAAAACCTAGTATGGGGCCCCTCATTTGAACTAGGACCGTGAATGCATAGAGGTGAGTCTAATCTTTGCCATCATACTATGGCTGCAATCAAACCTTTCAATTTCAAGTGGTTTCTTTTTCAGAAAGTTCCAACACAGACATCCGTCAGCACTCAACAATACAACTTCAAATCCCAAGCTGTATATTCAACTGAAAGCAATGAAGTGCAGACTAACACAGAGATTGGTAGTCACAAGCACTTTGATTGAGAGGACCCTCATATGTTTCTTTTAGTTATTATGTTAAACAAATCATGTGGCTCAAAATGTCTCCATAAAGTGTTCTTTTCTTTACCCAGAGGAAAAAAGCAATAAGCCTCATTGCTTATGCAGCTGGAGGAAAAGGTTTATCCCTGCTCCATACAGTGATCTCAAAGATTACATGGACACACTCAGACATATATACCGGCAGCTGAACTTGAAATACAACTCCTTTCTATATGAAAAGGAATGTTGATGAGAGTTTTCAAGTGTTAGATACTTGTCCTAACTACAGTGGTCTCCACCAAGGTCCTCTGTTCCAGCAGGAACAGAGGTTTAATCCTATTGGACGAAGGGTCTGACAGCTCCCTATAAAAGGGCTGCTGTCAGACTCAACCTTCGCTGGATTATTCTCACTTGTTGTACTTAATAAATAAATAACCCTTATTTTTCACTTGTTCACTTTGGGTATTTCAAAAGTTCTGAGAGATCTTCAGGGACTAGATATAGGTTATACAACCATAATGTAGAATAAATATTTACATATGTAGCACTGACAGCGATGACATACAGAGAAATTTGTGCATCTGATCAAGGTGCTTAATGCCCCTTATGGTGATCCAATAGTAATCCATAAGCAAAGAGTAAAAATATCCAACTCATTCTGCAAAAAGAGGTTTTATTTGTTTTTATTGGGGGAAGAATGTACATTCACATGTTTGTATTTTACTTCAGTTTTCCTTGTATTGATATAAATACATTCTATTCTGTTCTAGCTGGGAGAACACGGGTGGACAAACAGAGGCGAGCCAAGACTTAACAAATGCTAACAGTTTATTGCTAACAGGTTGCCAAACGCGGCACTTCACATTTCGCGCATCTCAGCTAACTGGCAACAGCTGAGCCCTGTTTGACAGCCCTTTATATATGCCGGCTGTCAAACAGTCAACCAATCAGCGTCGACCACAGCGCCCCCTAGCGAAACGGACCAGAGGGAAAACTATGATACATAACATATTCTTTAAGATTAATACATTTTTCATTAATCGATGGGCCATTTGTCCCCAATTTGTTGATATGTAATATCAACCTATTGATAGAATGTGTGAAATAAATAACAAGATAACAAGTTTTAAGGCTAGCATCCAAAACATAAGTCAGAATTTAAATTCTGAACCTAAGACAGATCCCCCTTTGTGTGTTATTCTGAAACATTATTGTTTATTATATACATGCAATAAACAAAATTACTAACTCTCCATAGTAGTGCTTTCTCAAGAAAATACCAATTTTAATTTTTTTAAATATACATCAGTATTTCTGCAAGATTGGGCATCCTCATTTTGCCAGATATGCAGCCATTTTAAAGTTCTCATTATTGTAATAAGGAGTAAGAGAGTGGAATGGATGTGAAAGGGCTTAAGACAGGAAGTTCCTCGTGATAGAGAAAGAGGCTTTTTAAATAGTACAAAGAAAACAAGGGATAGAAGGCTGAAACTTTAAAACCCAGGAACCAAGTAACCATTAACTTGAAAAGAAGATGTTCAAGTTCCAGATATTGTTATACTATATTACTTATTTATATGTGCCACTTTCTAATTCTTTGCAATAAATCAACTCATCTAACCTTGTACTTGTTTGAGTAGATGGAACAGGGAGAGACTTTAATCACTATGTTAGGCATGAAGTCCTAGCAATGGGTTCCTGTCCCAATCCTTTAATCCCATATCATCTCATACTGAAATCAAAGGATTGGGTGTTTCACTTAATCTAGTTAGTTTCACTATTAAGTTTTGAGGCCAAATGCATTTTTTTAAAACTCAGAGATTTATGGATAATAAAAGAAGAAAGTAGGGGTGCAGTGGCTCAGTGGTTAAGACTCTGAGCATGTCGATCAGAAAGGTCGGCAGTTCGGCGGTTCGAATCCCTAGTGCCACGTAATGGAGTGAGCTTCCATTACTTGTCCCAGCTTCTGCCAACCTAGCAGTTCGAAAGCATGTAAAAATGCAAGTAGAAAAATAGGAACCACCTTTGGTGGGAAGGTAACAGCCTTCAGCGTTTAGTCATGCTGCCCACATGACCACAGAAACATCTTTGGACAGCGCTGGCTCTTCGGCTTTGAAATGGAGATTAGCACCGCCTCCTAGAGTTGGGAATGACTAGTACATATGTGAGAGGGGAACCTTCACCTTTACCTTTTAATGAAGAAAACAAATTAATTCACTTACTTTAAATCTTTGAGACAACTTCTAGAATCTTAAAATTTGTATTGTTTGTTGGTTTAATTTTACCCTAAATCTAAGATTTTGAAATGCAGTGTCATTATATAATTGGTAGTTACAAAGCACGCATTCTTAGCCTTGATGACAATCAAAACTATTTATCTTAATTAAATAGGTTCACAGCCACTCCTTTACCTACTAAAACAAAAAGGGAGGGAAAGTTGGCTTAACAGTCAACATAAACATCATTTAGCCATTCTGCATGCTGCACAGGTATAAAACTGCCAAGCAGGAAAAAGTAAAGAAATAGGGTGAATGTTGAATTTCAACTTTAAAATAATAATAATTGAATTCCAGAGATGTGTAAATCTCATAATCACTTAGGAATGGCTAGCCTGAGATACTCGGTGTGTTCATCCATGCAAGGATTAGTTCAGAGATTGAAGTGGAAAGTGGACTTGAATGGCTTAACATGAAATGAAAGGAAAAGAAAAGTATGGGCAAAGAAAATCATGAAGATCCAAATTTTAAGGTACTTAAGGAGAATATATTTGTTTCATCCAGGTCATGGTGGTCTCAAAGGTGCGTTTTTTCACCAAGAGGCCTTTTTTGTTTTTCTTTGAAGACGTTTAGCTTCTCATCAGGGGTGGGTTCCTGCCAGTTCTAACCTCTTCTATAGAAGAGGTTCCACAAATCTACAGTGCCATTTAGAACCTGTTCCAGCTCCCTCCCCCCCGCCCGTCCGCACATCATCAAGATGAAGAGTGAGAGGAGGAATTCTGGGAGTTGAAGTCCACAAGTCTTAAAGCTGGCAGGTTTGAACACCCCTGGGTTTTTTTTTCTAAAGGGTTAGGGGTGCAAGGGCCTTGTAACTTGACAGCTTTAAGACTTACGTGCTTCAATGCCAGAGTTCTTGAGCCAACATGACTGGAGGAGGAATTCTGGGAGTTGAAGTCCACAAGTCTTAAAGCTGTCAGGTTTGAACACCCATGGGTTTTTTTCTTCTAAAGGGTTAGGGATGCAAGGGTCTTGTAACTTGACAGCTTTAAGACTTGCGTGCTTCAAATGCCAGAGTTTCTGAGCCAACATTTTGGTTGCTAAGCAAGAGCGTTGTTAAGTGAGTTTCACCACATTTTACAGTTGGCCATGCCCACTCAGTCACATGACTGCCAAGCCACTCCCACTCGGTCATGTGGCTGGCAAGCTACTCCCACCTGGTCACATGGCCGGCAAGCCACTCCCACCCAGTCACATAGCCAGCAAGCCACTCCCACAAAGCAGGCCAACCTATAGAAGAGGTTCTAAAAATTTTTGAAACCCACCACTGTTTCTCATCCAAGAAACTTCTTCAGCTGTGACTGGATTCAGCTCAGGTTTCTTCAGCTTAGACTGGAAGCCTTAAATTCCCCACCATCCAGACAGATCTTGGATCTACCAGCATATCAATGACAAATGATGTAGAAACAGCCCCTTTGTTTTGGGGATGCATTTTTCTTCTTTTTTCTTTACATTTTTGAGGGAAGAGGGCATAGAACTATTTTTTCCTGATGAACAGAAAGGCTGTGATAGAAGGAGCAAGGCCTTCAGCATTCAGCCAAAAAAATATAAGGATTATTTCTTAAGTTTGAATATATACACAGATACCATATTCTCTTGCAAGATAGTTAGTTGTTTCTCCTAGCTTGGGGTGTCATTATTTTGTTCTTTGAGGTTTGAAGTGTGTAATGTCCAATTTCTTCTGATATTAAGCTCACTTGCCTTTCTAAAAGCAATGATATTAATGGCAATAATAGCAGAAATGGGTTTAATTGCAAACAGATGGGACATTGCCTCAGCTTCCTTTTCAGAATGAGACAGTATTTTCTGAGCTGTGTTTTCTTTCATTGAAAAAGGATTTAAAGCAGCTGAGGCATACTTCCTGGAACTCATTGAATTACATTTACAAAATTCCAAATTTTCTCCCCAAAGACAAATAGTTTCTGCTTGATCCAACTATTATAGAGCTGCCTTTTGCTAGTCTTGTTGACTAATAATGTGACTGCAAAAATATATCTATGTGATGCTGAGCTCTGCAGAAACTCTGCAATCTTTTTTTTCTCATATTGCCATTTTTAAAAAAATCATCAAAAATGGATAAGAGAGCCAAATTTGAAATTTGAGAATTCAGAATTATACCATGGGTGACATGAAGGTCATTTTAAATAATATTTCCATGTGTAAAAAGTTTTCTGATCACTCTGCTATGCTAATTTCGGACACCCAAGGATTGAAAAATGAAGTCAATCTTACAATTTGAAGTAGTATGATCATTTCAGTTTAATCCTTCTGTACAACAGAGCAACAAGCTTATAATACATATAAGAATAAGTTATTTTTTATACCAATGGATTTTCCCCCCAATTTAATTTCTGCATAAAGGTAGGGTAAGAAATGACCTGGCTTCTAAAACCACTATAGGCAGGTTTTGGCAGATGGGCAGATGGTTCCCCATCCCTTGGACCAGGGCTGAAATGCTACTGGTTTGGACTGGTTCACCTGAACCAGTAGTAAAAAAATGCTATAGTTCAAGCAAGCTGGTATTTCCAATGATCAGCTGTGACTTGCAATTTATATCAGCTAGAAAGCAGAATGCCCTGCTTTCTAGTTAATATAAATCGTGTGGCACAGCGGATTCCCCTCCCCCTCTGTTCTGCTTACCTTTGCAGGGGTGCTCGGTAGCAGGCTCCGCCCACCCACTTGGATGTCATCACATCCATTTTTGACGCTCTGCATATGCGTGAAAGGTCCTGTGCATGCGCAGAGGTGGCCCATGCGAGAGGATCGTGTGCACTCACATTTGCGAACTGGTAGCGAAGGTAAGTAGCTTTCACACCTGCCTTGGACAGGATGATTCTGAAGGGATTTCGTATGTTTAAGAAATAAAATAAGTGTATCCTTTCCCAATGCAGAGAGCTATGGAGAATTACCTTGATGGAGATGAACAAATACTACAACCAAACAAAAAGGACAAAACAACAGTACAAAACAAGCAGAAAATATGTAAAAAGAAGAGAGACTCAAACTGATACATCACTAATTCACATAAGTATATGAAAGACAGGAAATACAGCATAATAAGACTTACAAGATATTATTATTATCATTACAGCCAGGGGTAGGGAGCTATTGTCCTATGGCTGGCTCAGGAATTCTGGGAGTTGAAGTCCACAAGTCATAAAGTGGCCATAGTTCCCCACCTCTATTATAGCTAATCCAGTTGTTGGTTTCAAAAAAATTTAGAACCTCTTCTGTAGGTGTGGCCTGCTTTGTGAGAGTGGCTTGGCAGTCATGTGACTGGTTGGGCGTGGCCAACTTGTAAAATGTGGTGAAACTCACTTAACAACGCTCTTGCTTAGCAACCAAAATGTTGGCTGAGAAACTCTGGCATTTGAAGCATGCAAGTCTTAAAGTTGTCAAGTTACAAGACCCTTGCACCCATAACCCTTTAGAAAAAAAAAACCAGGGGTGTTCAAACTGACAGCTTTAAGACTTTAAGGTTTAGATAGGACTCTTAGAGGTGGGTGGGGCAATTGGTGAGCCAGCCAATCAGTGAGTGGTGGGCGGGGCAAGCGTGGTGCAGATGGGTGGGGGGAGGGAGCTGGAACCGGTTTTAAACGGCATGGTAGATTTGTGGAACCTCTTCTATAGAAGAGGTTAGAACTGGCAGGAACCCACTCTTGAGCCAATCTCAATAAAAGATTGTTTAGCGTTTTTGTAGAATTGATTCCTGCTCTGGACTATTGGTCTACCTATTCCTTCCCCCCACCTCCCCCATCTCCCTTTAGAATAGTTTGACTACAGGGAGAGACTGTGCAGGGAGAGACAAATAGAAGACAAAAATAGATATGACTTTCATCTGCGTTTTATTTTTTAATTTTAGAAAAAGACTTGGATTATAGAAAAAAGAAGGTGAGTTTTACAAAGAGTAGGTGATAAATTGTGGATATCATATATAAATCAATTGTCATATACAGGAAATTCTGAACTTACAACAGTTCTTTTAGTGGCCGTTCAAAGTTACAACAGCACTGAAAAAAAGTAACTTATGATTGTTTTTCACATTTATGACCATTGCAGCATACCCATGGTCACGTGATCAAAATTCAGATGCTTGGCAATGGACTCATATTTGTGATGGTTGCAGGATCCCAGGATCATGTGACCTTCTGACAAGGTCATGACCTTCTGACAAGCAAAGCCAATGGGGAAGCCAGATTCACTGAAAAACCATGTTATTAATTTAATAACTGCAGTGATTCACTTAACAACTGACAAAGAAAGGTCATAAAATGGGACAAAACTCACTTAACAACTGTCTTGCTTAGCAACAGAAATTTTGGGCTTAATTGTGATTGTAAATTGAGAACTATCTGTATTCTTCTAGGCTATTATTTGGCTTCACTTCATGTCACTGATTTCTTTTTTAGGTTAGTATGAGGAAATACCTGGTGTGTGGTTTTGAGTCATTAACTGATTTTTTTTCTTGCCACATAAAATATATAGTATCCTGTTTTTCAAGTTGAAATTGATATGGAATGCTTTTATATTTCCTTGCTGAAATTTATCCTGCTGTTTTTGGAAATGTATGTGACCAAGCAAATGCAAATGCATACCTTTAAATTGTCTTCACATATCCACCAAATGTAGGCAGCACAGGCCCTATAATATTTATGATATTTATGCTCTTTCTCTATTTATTATCCAGTTGGCTTTTGTTTAAGTGCAGTTTATTCCCTTCTAATAATAGAAACATTACTAAACAGAAAATCAGGCATTGTCTTCAGTCAGCTTTATTTATTCCCACTCGCATCACTAAATTAAATATAACTGGCTATATGACATTACCATTATAACTGGCTATATGACCAACTAGACCAACCCCCCCCCCCCCCACACACACACACACACTGCAGATGTTGGAGAATATTTTAGCAAAAGGTTTGGCATTGAGAAGTCCTGACTAGAAAACATTTGGCTGGCTCTCCTTAAAAAATTTACTTACCTTTGCTTGTCCGTAAAATAAGAACATACTGTTCTGTTAAAGGGCATGCCTCATCATATCTTGACAATATGAAATATATTTATTTTTAAAAGATATTTTTGTCATCTAGGGAGTCACGGAAATGCTATGTCAAAGCCAAAGAAATCCAAAGAAATAATATGAGCCAGCTAAACTATGTCACAAAACTGCTAAATTTATTGCCCAGCCAGTGTAGAGTAGTATCTTGCATTCTGCATGTTGATGAACAATGAGACTGGGTATAATTTAACTTCATAAAAGTCTGCAACAAGACCCTTATGAGTGGTTCTTACTGAATGCAATAAATGTTAAACCAACAGGGCATCTTATAAACAATTTTGCAGTGTTACAGATTTACATACTCAGGTGATGCCTAATTAAATTGCCCTAAAGCACTTAATAGCATGGCATTTTTATTTCATAGTTAAGCTTTAAAAGTTTTATTCCTGTTTATTGAATTCTTATAGTGCATTTTCCCATAAAGAAAGATCACTGGAGAGTCCATTTGCTTAGCAAACAATTTATAATGCTAAAAAAAATAAAAAGACAACAGAAAATCATGTCTTTTGAGACAAAAATGTTGATGATAACAATGCCACAGCATGCCATCAAGTACACTTTAGAGAAACAGGAAACTGTTGAAAAAAGTTACAATCTATTCTGACAACACTGCTTGCTTCATAGACATCATTTTTTTTAACATATCTGGGAATTGGTAAGTCTGACATGCAAATTTTGGTTAGGAATCCTTATGGAAGCTAAATACATATATTTGTATCTTTGGCTAGCTGTCAGGAGGAAATAATGTCTCTACACAATGGTGGCACAAGAGAGGAGATATAAAAATGTAAAAGAAATTTTAGGGATAGGCAGACTATGCACTATATCAGGGGTGTCAAACACAAGGTGCTTAGATCTGTCCCGCGGGGCAATCCTGGGAACAGTGAAGGGCTTACCCGTGGTACCTCTGGCAACAAAAAAAGAGCTCAGGAGTGCCACATGCTGCCCTCACAGTTTCCATTTTTGGCTGGGACAATTTCCTGCAGCTCTCTGCAAGTGAAAACAGAGCTCTGACAGGTTGTGCATGGCCTCTCAAGCTCTATTTTCACTGCAGGAGAGCTACTGGAGGCCATCCCAGCTAAAAATGGCAGAGGTGGGTTGCAGGCAGATACCGTTCCGGTACAGTGATCCGGAGGGCCTGCCTGCCTACCTGAGCTCCTAACCTCTCTTTTCAGGCTTCCACACTTCTGCACACGCGCAGGGCACATACAGCGCCTGCACAACGCTCCGCAGAGAAGCAGGAGCATCCTGGAGACCATGCGTGTGTTGCGCACATCCATGTGGATACCGCCAGGCCCATTCCAACCGTACTGGTTGGAACAGGATCTGGAACCCACCCCTGGCCCACAGAGGTGTGTGCACTCCCCTTGAGCTCCATTTTTGCTGGCAGAGGGGCTTGCCTGTCCCATCCCATCCATATCTACCCAGTCCTGCAAGGTCAACTACAACCCTGATGCAGCTCTCAATGAAATCAACTTTGACACCCCTGCACTATACAATGAACTGTGTCAATGCTTACTTTCCTGTTAGATCAAATTTAGAGAGTAAAAATGGGAATTAAAAAATCTCTGTTTTTGAGAACTGTAACATGGCCACAAAATTAAAATCAATACCAACCCGTTTTTAATTAATCTCTTGGCTCATTTGGGTCTAACCAATCAGAGACATAGAATGAATGTTTAGACCACAACACATATACTGTAATTGTTGTCAAATGCAGCACCATACTGAAGAATACAGGTTGAAGTAAGAGGACATTTTCTAAATGGTGAATAGGTTTCAGCCTTGGTCCATGTGGGTCATATAACCATTAAGTTTCCTGCCTTGGCCTCTAGTTAGATGATAATAAAGATGTATATTAAAGAAAATAAATATGTAAATAATTGATATTTCTTGATTTAAATTAATTATTGTTCTCTTTAAATAATATTGTGTTCCTTTCAGAGGGACTTGTTATCTTCTCAAGTGATTTACTCTTTTGTGTGTGTTTTTCTCACAAATGACTCATAGCAATTAAAAATCTAAGAAGACCTATGAATCTAATATATGAGATCTACATTGTTGGAAATCAAATATGATATGTTTGGCATAATCCAAATGAAACAAGTTTGTATAAACTACCTGGAATTATATCTCAATCTGTGAGGAGAAGAGAAACCATGTCACCTACGAAGATTATTTTATTGTTTTCAATGGATTCAAGAGAGCCATTCTGCTTCATTGGAGGAAGTAGGCTTCTGCTCATGCCATATAGATCGTCCTCCATTTGTGACTGTAATGAAGCGTGCACACTATGGTCATAAGTCATGATAGTTGATTACATGCCCAACATCATTTTATATGATGTTTATTTAATGATTCAGTCTGGGCGTGGTTTTCTTGATGTAAAATGCAGTCACATGACTGTAAAATACTGCAAATGGTCTAAATGCAGCCTAGTTGCATTTGGTCATTTGATTGGGGGGGGGGATCAAGTAAAATTTGGTTACTTGATTGTGTGTGTGTGTGGGGGTAGTCATGACTATCAAAACTTCGAATCTGGTTTATAAGAAGCCATAAGAAGGTAGGTCTGTTGTAACTTTAAACAGTCATAAGTCAAGGACTATCTCTACACTGCCAAGCCAATTTCTAGCTAAAAGGGGTTTTCTGATATATACAAAAATCTCAATGAGGAGAGATATTGACCTGTATATATATATATATATATATATATATATATATATATATATATATATATATATATATGTGTGTGTGTGTGTGTGTGTGTGTGTGTGTGTGTGTGTGTGTGTGTGTGTGTGTGTGTGTGTGTGTATTTGTGTTACAACCCCTGGTATGACTAAATATGGGAGGAAGGTCACTATTCCCTCTTTGTGTCCTTCGGCTTATCACAGAAGACCATGCAGGCAGAAAACCATATTTTTATTTTTACTGTTGCTTTTTTATATTTGTGTTGTAATTGTACTGATAAATAAATAAAGGGAGACTAGGATAGATCTATTTCGAGCTAATTAGCTCGAAATAGATCTATCCTAGTCTCCCTTTATTTATTTATCAGTACAATTACAACATTATATATATATAATCTAATGCATTACTAACGTAAATCACTCCTGCCTTGAGATAGTAATAATAGTTGATCAGAGATAAAATAACAAGTACTTTTATAAAACATTTGAAAACATTTGTTCAATTTTTGCTGAAAACTTGAAAAAAACCTAAGGGATAATTTATGCATGTGATGATTGAAAAGGGATTTAACAAAGGCATATGGAATTTTTGAGTGTTAAACAGGTAGAAAGTGTAATGAGTTTGTTTATAACTATCAATGAAAGTTAGAAGTGCTTTCTTTTTCTGACACTCTTGTTTCTCCAGCTCTTTTTCTTTTTTATCTGTTTTTTCACAGCATTTCTTATATTCTTTCTTTAAATTTATTTTATGTAAAAATTTTCAATAAAATCTATATATAAAAATAATAGTTATAAAAGCAATATTAATTTATTGAATTTATATAGCCATTTATCTCCTGTATGTGAACCTCAACGTAATTCAAACAAAATCATTAAAAATCAGTTGAAAATAGTTTTAAAACTATAATAACAAGAAAGACGGGGAAGAGTGCATTCTAAACTTATACAAAATGTAGCCATTTAATAATATGCAATAACAATAACTGCAATGTCAGAGCATTCTTCTTAGGATAATTGTTGAGAAATCATTCTGGTAATTGCATGTCCCTTAATAATGAGGGACGCGATGGCTCAGTGGCTAAAACGCTGAGCTTGTTGATCAGAAGGTTGATAGTTCAGAGGTTCGAATCCCTAGTGCCATGTAACAGAGAGAGCTCCCGTTACTTGTTCCACTTCTGAACTTTATTCAAATGAAGTAAATCAGCCACAGTACATCAGTGGTACTGGGTTTATCTTAAACAGATACATAAATATTTTCTTCCCTCCCACCCCTGGTTTAAAAATGAACAGTGGAAAATTCCTACTTTATTGAACAATAAAAGAGATAAAGCAAGGAGAAGAAAAATAAGAGTCCATTGAGCCATACCTTCATGTTCAGATCTCATTTATTGACCATTAGTCTTCAATACAATACAATACAATACAATACAATACAATAGTAGAGTTGGAAGGGACCTTGGAGGTCTTCTAGTCCAACCCCCTGCCTAGGCAGGAAACCCTATACCGTTTCAGACAAATAGCTATCCAACATCTTCTTAAAGACTTCCAGTGTTGGGGCATTCACAACTTCTGGAGGCAAGCTGTTCTACTGATTAATTGTTCTCACTGTCAGGAAATTTCTCCTCAGTTCTAAGTTGCTTCTCTCCTTGATTAGTTTCCACCCATTGCTTCTTGTTCTACCCTCAGGTGCTTTGGAGAATAGTTTGACTCCCTCTTCTTTGTGGCAACCTCTGAGATATTGGAACCCTGCTATCATGTCTCCCCTAGTCCTTCTTTTCATTAAACTAGACATACCCAGTTCCTGCAACCGTTCTTCATATGTTTTAGTCTCCAGTCCCCTAATCATCTTTGTTGCTCTTCTCTGCATTCTTTCTAGAGTCTCCACATCTTTTTTACATCGTGGCGACCAGAACTGAATGCAGTATTCCAAGTGTGGCCTTACCAAGGCATTGTAGAGTGGTCTTCAGTTGCTCTAGAATCCAAAAAAGGAAATCTCTATTTTAATTCCTTAGAAAAATCCCTTTGGCAAAAATTAAAGAATTACAACATAATTGCACAAAATTAGCAAAAATAGACAGTATAGCAGACATGTAGATACAGCACCTTTCCCAAAGATTCATAGAGAATTTTTAAAGTTTAATCTGAATATCAGTGGATAAGATAAGCTTTCAAAAAGATCAAGATGGCAGCTCACTGTTTTTAGTATGCATTAGTTACATGACATTAAAAAGTTATTGGTGCTATCATGACTTTTTTATTATTACTGCTATGATGGCCTTCGGTGGAAGTTTATCATAACTCAAAGGAACTGGGTTAAAAATGACTTGTGATACAATTTTCAGTCTTAAAATTATGAAGTCTCTTCAACCTTCTTGGGATAGGAGATATTTTTGAGATTATCCATCATTCTAATTTTCTCCATGATCTTCAGTTTACTTTGACCTTTTGCTTAGGCTTTGGAACAAGTTTCTGTTTATTTCTTAATCTGAAAAACAAAACAAGGCATCCAGTTTATGCAGTTGGCTCCTTTTTCCATTCTGTGATGGTTTCTATTGAAACCTGCAGTTGAGATTTATGCAACACACATTAAAACCACATCTCATTGGGATTATCTGGCATGCTTTTCAAGAACATCTCTCTGTTAGGGCAGTCATTGTGTAAAAGACAATGTCTGACAATACAAATAGGCTGGCCATTCATATTTTGTAGCTTACTCTCCAAATAATTCTGAACAGTAGCCAGGTGCTTTATATTTAATCACTAACAGCAGGTGGTATTTGTCCACTACCCCAAAATGTAAGGATAATTTTAAGTGATAGGTTAACTTTATGCACACTGATCACATACTTTGTCCAGCTGCTCAGGGCAAGATCAAATGGAAAATCTGTCAGAAGGTGTCTGAGCTTCGAGATTCATAGTATCTTCAGATTCCCACCAAGAGAGAAGTCTTAATTGTTTTTAACAACATCTGAATCAAAGACGGATCTTCCTAAAAGACATCTTGCCTTGTAAAATATTTTATTTTCAAAGCATCCGCTTGAAATGAAGTGGATGGTTCCAAGGGCTGTTTTCTACACCTCACTTCAAAGATGTCTTGCTCAATTAATGTAATATCACAGTTACACAGAATTACTACATCTCCAGCTGGGATAATAAAGCAACCCACAGGACACAGCTGCCATATGGTCAGTGGTCAAACAAGCACAAAATGCATATGCGTGGAAACCAATGTGCTTGTCACTAGTAAATAGATGTATGTCATGAAATCAGATGGGAATATGACGGTGCTTCCATGACTTTATTATGCAGCCACCCTGCCTCACTCACATAATTATGCTGCTTCTTTTCTTCTAGGAGTGACTCCAGGAGTAGAGTTTTGTGCAACTGTTTCTTTTTCCCCTTTTTAACTTTGTTTTTTCTTCATGTGAAAAAAAGAAATGGAAGAAGCAGAGGTAAAATATAGGAGACAGACAATCCTATTTGAGCTATCTGTAAAATCTGCTAATGAGGGAGAGTGATGGCAGATACAGGTGACAGCTGGGACTTGTTCTTCCCATAAATATTTCGGTAACTCAAGTAAAATATCACATTTATAGTTTTTGATAGCATGCAGAATATCTTGAACTGTATTTAACAGATGGATAAAGTATCATAATTAATTATAGAAGAAATCACAAATGGAAAGATAAAAGAACAGTATAAATAAAGTATTAGGTGCATGCCATAGAAATGAGATAAATCTATGAGCCAATCTTCTTTGTTGAGATGAAATTTCTCTGCAAGGTTTACCTTTTCCCACAATTTCTTCTTTTTAAAAACTTTCTCTTTTCTTCTTTGTAGGTCATAGATGTGAGATTAAGACCGCCGAGAAAAGGATGAAAGGACCTAAGGATTTAATTCAAATCTGCCCAAGATTCCTTTAGGAGTATATTTTTAGACTCTGCTGAAGTAGATATGAAGTCTGGGTACTATATGGATACTGTTCATTAATAGTTAACTTAGTCAAAATTCCCCATTTAAACTTCATCTTTAAAAAAAGAATATTTCTAAAAAATATGTGAAAAATGTTTTTAAAAAAATACGTGAAAAATGTTTCGAAACATTTTTGAAAAATGTTTATATTGGCAACTCTGTTTTAGAAGGCTACTTAGAGGAGCTAAGAGAAATGTATTTTTTAAAAGGAAGCAGTGTAACAAAACTTCCATAACTTAGGAAAAGTTGGGAAACAAACACAAAACTTTTTTCAAGCCTTTGCTTAATTTTTTAATGGATCAATTTATTAATTAATTTTATGAATGATGAAAATGCATCATTCTGATTAGCACTTATGGAGAAATTTCAGCCCGTTTGGATTTGTTGTTCATATGTATGAACAAATATTCTGAAAGTGTGCATATGTGGCTCTATCTTATTCCCTTTTAACCTAATATTAAAAATGTGCAACACTTGCTCACCTATCTGTTGGAAATGCAACCAACAACATGGAACATACTACCATATGTGGTGGACGTGCACATCTGCGAAATAATATTGGGGAAAAAATAAAAGATTGGCTAGAGGAGATTACTGCACATCAAATTGCACTAAAACCTGAATTATTTTGTTAGGAATTATAAAAGGAAATTATGAAAAAAAATTAGGTCCTTAATTCTACACATAATTACGGCAGCGAGAATTACATTCGACAAAATTGTAAAAATAATTATAACACCAACAGAAGAAAATGTAATTTTAAAAATGGAATGTGCAGAGATAAATAGGCTCACGAAAGAACTAAAAGAGAAAGAAGAATCTGAATATTACTCCATATGGGATTTATTGTATAATTGGCTAGAAGAAAGGGGGGAAAGCAGGAAAGCAAAAAAGAAAGGAAGAAAGATGAACAAATCAATAGACAACTGCAAAACCGGAAAATGATTAAAAGATAAAAATATGAGATAGATTGTAGCAAATAAATATTAAACAAAATGACTTAAATGTAGTAAAGACTGTTATATATAGAATATATAGAATATTATATATAGAATGAAAAAATGTATGAAATAATATAAATGCAAAAATATTTAAAGTTATAGTTATAAAATATTTATTTGTATAGATAAAAGAATCACAACAGATATGTAAAAAAAAATGTAAAGTGTTGCAAAGATGAAGTTTGTACAAACAAACAAACAAAAAGAAAAAAAATGTGCACCACTAACAGTTTAATCCTGTGGCTCTTGTTTACAAATTTTCATTTTAGTTACTTTTATGAAAAACACATATTCAGGGAGCATATTTCTAATATTTTTTCATTTTTTAAATTAAAATTCCTTATAAGATAAAATACAAATAGAAACAAAATGTGAGAAATTTAAAGAGAAAAATGCATAAAGAAGTGAAAAACAAAGAAAAGAAAGTGGTGATTTCTTCCTTTTTTCTGTGTAGTAGAATATTAAAAAAGTGACAGCTTCAACTTTTTGTTAAAAGTTTCAGACCATTTTTGTAACAACAAAGTCAATTCAAAAAACCAAATTTTTAAAACCAAAAATTAAAGGTTCATTTTTCCCCCCAGTTTTGAGTAGAAAATAAAGAAGTGATTTCAAAATGGAAATGAAACTAGATAAATTCTTCTTTTTAATTAAAAGAGCCAACTTTGCCATCTTTGCCCCACTGAGTGTATTTCTAATATGAGAGTTCTAGAAAACATTTTACAGTGAAGTAGTGAAATCTGAGCACCATAGTATTGATCATAATTTCGCACATTACTTATTTAATTAATTATTCATTTTTATGCTACTCATCTTTCCTATAAGATGATTCTGGGAGGTTTACAAGTTATAAACAAAAAACTAATAATTAAAATAAATTAAAATATTAAATATGCACATTAAAATTTAAAAACTATACAAAAACCATACTAAGAGATGGACCGCACAAGGAAGAGATTTTCTTATCCTGTCAATCAACTCCAGTGCTGAACGCCACTTTGGGGCCCAAAGTTTTTGGACTTGATTTGGTCCAGGACAGTGATGGCTAATCTTTTCATTGCTGTGTGCTGAAAGCATGTGCCCACCCATAATGCAATACATTACCCCCTTGTGTGCCCTACCAATGCACATGTGACCTTTCCCTGTGTGTGCCCCATCCCCATGCATGCATGCATGCCCTCCCGGTGCTCCCATCACATGTTTGTGCACTGTGCACACTCCTTGCTCCCCACTTGCATACACTCCATCCCGTGCATGTATCCACAACCCCCACATGTGTACCCTGTCCCCCATGCATGTGTGGCAGAGACCCAAAAACCAGCTGGCCAGCAGGAGGGCTGAGCTGGAGCAATGGCTTGCTTGTCTGCAGAGAGGGCTCTGTGTGCCACCTGTGGCACATTTGCCATCACGGGTCTAGGATGGGTCAAAATAATTATTACAACATAGCACACAAGCCAACTAAAGTGCTTCAAAATATCGTAAGTAAATCAAAAGACCCATCAGCCCCTGAAGCAAAAACAGCAGTAATGTACAACATACAGTATAAAGACTGCAACATTTACTATATAGGACTATTAGGCAGAAACTAGTAGAATGCATCCATGCACACCAACTAGGTGTCAGAAGACATGATGAAAACTCCTTAGTTTCCTAACCCATAAATAGATTTAACCATAGTTTTAACTTAGAACCTCTCAACATGCTAGACCAAGTCAAATCCAAAAATGCGAAAGAGTTCACAGAAGCCTGGCACTCAGAGAAATAAGCCATCAACACACACATAGATATAAACAACATCTACATACCATTGAAAAGAGATAATCAAAAAGCCAAAAAGGAAACAAAAAGACCAAAACCTCCTCACCACTAATCAACACCAAAATAATCAGAAATTAACACCAAGATTAACATCAGACCAACAACAAAACACAAACATTAAAGAACTGCCAAACAAGATGACAGTAAATAATAATCCAATTAGATTATTAGATTACCCCACTCCCAACTACCACTGATGATGTTACCTAGTTATATCTACAAGAAAACAACCAACCTCATAAAGTACCAAAAAACCCCATATGTAATGAAAAATCAAAAGAGATATGATGATAGTGTCACACATTTTAAAAATTTGACAACTTAATATACATGTTTAACCCCTTTGATTTTTTTTTTACCCAACATCTCATCCCCAAACCATCCTAAGACTTTACCAATCGATGCTAGTAAAGGTCATAATAAAGGAGGTATGGATCTATTGCACTATATTGTCGTGTTTAGTGATGAACTGACTAGAGGTTATGAAAGGGAGTCCTATTAGAAAACAGATGTCTTTCAATTAATTTTTGAGAAAGTTGTTCTTCAAACCAACTCAATTTTAAGCTGTCATAAATTTATTCATGTGCTTTCTTGAAGACTATATCTGTGTGGCAAGTTCACATCCTCTCAGCACAGCATAATAATTAATAATTACATTAAAGCTGTGAGGTAAATGGAGGGGGAAGCAATTATTCGGAGTATTTACCAGGATGTGAAAAGAACTGGCAGAAACATGCTGCTCTTAAAATGGTTCTCTATTACTGAGATTTTGTCAGTTCTGATCCCGGGCAAAATCAATAGATGAGCAGTTTCCTCATTTGATTGAAAATATTGGAAGAGATTGTCTGAACAGATCTATTAAAATTGGTGGCCTTCTTTCAGTAGCCATGATTAATTTTAGTCTTATTGATTTAAAGTATCTACTTTAGGTATATAAAGCCAAAACTGATAGAGAAAGCATAGTAGTACAGGTTGTTTCCACTTTTTGGGATCCCTGATAATAACACTGAAAAAAGATCACAAGCCATTTAGTTTTTAAAAGAACAAAAAAATAGCAAATATGACCTTCCTAGTTAAGTTATGGGTTTCCCCTTCCCCTCTCACCCGGTCCAAAGAATTTGGTTAGATAGTTTTCTAAATCAATTTTGAGAGTAGAATATTACATATTTGTACAGCTTAGCTTAATTGTAAAAAAAAAAAATTCTTCTGAGAGCCAAAAGGTTTGATTTTTTTTCTAAAAATTCATTATCATCGATAGAGTCAGTGAACAAAATCAGTACAGACTGCTACCTGACAATTTGGGTAAAATATAATAATATCCAAGAATTTGGGGAGGGGGGTGGAATGAATGGTAATAAACTGAATCATTCAATAAAGTAAACCTAATATCCAAAATCAACTGCCACATCTTCATGGACTTATCTTGTTGTCTTAAATTCAGAAGGTCAAATGAGTTTATTTTCCAGGTCTTTTTGGGCCACCCAATTCTTCATGGCCTGACATCTCCCTGTTTAACATGAAGTAAGAAAGAGATCTGGGTTTCTTACCCTGTTACCAAATCCGGACTTCTTAAAACATTAAATGAAATGTTTCTTTTTTGGCTCATTATTTTGAACAGTGACGGAAACCAGCTCCCTAGGAATTTGTTGACTTTTTTCCTAAAGGAAAAGTCTTTTTTTCCTAAAGGAAAAATGTGAAAAGGGGGGAGTATGGCAGCCCCATGCTCCTGAGCTAATGCATTGCCCATGGGATCTTTGACAGAAACTTGGCATCAATCAGTCCTATTAAAATGACAGGAGGCCTGGCAGCTCTTAGCCCTGCCTGCAAAGTGTACTAATATTTACAAACAAAAAAGAATGTTTCTGGCTTTGTTGAAATAACACCACCTTCTTCATTTGACTGTTCTTTAAAGCAGACCTTTGCAAACAGCTACCAGAAGGGGACTAGCAGGCAACAGAAAAGCAAAGATCTTTCATCAAATGCTACAGTTTACTTTGAGCCCCGAAGTGGTCAAAACTATATCAAACAGATTGTGAGTCTATATATGCAGCCATAAGTTATACTAGTATTCTAAGTGTGTCTGGGTGCGTATGTGTGCATATTAAGTAAACAAGTATGTATTTATTCTAGCTGCATACAAAAAACAGGCTGTGGTCCACAAAAGCATACACAATGAAAAATTCATTAATCTTCACAGTGCTGAAAAAACCTCTTCAGTTTAAGCATACAGAGGATATACAGAACTTAACAGAGTCCCCAAAAGGGTGGGGGAGTGAAAAGTATTATTAAACAGTGTAAGCACTAAGAATTTCTGATTCACTTGATCATTTGCTCACCTGGGGGTGGACTAAGTAGGGACATTTTCAACACGCAGAAGCCTGTCTGAAGTCTGAGGACTGAAGAAATAGCATGATACAAAATTGGGGGGGGGGGGCAGGGATCTCCACATGATCCTTTTTATCCAAGCCTTCAGGTAATTCTCATCTACCTCTGGGCTGAAATGTTAGCTCCCTATGGAGTATTTAGCATTGGAGATGAAGGAACACATTTATCTTAGAAGCTAAGTATGGAATTTGTAAGTTATTAGGTCGTGCAGACCTTCCTTGAATATCATTGACTATGAGTTACTGAAGTTTCATTCTGTAGACAGGGAGAAGTTTTATTCTTTCACTCTGCAGTGTCATCCCTATCATGGCCATAACCTTTGGCATGTCTAGCTAATACCACTGGCAATTTGTTTATTTTTCTACACCCTTTACCACTTTTCAAATGCTGTAAATCTCAATAACTGTCATGCTTGACTTAAATCATTTATTTCCTAGGAAAGCTTACGGATATTTCAAAATAGTACTACAATATCAACATTTTAAGGTTTTTAAACAAGGATCTCAGGATATATTCATATTTTTGAACTGAAAGCACTAAATATAAATATGTACTGGTAATCTGCAAGCCATTTTTTAATTTTTAAAAAATAGAGTTTTGAACTTTGTCTAATGCTATGGTGTGTTTTCCTTCTCTTCATTAAAGTAGAGTAACTTTTCAAAAAGGATTCCACTAAGTTTAATGTATAGCAGAGAGACGTTGGGACATATGCAATGTACATTTTTAAATGTAGTTTAGTTTAGTACATATGGCAATTTTAAGTCAATATCTCTGTTATAATGGGTCACATGTCATTACCCAAACAAAAATAACTTTTGTTCAATGTTGGGTTATTTACCCAGGTTTGGAAAATGCTGCTGTAGTGGTTGCATTCTAGCATTAGACGTTCTGTAGATACAGCTTGATCTAGATTTAGGTGATTGAATAATGTATACAAAAGTCGAACATGAAACTATTAGACAATAAAGGGATGAAAGCACTTGTCTTTCTATGCAGAAATGGACAAGTACAATTCTGACATATACATTTGATTTGTTGGGAGGGACTGCTCCATTGCTCCAAATTTTCTTACAACTGAATGCTCTGTCCATGCAATATTCTTCCTCTTCCTCTGGTAATCTGTTGAGGTCAATGACTCATTAAGTGGGAATCTGCAATTAAAAAAGGCTAAAATACTTGATAGCATTTGCTATCTTGAATTTAAAATATGGTGTCATCTGATAATCTCAAATATCGAACTATAGATCAGCCCTCTCAATATATGGAGCCCCCCATTCTTCATCTTTAAACAGAGTTTTGTTAGTAAATTTTCCCAGAGCAGGAATGCACAGAATTCGAATACACTTATTGCTACTTACAAGAAAGTGGAGGGGTAGGGGGAAGGCTAGTTTTCTATTACTATATTGAAGTGACACATAGAGAAAGAGGAGAGGCAGCTGCTTTGGGGCCTTCAGATATAAAAGTCATTGTTTTGTCTTCCAGTCTCCTTAACCTGTCATTTCAAACAAACAAATAAAAAACCAGTCCTGGATCTGGATGGTCAAAATCCAGATATCCACTAGAT